>NC_066309.1:7766826-8077500 GCF_905404315.1 Leptidea sinapis | reverse complement strand
GTACTTCAGGGAGCTCACCCAAAAAAGTTGGTCAATTAGCCACCCCATCTCGGTTATCCGAGCAACGGGCGCGGTGGCCTTCAATTGATCTGAAGTAGATGGTTCCGAAAGGTTCCTCGGCGGTTACCCGTCAAACGTGGTGGAGGTAGCTTTACCGACACGGGAGCTATGGGGGAGGGGAGCCCACTGGGAGGCTACCAGTGCCCCTCCATTGGCGTCGGACTCGTAGTGGCTTGGCGCCAGGTGTTGATAGGACAAATGTGGGGAGATTGTTGTCCATTTGTTTGCGTATAGCATATCTCTCAATAGGAGCCGGCCAGTGTGGGCTGGGTCCCGATCTCCGCCTCTGGTTCGTATGGGCGAAACGTCTGTGGAGTACCGCGACTGGGGGTGCTTGCCGCCTGGGTTAACAGGCGAAATTGAAGAGTCATAATTGTCTGTGACCCTCTACGTCTGACCAACGCACTATACCGGGACTGGAGCGAAAGCTGTTGTGCTGTAACCTACCTAGTAGGCGGTGTGCGTTGGGATTCTAGCAGTTAGAAAGGCAGACAGTAAGTACCGCCATCCGACGTCGGGCCGGGTGCGCTGGGGGGCTTGCCAGCCCCCCAGACCCCCCGCCCGGCGATAGCAACTATGACTCTCTTGAGATAGCCAAATGCCTCGTCATCTAATTAGTGACGCGCATGAATGGATTAACGAGATTCCCGCCGTCCCTATCTACTTCGTCGTCGGCTCTCGTAGCGAGCGGACGTGTTTTGTGCTCTCTGCGTTAGTCGCCGCCCAAGTTCTCGCGCCGTGTCACTATTCGCTGCTCGTTCGGCCAATCGCGTCGTGTGGGTGGAGCCTGTGTTCGACGTTCGCGAGTGTCTGTGTAGTGGGCGGAGCTAAGGTGCGTACGTGACCTGAATTAATCCGCTTTGATTTATGACGGTCATTAGTTAATTACTTTGTTTACTGTATTTCTTTTGTGTGACTTGAATTTTTTGCTATTTGATTTATGACGGTCATTAGTTAATTACTTTGTTTACTGTATTTCTTTTGTGTTAGTGTTTTGACTCATATTATTTAGTTAGCTTTTAGGAATTCGTTATTATTAGACAGTAGGTAGTTGTTAGGTAATTAGGTATTAGGAAGTGTTAGGGAAGAGACAGGACTCGTAGTTAGCTTTTAGTTTTGACTTTATTTTTGTTTTTCTATTTATTGTTTTGTTGGTATATTAATAACAATATATACTAATAAGCTTGCTATACGAATATGGACACTTCGGAGCGCCTCCTTCGGGAGGCGGTAGAGGAGAAGCGGAAGGAGCTGGAGGAGCTGGAGGCGTTGGCGCTATTTACGCCGAGGAAGTCCTTGGCCAGGACGCCTCCAGGAGGATTCGGCAGTGTTGAGGAGCTCAGGCAGGGTGCGGAGAATCGCCCGCTGCAGTCACCGGAGGAGGTACAGGAGGCTCTGAGAAGGAAGCTGGAGCCTAATACGAGTGGTCTGAAGAGCAAAGACGGAATGTCGATGAAGGACCAGGACATTGAGGACCTTATTGAGCTGGCCAACACAGCGGGCAGCACTTTTATGTCGGCCGCTACTGGGCCTACAAATAAACTAAACAAGGCGGACCTCGGCCTCATTGGCACCCAGGTGCAGCGGCTTACAGCGGTCGTGGCGACCCTGGCAGGGAGGCTTTTGAAGGCGAAGGAGACGGAAAGAGCTGTCCCCATTACAGCTGGCGTTACCCCCCCAGGGAACACATACGCGAGTATGTTGAGGACAGGTAGGATGGCGACCCAACCCAAGCCGCAGAAGATGGGTGCATCAATCGCAGTGTACCCCATGGAGAGCAGCGGTCTGAGCACTGCAGACGAAACAAAGGCTGCTCTAAAAGAGGCCATTAATCCCCACACAATGGGATTGCAGGTGGCGCGCCTACGCAAGGTAGGAAACGCAGGAGTTGTCCTCCAAACGCGCAGCAAGGAGGACTTAGAGAAGATAAAAAAGGCGGTACTCGCTATTGAGGAATCGACCGTACCCGCTATTGGGGCCGATCGTACTCGCTTTTGGAATTTGCGCAGCGCGCCCAACACCACCGGAGCCGCCGCCGCCGCCGCCGCCGACGGCGATGTACACTTATCACAACACTCAACTCGACATAATAACCTGAAAATGATCGTACTCGTTATCATTAGAGTAGTCGCCGTGTACAACAACAACCACGTCTTTCAACTATAATAAATAATAATATATTGTAAAATTTTATAATCATGAGAAATCGCGTGACGCGTCCGTCACGACGAAATATCATGATAATATTTATATTATTATGTTATTATAATATTATTATATGTTGGCTGTTGTTTGTTTGCACACCACACACAACTCTGCTCTTCTCGGCGACGATGCGTCCTCGGACGAATCACCTGGCGTAGGGCTGAGTCTCAACAGATCGCAGCACGACGCTGCTCTACCGAGCACAACACCCCGCCAGGAACGTAAGTCGTCTACAGACTATTCCGAGCCCCGACATCGAACTGAGGTAAATTCGAAACTTCGACGCCGTGGTGCACGTGTTAATACCGCTCGCACCGTTCGTCGCGTTCCAAATGGGCTTCGACGTCGCGTCTTACGAATAAAACGCGACTAGTAAAGTCACATTGTTTAGAGCCTCTCGACACTCGGGGCTCCACAGTGAGTATATCCTTGCCGGATTCGGCTAGGCTGGCTTCGGCCTTAGAGGCGTTCAGGCATAATCCCGCGGATGGTAGCTTCGCACCACCGGCCGCTCGGCCGAGTGCATGAACCAAATGTCCGAAACTGCGGTTCCTCTCGTACTGAGCAGTATTACTATCGCAACGACACGCCATCAGGAGGGTAAAACTAACCTGTCTCACGACGGTCTAAACCCAGCTCACGTTCCCTTTTGATGGGTGAACAATCCAACGCTTGGCGAATTTTGCTTCGCAATGATAGGAAGAGCCGACATCGAAGGATCAAAAAGCAACGTCGCTATGAACGCTTGGCCGCCACAAGCCAGTTATCCCTGTGGTAACTTTTCTGGCACCTCTTGCTAAAAACTCTTTATACTAAAGGATCGATAGGCCGTGCTTTCGCAGTCCCTATGCGTACTGAACATCTGGATCAAGCCAGCTTTTGCCCTTTTGCTCCACGCGAGGTTTCTGTCCTCGCTGAGCTGGCCTTAGGACACCTGCGTTATTCTTTGACAGATGTACCGCCCCAGTCAAACTCCCCGCCTGGCAGTGTCCTCGAACCGGATCACGCGGGAGTTGTACGGCGACGAGCGTTGCCGCCACGTCGCCACTCTGCACGCTTGGAACGAAACACCGTACGCTCGCCGATATTATCGACCGCGCACCGCTTCCGCCCAACCGAGTAAGTAATGAAACAATGAAAGTAGTGGTTTTTCAGCGACGACCGCGAACGACTTATGCTACACCTCTCATGTCTCCTTACAATGCCAGACTAGAGTCAAGCTCAACAGGGTCTTCTTTCCCCGCTGATTCTCCCAAGCCCGTTCCCTTGGCTGTGGTTTCGCTAGATAGTAGATAGGGACATAACCCACCTCCTTCCCATGGTCTTACCGACCTTTCGGTCATCAAGACCTAGGTACCGACCGAAACAGCGGGAGATGTACCGGATTTGAGGTCCGGCACATTTTCTTGACTCCCTACAAGTTCTCATTTTTTTCGTCCCTAGATGGCCCTCTCCCCCTTTCCGCGGGCGGCCGACCACAACTACGGCTTCGTCGTCGGGCAGCCCATCTTGCAGTTCTTCTCCTCTTCCTAAAGTCTTCCTTTCTCTATCTTCGACACCGTCTTGGTTTACCCCTCCATCACTCTCCGGTCACGGTACCAACTTGTGGCAAATCTAACCAACCTTGAGAAGTTCACCTCCGAAGAAACAAGATCTCCGTAATGCACTGGTCCCGGATTTTCCCTCTCTAGATGGTCTAGCAGTTCACCTCTCGCCCGATCGTACAGACTACATTCCCACAGCACGTGGTCGCGGTTCTCTTCCGTCGCGCCACATGGACAGGTGCCGTCCCCTTTGAGCCCCAGGTCCCTAAGCTTCCCGTTGAACATACCATGCCCCGTTAACAGTTGCGACGTGTAGTGATCGGGATGCACCCACGTCGCCTGGAGTCTGTCCCCGACACATGGGAAGAAGCGTTTGAGATCGCCACCCCTCTCTTCACATTCCCAACGCTCCTGCCACATGATGACCACCTCGGAGTGGATGTCTTTCTTCAAGATCACGAGCTCCTGCTTTACCTTATCGCCCCTGGTCACCTCTATCTTGCCCGCGCGGTACACCTCCAGGTCGGCTGGAAGCACCCCTGCTAGCACTGGCAGTGCGGCCGTACTCGTGGAGCGATACGCCTTGGTGAGCAGCACCAACGACGTTCGCTGTGTCCTAAGCAACCGGCTAGACACCACATACAGGAACGACCTGTGATACCAGACGCTCGCCGCGTACGTGAGAGTAGCAACGTACGTCCCCCTGTACAAGACTTTAAGAGCCTTGTACTGTATGCCCCATGATGTTGAAGATACCCGTGCCATTTTACCAAAGCACCTCGCGGCTCGCTCTCCGATATCCAAGGCATGCTCAGCAAATGATCTCTTACCATCAATTGTAACGCCCAAGATTTTCACCGAGTCCACCGCTCCTACAGATTCGCCTGACATTCTAATAACCGGAGGGCGCCTGAACGAACCCTTCAGGGTAATCGACTTAGTTTTCAGCGGTGAAAACTTCAGCCGATTCCTGCGACCCCAAGTCGAGATTCTCTCGAGCACCGCCCCGGCCTTGGTCTCGATAGCAGCCCTAGAATCCGCTTGTATAAGTAGCGTCACGTCGTCCGCGTACGCTACCATTTCGACCCCTGTTGGTACGTCCATTTCCAAAAGGTCATTCAACAGAATATTCCAAAGTGTAGGGCCGAGCACAGAGCCCTGTGGACATCCCATGGTTGACGGTTTCCACACCGTCTCCCCCCCTGCAAACATACCGACCCGTCTATTGACGAAGTACGAGCAGAGAGACTTGTATATGTTCGGCGGGCAGCCGCCCTGCTTAAACTTAAGCAGGACCATAGGCCACCATGCATTATCGAATGCACCTGCTATGTCCAACGTTACCGCCTGGACATACTTGTGAGTGCTGGCGTTCACTGTATAGAGAAGCGAGTTCAGAGCCGTTAACGTCGACCTCCCTTTCATAAACCCATGTTGACGGGTTGACATGCGACTGTACAGACCCGGAGTACATTCACATATCAACTGCTCAAGCACCTTGCCCAGTACTGGCAAGAGGGTGATAGGTCTATACGCCTTTGGGTCAGTCGCCTTCCCATCACCCTTTGGCAGTACTATTAACCGGCCATCCTTCCATACATCGGGGAATACTCCCTCATTTATGCACTTCACATACATAAGTGTCATCTCACACGCGGCCGCCTTCCACGCTGCCTTAACAATACGAGCGGTGACACCGTCTATCCCCGGAGCCTAGTCCGGCAAATTCCGAATTATTCGGCCTATTTGTTCTCTGGTGGGGGGACTCACCGAGTGACCACTGGGCACACAAGCTGCCGCCAGGCGCACCTGCATATGGTAGTCAGAGTCGGCTGCCAGGTCGTCGTCCAGACACATTGCTGCCAGTATCCCTCCCAACGCGCTGCGAATATCGATAGCATACCCCTGCGCAAGCTTAAACCCATTAATGACGTTCGCAGGTGGACGCACCCTACCGGTGGCGGCACGATACGCCATACCCCACGGATCGTCATTCCCACTATCAGCAAGCCGCGAGAAGTAGTTGGTCTCCGCTTCGCGCATAGACTTTCTGTAGACCGCGCGGGCACGATGGAAGCGGGCCCTGCAGATATCTTCTGCCAGTCCGCCCGCGCGCCGAGACTGTTGCCATTCCCGACGTAATCTGTTATGTTCCCGCCGAAGGTTGTCGAGTTTCCTCGACCACCATTCGTGACCGCGTGTTTGGTCCTTCCCCTTAGCGAACCCTAAGCACTCCCCGGCTGTCCGATCGAGCGTTTGGACAAACTGCTTGCAGAGTTCCTGCGCTGGCTTTCGGCAGTCAAGCCTGCCTACTCGCCACGAGAGCGTAGAACAAAACCGGTCCCAGTTCACACTTCGGTCCCGGAACCTCGTCGGTTCTTCTCCTGGTTCCAGCTCTCCCTGGTACCGCGCGGCTGATGGGTTTCCTATGGCGATGGAGAACGTAATCAGCTGGTGGTCGCTGCTGCTCTCGTCTTCCCTCACCTTCCAATGCAGTATTGGGACTCCTCTGGTTGTAAATGTCACATCAATGTTGGAGGAACCGTTGACCGTGTTGAAAGTGTACGGTTCCCCCTCCTTATTATGTACGAGGAGCCCCTTTGAGAGGATGAAACTCTCCATCGCCAATCTTCTTCGACTTGCTTCTGCACCTCTTCCCTCAAATTGCTCACGGCGACTGTGCCAGAGCGGAGAGTGCGTGTTGGTATCGGCTCCAATGATAATTTGCTTCCCTCTTAGTGCTTCCAGTACGCGGTCCAAGTGTTCAATGTGGGTTTCAATGCTCTCGCAGTACTGGAAGTACGCCGAAACCATGTAGAAATCTCCGCCTTCCCCCCGGAAGTGTGCCACTAGGCAGTGCGGCGTGGAAAGATGAGGCAGGATCATTCCAGCTATCCTTGTGCTGTTGACGTAGATCCCTGCCTTCGAATCTTCCACGCACTGTAGCAACCCCTGCAGCTGGGCCCTCGCATACTGTTCCTGGACAAGAACAATACCGAGACCCAGCCTTTGGGCGATTTCCGGGAGTTCCGCTGTCGCCGTTGCTGCTCCTTGGAGGTTAATCTGCCCGACGTTTATGCTGCGATGCCTAACATCCATAATCGGTTCTTTCGGCTGCCCTCTTCTGCGCCGCTATCCTGGCCGGGCATGTAGAAGCCGCCGTCTTGTGGTCCTCTCCCTGCTTTCCCGCTTTGACGCAGCTGGCGCAACGCACGTTCTTCGCCTTGCACTCTTTGTGGCCATGTCCAGCGTCTCCGCACCTGCTGCAGGTCTCCTTCTCCGCCCTGCAGTGCTTCGCGGAGTGCCCGTACCATTGGCATTTCGAACAGCATGTGACGTCGAGGAAGTCACGCACCAGGTACCGCTCCCAATCGATATATACCCTCTCCCTCGACATCAGTCTGTCCCGCCACTGTGCACTGCAGGCTAGCACTACCGTTGTGCACGAACCTCCTTTGGTTTTCTGGTAGAAGGCCACCCTTGGGAAGCCTTCCTTGGCGTCAACCTCGGAGAAGTTCTGCTGACGCAGTGCTCCGAGGAGTTCTTCTCCATCCTTGACATGGCCCTGAATGTTGAGGATTGCCACCAAGGGTGTCCTTTGTCCAGTCTCCTGCAGTTTCAAGGTTGCGGGCATGGCCTTCTTTATCTTCTCTAAGTCCTCCTTGCTGCGCGTTTGGAGGACAACTCCTGCGTTTCCTACCTTCCGTAGACGCGCCACCTGCAATCCCATTGTGTGGGGATTAATGGCCTCTTTTAATGCAGCCTTCGTTTCGTCTGCAGTGCTCAGACCGCTGCTCTCCATGGGGTACACCGCGATTGATGCACCCATCTTCTGCGGCTTGGGTTGGGTCGCCATCCTACCTGTCCTCAACATACTCGCGTATGTGTTCCCTGGGGGGGTAACGCAAGCTGTAATGGGGACGGCTCTTTCCGTGTCCTTCGCCTTCAAAAGCCTCCCTGCCAGGGTCGCCACAACCGCTGTAAGCCGCTGCACCTGGGTGCCAATGAGGCCGAGGTCCGCCTTGTTCAGTTTATTTGTGGGCCCAGTAGCGGCCGACATAATAGTGCTGCCCGCTGTGTTGGCCAGCTCAATAAGATCCTCAATGTCCTGGTCCTTCATCGACATTCCGTCATTGCTCTTCAGACCACTCGTGCTGGGCTCCAGCTTCCTTCTCAGAGCCTCCGGTGACTGCAGCGGGCGCTTCTCCGCACCCTGCCTGAGCTCCTCAACACTGCCGAATCCTCCTGGAGGCGTCCTGGCCAAGGACTTCCTCGGCGTAAATAGCGCTAACGCCTCCAGCTCCTCCAGCTCCTTCCGCTTCTCCTCAACCGCCTCCAAGTCCCTCCTAAGTCGTTAACTAATTACTATAATAAAATCCACACACAAAAGAAAATGACTTGCAAAAAATTGAACACAAAAGAAATAAAGTAAACAAAGTAATTAGCTAATGACCGTCGTAAATCATTCAGGATTAACTCCGGTCACGTACGCACCTTAGCTCCTCCCACTACACAGTCACTTGCTAACGTCGCACACAGGCTCCACCCACTCAACGCGATTGGCTAGACGAACTGCTACACACGAGAACTTGGGCGGCGACTAACGCAGAGAACACAAAACACGTCCGCTCACTACGAGAGCCGACGACGAAGTATATAGCTAAAATCATATAATTATAGAAATAACTTATAGAATTTTGGGATCATTTTTAAATCCGAGATTGCCGCTGCTCAAAAGTATGATACCTACATTATGGGAATCGTATCCGAGTTTCTCGAGAGAGCACACAACGATTTTGTGATCATTTTTGAAATCCAAGATGGCCGCCGCACAAAATTATGATTTTAACAATATGGATATCGTGACCGACGTTCTCGAGGTTGCAGAGAACAATCCTGTGATTATTTTTCAAATCCAAGATGGCCGCCGCTCAAAATTATGATAACTACAATATGGGTATCGTGTCCGAGGTTCTCAAGGATGCAGAGAACAATTTTGGTATTATTTTTAAATCCAAGATGGCCGCCGCTCAAAATTATGATAACTTCATTATGGGTATCGTATCCGAGGTGCTCGAGGGTGCAGAGAACGATTTTGTGATAATTTTTGAAATCCAAGATGGCCGCCGTTCAAAAGTATGACAAATACATTATGGGTATCGTATCAAGGTTCTCGGTGGTGCTGAGAACGAATTTGTGATCATTTTTCAAATCCAAGATGGCCGCCGCACAAAATTATGATTTCAGCAATATAGATATCGTGTCCGAGGTTCTCGAGTGTGCAGAGAACGAGTTGGTGATCATTTTTCAAATCCAAGATGGCCGCCGCACAAAATTATGATAACTACATTGTGGGTGTCGTATCCTAGGTTCTCGAGGGTGCAGAGAACGATTTGGTGATCATTTTTCAAATCCAAGATGGCCGCCGCACTAAATTATGATTTTAGCAATATGGATATCGTGTCCGAGGTTCTCGAGTGTGCAGAGAACGAGTTGGTGATCATTTTTCAAATCCAAGATGGCCGCCGCACAAAATTATGATTTCAGCAATATAGATATCGTGTCCGAGATTCTCGAGGGTGCAGAGAACGATTTGGTGATTATTTTTCAAATCCATAATGGCCGCCGCACAAAATTATGATTTCAGCAATATAGATATCGTGTCCGAGATTCTCGAGGGTGCAGAGAATGATTTGGTGATCATTTTTCAAATCCAAGATGGCCGCCGCACAAAATTATGATTTTAGCAATATGGATATCGTGACCGAGGTTCTCGAGGGTGCAGAGAACAATTCTGTGATCATTTTGAAATCCGAGATGGCCGCCGCTCAAAATTATCATAACTTCAATATGGGTATCGCATCAGAGGTTCTCGACGGTGCAGAGAACGATTTTGTGATCATTTTACAAATCCAAGATAGCCGCCGCTGAAAAGGATGATAACTACATTATGGGTATCGTATCCGAGGTTCTCGAGGGTGCAGAAAACAATTTTGGGATTATTATTAAATCCTAGATGGCCGCCGCTTAAAAGTATGATACCTACATTATGGGTATCGTGTCCGAGGTTCTCGAGGGTGCAGAGAACGATTTTGTGATCATTTTTCAAGTCCAAGATGGCTGCCGCTCAAAAGTATGATAACTACATTATGGGTATCGTATCCGAGGTTTTCGAGGGTGCTGAGTACGATTTTGTGATCATTTTTCATATCCAAGATGGCCGCCGGGCAAGATTATGATCACAAAAATATGGGAATCGTATCCGAGGTTCTCGAGAGTGCACAGAACAATTTTGTGATATTTTTTAAATGCAAGATGGCCGCCGCTCAAAATTATGATAACTACATTATGGGTATCGTATCCGAGGTTCTCGAGGGTGCAGAGAACGATTTTGTGATCATTTTTGAAATCCAAGATGGCCGCCGCTCAAAATTATGATAACTACATTATGGGTATCGTATCCGAGGTTCTCGAGAGTTCACAGAACGATTTTGTGATCATTTTTTAAATCCAAGATGGCCGCCGCTCAAAATTATTATAACCACATTATGGGTATCGTATCCGAGGTTCTCGAGGGTGCAGAGAGCTATTTTGTAATCATTTTTCAAATCCAAGATGGCCGCCGCTCAAAAGTATGATAACTACATTATGGATATCGTGTCCGAGGTTCTCGAGGATGCAGAGAACTATTTTGTTATCATTTTTGAAATCCAAGATGGCCGCCGCTCAAAATTATGATAACTACATTATGGGTATCGTATCCGAGGTTCTCAAGGGTGCAGAGAGCTATTTTGTGATCATTTTTCAAATCCAAGATGGCCGCCGCACAAAATAATGATTTTAGCAATATGGATATCGTGTCCGAGATTCCCGATGGTGCAGAGAACGATTTGGTGATCATTTTTCAAATCCAAGATGACCGCCGCACAAAATTATGATTTCAGCAATATAGATATCGTGTCCGAGACTCTCGAGGGTGCAGAGAATGGTTTGGTGATCATTTTTCAAATCCAAGATGGCCGCCGCACAAAATTATGATTTCAGCAATATGGATATCGTGTCCGAGATTCTCGAGGGTGCAGAGAACGATTTGGCGATCATTTTTCTAATTCGAGATGGCCGCAGCACAAAATTATGATTTTTGCAATATGGATATCGTGTCTGAGGTTCTCGAGGGTGCTGAAAACGATTTTGTGATCATTTTTCAAATCCAAGATGGCCGCCGCACAAAATTATGATTTTACCCATATGGATATCGTACCCGAGGTTCTCGAGGGTGCAGAGAACGATTTGGTGATCATTTTTCAAATCCAAGATGGCCGCCACACAAAATTATGATTTCAGTAATATGGATATCGTACCCGAGATTCTCGAGGGTGCAGAGAACGATTTGGTGATCATTTTTCAAATCCAAGATGGAAGCCGCACAAAATTATGATTTTAGCAATATGGATATCGTGTCCGAGGTTCTCGAGGGTGCAGAGAACAATTCTTTGATCATTTTTGAAATCCAAGAGGGCTGCCGCAAACAATTATGTTTTCAGCAATATGGACATCATGTCCGAGGTGCTCGAGGATGCAGAAAACAATTTTGGGATCATTTTTAAATCCGAGATTGCCGCCGCTCAAAAGTATGATACCTACATTATGGGTATCGTATCCGAGGTGCTCGAGGGTGCAGAGAACGATTTTGTGATAATTTTTGAAATCCAAGATGGCCGCCGTTCAAAAGTATGACAAATACATTATGGGTATCGTATCAAGGTTCTCGGTGGTGCTGAGAACGAATTTGTGATCATTTTTCAAATCCAAGATGGCCGCCGCACAAAATTATGATTTTAGCAATATGGATATCGTGTCCGAGGTTCTCGAGGGTGCAGAAAACAATTCTGTGATCAGTTTTGAAATCCAAGAGGGCAGCCGCATACAATAATGTTTTCAGCAATATGGATATCGTGTCCGAGGTTCTCGAGGGTGCAGAAAATAATTTTGGGAGCATTTTTAAATCCGAGATGGCCGCCGTGCAAGATTTATGATCACAAAAATATGGGTATCGTATCCGAGGTTCTCGAGAGTGCACAGAACGATTTTGGTGAACATTCTTGAAATCCAAGATGGCTGCCGCTCAAAATTATGATAACTACATTATGGGTATCGTATCCGAGGTTCTCGAGGGTGCTGAGAACGATTATGTGATCATTTTTCAAATCCAAGATTGCCGCCGTGCAAGATTATGATCACAAAAATATGGGTATCGTATCCGAGGTTCTTCAGAGTGCACAGAACGATTTTGTGATCATTATTGCATTCCAAGATGCCTCCGCTCAAAATTATGATAACTACATTTTGGGTATCGTATCCGAGATTCCCGATGGTGCTGAGAACGATTTGGTGATAATTTTTCAAATCCAAGATGACCGCCGCACAAAATTATGATTTCAGCAATACAGATATCGTGTCCGAGACTCTCGGGGGTGCAGAGAACGATTTGGTGATCATTTTTCAAATCCAAGATGGCCGCCGCACAAAATTATGATTTCAGCAATATAGATATCGAGTCCGAGATTCTCGAGTGTGCAGAGAACGATTTGGCGATCATTTTTCAAATTCAAGATGGCCGCCGCACAAAATTATGATTTCAGCAATATGGATATCGAGTCCGAGATTCTCGAGGGTGCAGAGAACGATTTGGCGATCATTTTTCAAATTCAAGATGGCCGCCGCACAAAATTATGGTTTTAGCAATATGGATATCGTGTCCGAGGTTCTCGAGTGTGCAGAGAACAATTCTGTGATCATTTTTGAAATCCAAGAGGGCTGCCGCAAACAATAATGTTTTCAGCAATATTGATATCGTGTCTGAGGTTCTCGAGGGTGCTGAGAACGATTTCGTGATCATTTTTCAAATCCAAGATGGCCGCCGCAAAAAATTATGATTTTACCTATATGGATATCGTACCCGAGGTTCTCGAGGGTGCAGAGAACGATTTGGTGATCATTTTTCAAATTCAAGATGGCCGCCGCACAAAATTATGATTTCAGCAATATGGATATCGAGTCCGAGATTCTCGAGGGTGCAGAGAACGATTTGGCGATCATTTTTCAAATCCAAGATGGCCGCCACACAAAATTATGATTTCAGCAATATGGATATCGTTCCCGAGATTCTCGAGGGTGCAGAGAACGATTTGGTGATCATTTTTCAAATCCAAGATGGCCGCCGCACAAAATTATGATTTTAGCAATATGGATATCGTGTCCGAGATTCGCGATGGTGCAGAGAACGATTTGGTGATCATTTTTCAAATCCAAGATGGCCGCCGCACAAAATTTTGATTTCAGCAATATTGATATCGTGTCCGAGACTCTGGTGGGTGCAGAGAACGATTTGGTGATCATTTTTCAAATCCAAGATGGCCGCCGCACAAAATTTTGATTTCAGCAATATTGATATCGTGTCCGAGACTCTCGAGAGTGCAGACAACGATTTGGTGATCATTTTTCAAATCAAAGATTGCCGCCGTGCAAGATTACGATCACAAAAATATGGGTATCGTATCCGAGGTTCTTCAGAGTTCACAGAACGATTTTGTGATCATTATTGAATTCCAAGATGGCCACCGCTCAAAATTATGATAACTACATTATAAGTATCGTATCCGAGGTTCTCGAAGGTGCAGAGAGCTATTTTGTGATCATTTTTGAAGTCCAAGATGGCCGCCGCTCAAAATTATGATAACTACATTTTGAGTATCGTATCAGAGATTCCCGATGGTGCTGAGAACGATTTGGTGATAATTTTTCAAATCCAAGATGATCGCCGCACAAAATTATGATTTCAGCAATATAGATATCGTGTCCGAGACTCTCGAGGGTGCAGAGAACGATTTGGTGATCATTTTTCAAATCCAAGATGGCCGCCGCACAAAATTATGATTTCAGCAATATGGATATCGTGTCCGAGATTCTGGAGGGTGCAGAGAACGATTTGGCGATCATTTTTCAAATTTAAGATGGCCGCCGCACTAAATTATGATTTTAGCAATATGGATATCGTGTCCGAGGTTCTCGAGGGTGCAGAGAACAATTCTGTGATCATTTTTGAAATCCAAGAGGGCTTTCGCACACAATTATGATATCAGCAATATGGATATCGTACCCGAGGTTCTCGAGGGTGCAGAGAACGATTTGGCGATCATTTTTCAAATTCAAGATGGCCGCCGCACAAAATTATGGTTTTAGCAATATGGATATCGTGTCCGAGGTTCTCGAGTGTGCAGAGAACAATTCTGTGATCATTTTTGAAATCCAAGAGGGCTGCCGCAAACAATAATGTTTTCAGCAATATTGATATCGTGTCTGAGGTTCTCGAGGGTGCTGAGAACGATTTCGTGATCATTTTTCAAATCCAAGATGGCCGCCACACAAAATTATGATTTCAGCAATATGGATATCGTTCCCGAGATTCTCGAGGGTGCAGAGAACGATTTGGTGATCATTTTTCAAATCCAAGATGGCCGCCGCACAAAATTATGATTTTAGCAATATGGATATCGTGTCCGAGATTCGCGATGGTGCAGAGAACGATTTGGTGATCATTTTTCAAATCCAAGATGGCCGCCGCACAAAATTTTGATTTCAGCAATATTGATATCGTGTCCGAGACTCTGGTGGGTGCAGAGAACGATTTGGTGATCATTTTTCAAATCCAAGATGGCCGCCGCACAAAATTTTGATTTCAGCAATATTGATATCGTGTCCGAGACTCTCGAGAGTGCAGACAACGATTTGGTGATCATTTTTCAAATCAAAGATTGCCGCCGTGCAAGATTACGATCACAAAAATATGGGTATCGTATCCGAGGTTCTTCAGAGTTCACAGAACGATTTTGTGATCATTATTGAATTCCAAGATGGCCACCGCTCAAAATTATGATAACTACATTATAAGTATCGTATCCGAGGTTCTCGAAGGTGCAGAGAGCTATTTTGTGATCATTTTTGAAGTCCAAGATGGCCGCCGCTCAAAATTATGATAACTACATTTTGAGTATCGTATCAGAGATTCCCGATGGTGCTGAGAACGATTTGGTGATAATTTTTCAAATCCAAGATGATCGCCGCACAAAATTATGATTTCAGCAATATAGATATCGTGTCGGAGATTCTCGAGGGTGCAGAGAACGATTTGGTGATCATTTTTCAAATCCAAGATGGCCGCCGCACAAAATTATGATTTCAGCAATATGGATATCGTGTCCGAGATTCTGGAGGGTGCAGAGAACGATTTGGCGATCATTTTTCAAATTTAAGATGGCCGCCGCACTAAATTATGATTTTAGCAATATGGATATCGTGTCCGAGGTTTTCGAGGGTGCAGAGAACAATTCTGTGATCATTTTTGAAATCCAAGAGGGCTTTCGCACACAATTATGATATCAGCAATATGGATATCGTACCCGAGATTCTCGAGGGTGCAGAGAACGATTTGGCGATCATTTTTCAAATTCAAGATGGCCGCCGCACAAAATTATGGTTTTAGCAATATGGATATCGTGTCCGAGGTTCTCGAGTGTGCAGAGAACAATTCTGTGATCATTTTTGAAATCCAAGAGGGCTGCCGCAAACAATAATGTTTTCAGCAATATTGATATCGTGTCTGAGGTTCTCGAGGGTGCTGAGAACGATTTCGTGATCATTTTTCAAATCCAAGATGGCCGCCGCACAAAATTATGATTTCAGCAATATGGATATCGTTCCCGAGATTCTCGAGGGTGCAGAGAACGATTTGGTGATCATTTTTCAAATCCAAGATGGCCGCCTCACAAAATTATGATTTTAGCAATATGGATATCGTGTCCGAGATTCGCGATGGTGCAGTTTAATAATAATTTTCCTATCTCATGCATTAACAAATTAATATTACCATGTCGCAATATTATCATACATAATTACCCCTATTTTGAGTACCTAAATACTTCCCGAACTGCGCAATTTATTTTTCAAAGGTCACACTCGCTCTAAGCTGAGCCGACATAGTTAGGTATATTTTATTTTTTATTTTTGTGCACGCGCCAACGTACCTATTTTGTTCTATGATCTGAAATGGCGATCGATATTGTTATTTTATTGAATAACCTATCTATGGAATGTTTTTTAGTAAGCTATAGTGGCAGATTATGCAAGTACCTAATAGTAATTATCATAATAATATAGCATATAAATTATTAAATTAGAGATCGATTATGCTTTTGTTAAGCGGCGTACCTACTGCACACTCGAGAACCTCTGATGCGTTACCCATAATGAAGTTATCATAATTTTGAGCGGCGGCCATCTTAGATTTAAAAATAATACCAAAATTGTTTTCTGCACCCTCGAGAACCTCGGACATTATATCCATATTGCTGAAAACATAATTGTTTGCGGCAGCCCTCTTGGATTTCAAAAATAATCACAGAATTGTTCTCTGCACCCTCGAGAACCTCGGACACGATATCCATATTGCTAAAATCATAATTTTGTGCGGGGGCCATCTTGGATTTCAAAAATGATCACAAAATCGTTCTGTGCTCTCTCGAGAAACTCGGATACGATTCCCATATTTTTGTGATCACAATCTTGCACGGCGGCTATCTCGGATTTAAAAATGCCCCCAAAATTATTTTCTGCACCCTCGAGAACCTCGGACACGATATCCATATTGCTGAAATTTATTATTGTATGCGGCAGCCCTCTTGGATTTCAAAAATGATCACAGAATTGTTCTCTGCACCCTCGAGAACCTCGGACACGATATCCATATTGCTAAAATCATAATTTTGTGCGGCGGCCATCTTAAATTTGAAAAATGATCGCCAAATCATTCTCTGCACCCTCGAGAATCTCGGACACGATATCCATATTGCTGAAATCATAATTTTGTGCGGCGGCCATCTTGGATTTGAAAAATGATCACCATATCGTTCTCTGCACCCTCGAGAGTCTCGGACACGATATCTATATTGCTGAAATCATAATTTTGTGCGGCGATCATCTTGGATTTGAAAAATTATCACCAAATCGTTCTCAGCACCATCGGGAATCTCTGATACGATACTCAAAATGTAGTTATCATAATTTTGAGCGGCGGCCATCTTGGACTTCAAAAATGATCACAAAATAGCTCTCTGCACCTTCGAGAACCTCGGATACGATACTTATAATGTAGTTATCATAATTTTGAGCGGTGGCCATCTTGGAATTCAATAATGATCACAAAATCGTTCTGTGAACTCTGAAGAACCTCGGATACGATACCCATATTTTTGTGATCATAATCTTGCACGGCGGCAATCTTTGATTTGAAAAATGATCACCAAATCGTTCTCTGCACTCTCGAGAGTTTCGGACACGATATCAATATTGCTGAAATCAAAATTTTGTGCGGCGGCCATCTTGGATTTGAAAAATGATCACCAAATCGTTCTCTGCACCCGCCAGAGTCTCGGACACGATATCAATATTGCTGAAATCAAAATTTTGTGCGGCGGCCATCTTGGATTTGAAAAATGATCACCAAATCGTTCTCTGCACCTTCGCGAATCTCGGACATGATATCCATATTGCTAAAATCATAATTTTGTGAGGCGGCCATCTTGGATTTGAAAAATGATCACCAAATCGTTCTCTGCACCCTCGAGAACCTCGAGTACTATATCCATATTGGTAAAATCATAATTTTTTGCGGCGGCCATCTTGGATTTGAAAAATGATCACGAAATCGTTCTCAGCACCCTCGAGAACCTCAGACACGATATCAATATTGCTGAAAACATTATTGTTTGCGGCAGCCCTCTTGGATTTCAAAAATGATCACAGAATTGTTCTCTGCACACTCGAGAACCTCGGACATGATATCCATATTGCTAAAACCATAATTTTGTGCGGCGGCCATCTTGAATTTGAAAAATGATCGCCAAATCGTTCTCTGCACCCTCGAGAATCTCGGACTCGATATCCATATTGCTGAAATCATAATTTTGTGCGGCGGCCATCTTGAATTTGAAAAATGATCGCCAAATCGTTCTCTGCACACTCGAGAATCTCGGACTCGATATCCACATTGCTGAAATCATAATTTTGTGCGGCGGCCATCTTGGATTTGAAAAATGATCACCAAATCGTTCTCTGCACCCCCGAGAGTCTCGGACACGATATCTATATTGCTGAAATCATTATTTTGTGCGGCGGTCATCTTGGATTTGAAAAATTATCACCAAATCGTTCTCAGCACCATCGGGAATCTCGGATACGATACTCAAAATGTAGTTATCATAATTTTGAGCGGCGGCCATCTTGGACTTCAAAAATGATCACAAAATAGCTCTCTGCACCTTCGAGAACCTCGGATACGATACTTATAATGTAGTTATCATAATTTTGAGCGGTGGCCATCTTGGAATTCAATAATGATCACAAAATCGTTCTGTGAACTCTGAAGAACCTCGGATACGATACCCATATTTTTGTGATCATAATCTTGCACGGCGGCAATCTTTGATTTGAAAAATGATCACCAAATCGTTCTCTGCACTCTCGAGAGTTTCGGACACGATATCAATATTGCTGAAATCAAAATTTTGTGCGGCGGCCATCTTGGATTTGAAAAATGATCACCAAATCGTTCTCTGCACCCGCCAGAGTCTCGGACACGATATCAATATTGCTGAAATCAAAATTTTGTGCGGCGGCCATCTTGGATTTGAAAAATGATCACCAAATCGTTCTCTGCACCTTCGCGAATCTCGGACATGATATCCATATTGCTAAAATCATAATTTTGTGAGGCGGCCATCTTGGATTTGAAAAATGATCACCAAATCGTTCTCTGCACCCTCGAGAACCTCGAGTACTATATCCATATTGGTAAAATCATAATTTTGTGCGGCGGCCATCTTGGATTTGAAAAATGATCACGAAATCGTTCTCAGCACCCTCGAGAACCTCAGACACGATATCAATATTGCTGAAAACATTATTGTTTGCGGCAGCCCTCTTGGATTTCAAAAATGATCACAGAATTGTTCTCTGCACACTCGAGAACCTCGGACATGATATCCATATTGCTAAAACCATAATTTTGTGCGGCGGCCATCTTGAATTTGAAAAATGATCGCCAAATCGTTCTCTGCACCCTCGAGAATCTCGGACTCGATATCCATATTGCTGAAATCATAATTTTGTGCGGCGGCCATCTTGAATTTGAAAAATGATCGCCAAATCGTTCTCTGCACACTCGAGAATCTCGGACTCGATATCCACATTGCTGAAATCATAATTTTGTGCGGCGGCCATCTTGGATTTGAAAAATGATCACCAAATCGTTCTCTGCACCCCCGAGAGTCTCGGACACGATATCTATATTGCTGAAATCATTATTTTGTGCGGCGGTCATCTTGGATTTGAAAAATTATCACCAAATCGTTCTCAGCACCATCGGGAATCTCGGATACGATACCCAAAATGTAGTTATCATAATTTTGAGCGGTGGCCATCTTGGAATGCAATAATGATCACAAAATCGTTCTGTGCACTCTGAAGAACCTCGGATACGATACCCATATTTTTGTGATCATAATCTTGCACGGCGGCAATCTTGGATTTGAAAAATGATCACATAATCGTTCTCAGCACCCTCGAGAACCTCGGATACGATACCCATAATGTAGTTATCATAATTTTGAGCGGCGGCCATCTTGGACTTCAAAAATGATCACAAAATAGCTCTCTGCACCTTCGAGAACCTCGGATACGATACTTATAATGTAGTTATCATAATTTTGAGCGGTGGCCATCTTGGAATTCAATTATGATCACAAAATCGTTCTGTGAACTCTGAAGAACCTCGGATACGATACCCATATTTTTGTGATCATAATCTTGCACGGCGGCAATCTTTGATTTGAAAAATGATCACCAAATCGTTCTCCGCACTCTCGAGAGTCTCGGACACGATATCAATATTGCTGAAATCAAAATTTTGTGCGGCGGCCATCTTGGATTTGAAAAATGATCACCAAATCGTTCTCTGCACCCGCCAGAGTCTCGGACACGATATCAATATTGCTGAAATCAAAATTTTGTGCGGCGGCCATCTTGGATTTGAAAAATGATAACCAAATCGTTCTCTGCACCATCGCGAATCTCGGACACGATATCCATATTGCTAAAATCATAATTTTGTGCGGCGGCCACCTTGGATTTGAAAAATGATCACCAAATCGTTCTCTGCACCCTCGAGAATCTCGGGAACGATATCCATATTGCTGAAATCATAATTTTGTGTGGCGGCCATCTTGTATTTGAAAAATGATCACCAAATCGTTCTCTGCACCCTCAAGAACCTCGGGTACGATATCCATATTGGTATAATCTTAATTTTTTGCGGCGGCCATCTTGGATTTGAAAAATGATCATGAAATCGTTCTCAGCACCCTCGAGAACCTCAGACACGATATCTATATTACTGAAAACATTATTGTTTGCGGCAGCCCTCTTGGATTTCAAAAATGATCACAGAATTGTTCTCTGCACACTCGAGAACCTCGGACACGATATCCATATTGTTAAAACCATAATTTTGTGCGGCGGCCATCTTGAATTTGAAAAATGATCGCCAAACCATTCTCTGCACCCTCGAGAGTCTCGGACACGATATCTATATTGCTGAAATCATAATTTTGTGCGGCGGCCATCTTGGATTTGAAAAATGATCACCAAATCGTTTTCTGCACCCCCGAGAGTCTCGGACACGATATCTATATTGCTGAAATCATAATTTTGTGCGGCGGTCATATTGGATTTGAAAAATTATCACCAAATCGTTCTCAGCACCATCGGGAATCTCGGATACGATACCCAAAATGTAGTTATCATAATTTTGAGCGGTGGCCATCTTGGAATGCAATAATGATCACAAAATCGTTCTGTGCACTCTGAAGAACCTCGGATACGATACCCATATTTTTGTGATCATAATCTTGCACGGCGGCAATCTTGGATTTGAAAAATGATCACATAATCGTTCTCAGCACCCTCGAGAACCTCGGATACGATACCCATAATGTAGTTATCATAATTTTGAGCGGCGGCAATCTCGGATTTAAAAATGATCCCAAAATTGTTTTCTGCATCCTCGAGCACCTCGGACACGATGTCCATATTGCTGAAAACATAATTGTTTGCGGCAGCCCTCTTGGATTTCAAAAATGATCAAAGAATTGTTCTCTGCACCCTCGAGAACCTCGGACACGATATCCATATTGCTAAAATCATAATTTTGTGCGGCTTCCATCTTGGATTTGAAAAATGATCACCAAATCGTTCTCTGCACCCTCGAGAATCTCGGGTACGATATCCATATTACTGAAATCATAATTTTGTGTGGCGGCCATCTTGGATTTGAAAAATGATCACCAAATCGTTCTCTGCACCCTCGAGAACCTCGGGTACGATATCCATATGGGTAAAATCATAATTTTGTGCGGCGGCCATCTTGGATTTGAAAAATGATCACAAAATCGTTCTCAGCACCCTCGAGAACCTCAGACACGATATCCATATTGCAAAAATCATAATTTTGTGCTGCGGCCATCTCGAATTAGACAAATGATCGCCAAATCTTTCTCTGCACCCTCGAGAATCTCGGACACGATATCCATATTGCTGAAATCATAATTTTGTGCGGCGGCCATCTTGGATTTGAAAAATGATCACCAAACCATTCTCTGCACCCTCGAGAGTCTCGGACACGATATCTATATTGCTGAAATCATAATTTTGTGCGGCGGTCATCTTGGATTTGAAAAATGATCACCAAATCGTTCTCTGCACCATCGGGAATCTCGGACACGATATCCATATTGCTAAAATCATTATTTTGTGCGGCGGCCATCTTGGATTTGAAAAATGATCACAAAATAGCTCTCTGCACCCTTGAGAACCTCGGATACGATACCCATAATGTAGTTATCATAATTTTGAGCGGCGGCCATCTTGGATTTCAAAAATGATAACAAAATAGTTCTCTGCATCCTCGAGAACCTCGGACACGATATCCATAATGTAGTTATCATACTTTTGAGCGGCGGCCATCTTGGATTTGAAAAATGATTACAAAATAGCTCTCTGCACCCTCGAGAACCTCGGATACGATACCCATAATGTGGTTATCATCCTTTTCAGCGGCGGCTATCTTGGATTTGTAAAATGATCACAAAATCGTTCTCTGCACCGTCGAGAACCTCTGATGCGATACCCATATTGAAGTTATGATAATTTTGAGCGGCGGCCATCTCGGATTTCAAAATGATCACAGAATTGTTCTCTGCACCCTAGAGAACCTCGGTCACGATATCCATATTGCTAAAATCATAATTTTGTGCGGCGGCCATCTTGGATTTGAAAAATGATCACCAAATCATTCTCTGCACCCTCGAGAATCTCGGACACGATATCTATATTGCTGAAATCATAATTTTGTGCGGCGGCCATTATGGATTTGAAAAATAATCACCAAATCATGATGATTTTGAAATGATGTCTTGGGGTGTGTCGGTTTCGCCTTGGGTTTCTTCGCGCCGGCGCCTGCCGATTTTGGTGCTTTCTTCGCAGGTGTGGCGGGCGCGGGTGATTCTGTTGCTACTGCCGTATCTGCCATTTTTTTTTATATAACACACACGTACGCACGAAAATAAGTAAGTAATACTTTAGTACAGTCCTAAACCGTGTTCGAGTAAACGCCATTCGTTGTCGCTCCGACCTATGCCGTGTGGACAGCAACCGCGAAGAGTTGCGTTTTCTCGCAAACGCTCTGTCTACTTTTCACTAGAAGGCCTCCGATAAATCTTAAATAATATTCATATGGTATGAAATTATAACACACTTGACATACAGATAGACACCTCATGAATACGCTAACCCGCCAGAATGCTCTAGGCGTCGATACGAGCAGGTTTATTCGTATTATGTCAAAATAAATCGCGTGCTTCTCGACGGCTGTGCTGGGTGTTCAGTTTTAAAGTGATTTTTTTCTAATAAAACGAACAATAATCAATCGAATGAATTTTGTCATCAAAAGAGACAGTCCCGCTGTTCGATGAATAGTATTCGTCTTTATGATAATACAATAATTCGACACTATTACGAGGGTAGAAAGTGACGACGTGTAAAACACAACACTCCCGCGAGTCCATCTTTCTAGACTCTCACACTGCCTCGATCCCGGTTGTTGTTGTACCCGAGACCAATAAAATATTATCATAACAACGCACTATTCACAAAGCTAAATTTTATAATGACTAATTGAGTCCTTTTCGACATTTCAGATCTCTACTACGCTAGCTAGCTACATACGACAAAAACAGCACAGTACCTAATAATACCGCGACGTGAGCAATGGATTTTGTATAACTCTATATAGATCAGGTACCTGATCTCAAACTAAACTTAATAAGTAGGTATATTATAGTAGAACAAAAGCTCGAGGTGCATATCTTGAGCATAATAATAAACCTTATAAGTAGACCGTATGTATGTTATCATCTGTATAATAAACTTGTTCATATTATCGTTATGTCCGACTTGACAGACGAAGATTTTGGGTAGTATATAATATGTGTGGTGTGTGTGTGGGTATGTATTTATGTATGTATGTTTAATTATTACTATAATAATATTATAGAATGAACGTAAAAATATTCTCGTAGAAAATATTATAATAGAGTGTTCGAGGGTCACCTGACCTCAAATCAACATAATCGAATCTAATGCGGCCCTGAAAAGGGCCTTTTTAATTTGTTTGTCGTCACCGTCGTCGTCGCGTCACGTTAACAAACTATCATCGCGATTGCGCGACTAGCCACCGAATCCGTAGAGGGTGCGTCCCTGTCTCTTCAGGGCGTACACGACATCCATGGCGGTGACAGTCTTCCTCTTCGCGTGCTCGGTGTACGTGACGGCGTCGCGGATCACGTTCTCGAGGAACACCTTGAGAACGCCCCGGGTCTCCTCGTAGATGAGACTGGATATACGTTTCACTCCACCCCTGCGCGCCAAACGACGGGTCGCCGGTTTAGTGATACCCTGGATGTTATCACGCAGCACCTTCCTGTGGCGTTTCGCTCCACCTTTCCCCAGACCATTTCCTCCCTTGCCGCGACCAGTCATCTTGAATGTTCAACTACTTGTTCAGAAATCAGACAGCGCTCCGCGCGCAATCGCCCTTCTATATATAGGCAAAGTTTCGATGCGATGCGAACTTTTTTTTTTTGAGAGGAGGAAATACTGTTACGTATTTACGCCCCGGAACGGGGCGTAATTTGTCGGACTCGAGTGACACCCCATACCGACTCAAACCTCCTCTGTGCTGTTAGCAGCTCTGGCTTTCACAGCGAAATAGGACGTGGGCCGTGGAGTGCCTAGTTCATCGACGGCGGCTTGAAGCACTTTAATGTTCTTGCTCAAGGTTGAGCGGTTGGAGCCAGAGTAGAGTGCCGTGTCGTCAGCGTACTGAGCGAGCTGGACACTCGGAAACTTGGGAATGTCGCTCGTGAAGAGCGAGAAAAGAGTGGGAGAGAGGACCGAACCCTGTGGCACGCCAGACCTGATGGGTCTGGGCGAGGATAGGGTGCCCTCTACTCGATATCGGAAGGAGCGATCAGTAAGGTAGGCTCGAATGATGCGCACGAGCCTGTCTGGCACTCCCAGTTGATACAGCTTGAATACTAAGCCGTTGTGCCATACCTTGTCGAAGGCCTTCGCGACATCGAAAAACACGGCTGCCGTGGTAGCGTGAAATTGACGCCGTATGAGAATGTACTCGGTGAGTCGTTGAGCCTGCTGGGGACACGAGTGACCGGTTCTGAATCCGAACTGTATGTCGGGTATCAGGTTAAGCTCCGCGATGTAATAATTAGGACGTGCGAGAATTAATCTTTCGTAAAGTTTCTCGATCGAGTTAATTAAGCTAATAGGCCTATAGCTACTCGGATTAGCTTTAGGTTTATTGGGTTTTGGGATACCGATAACAATGGAATCCTTCCATTGTTCGGGGACGCGCTATTAGACAATAGAATACGCCAGCTGCAGTCCCGGTCTGTCCAAAGGAGGCATGACAGTGGGCGGCTCCTGTTTGAACGCGCGAGGCAGCTTCCAGAAAGCCACATGTGATGGCTTAAGGTTGCCGAGCAAGCGGTCCCAACGTTCGCCGCGGAGTTCCGCGATACGTTCCCGTACCACCCGCTGTAGGTAGCGGAGGTGGCGCCTATTCTCGACCGACGGATACCTATCGTAAAGTCTAGTGGCTCTGTGCTTCTGTGTGAGTAAGTTCCTGACCTCTGGAGGCAGGTTTAGGCGATGCGGTTGCATCGTCGGAACCTGCCTGGAGCAGGCCTTGATCCTATTCTGTATATGTGACGTCACATGAGAGATAGCACTGTGAGCCGTGTCGACCGAGTCGATGACGTCCGGTATAAGGTCAAGGTCGTTGGACTTGATAGACTCGAAATCCTTTTCCAGCCGTTGCCAGTCGATCACTGTTTTCGTCGGTGGTTGAAAGTTAACCGGTGGGCCTAGATTTAGGACGACGGGCCGGTGGTCTGACTCTAATTCGTGAAAAACCTCGATTGAATTTACATTGAGCGTTACGTTCTTGTCTTGTATGTCGGGTCGGTGCGCGACGTTATCCGGATAACTTGTTGGTTCGTCAGGTGCTATACTGAAAAGTTCAGCGTGTCTGTCAGCGAATCTAATAAGATTCCGTTTCTATTTGTGGCTCTACTGTTCCAGCTGTAGTGTTTGGCGTTAAGATCGCCGCCCACTATGACTGCGGCCCCGTGGCCGAGTAATGCTTCTATATCTGTGTCTAATACTTGTTTGTTTGGCGGAAGATAAGCTGAAATAACAGTGATCGGCTGGTGATTCGCCATACTGACTCGGATGGCAGAGGCCTCGATGTTTGTGAGGACCGGAGGATCTATAGGTATACAGTGTAGAGACCTTTTAAAATAAATGAGGGTACCGCCCATACGGGTGGTGGGATCATTTCTGACTAAGTTGTAATTAGCGATACGCGGATCGCGTATACGTGGTTTTAGAACACTCCACCACCTTGCAAATCACACGAATGGTAAACGAGATGGCCGTGAGCCACAACAAGAAGGAATATGTCGCAGCCGTACTGAGGCTGCTAGATATTGAGAAGGCCTTCGATCGGGTATGGCACGAGGGGTTGCTGTACAAGATGATCAAAAATGAGATGCCAGTGCAAATAATCAAAATATTAGCTGCATTTCTCACAAACAGAAGATTCCTTGTCTGTGTGGAGGATTGCCAATCGAGTGTTAGGCCAGTGAGAGCCGGAGTACTTCAAGGAAGCTGTCTCTCTCCGCACTGCTATGCCTGGTATACTGACGATATCCCGGTCGTTGGGCAGGCTAAGCTAGCACTATACGCGGATGATGCAGCTTTCTACGCATCCTCCTACAGACCTTAGTTTACACTAAAAAGACTCCAACCAACACTAGAAGCGCTACCAGAATGGTTGAAGAAATGGCGATTAGTTGTGAACGTAACGAAAACGCAGGCGATCATCACCGGAAATACACAACTACCCTCACCCTTGAAGCTGATGTCGGAGGAACTCCCATGGAGGCCGGACTTCAAATACCTGGGAGTTACCATTGACCGGAGACTCAGCTTCAAGAAGCACATTGACAACACCATCGGGATGGCGAGGGGTGCTCGCGCCAAGCTCCAGCCCATCCTGCGGTCCAAGCTGCCACTAGGAACTAAATTGATGATATACAAAACATACATACGGTCCATACGATACGATACGTACGAAACGCAACAATCTCCAAAGACTTGAAAATTGAAAATTTAGACGCCTTCGTAAGAAGGATTACAACAGACATGTTCCGGCGAACAGACGCCTCGTCACACCCTCATCTGGTGGGAATTGCCCCGCTACATGCCCTCACCCTCAGACACTTCTCCTCAGGCAGGGCGTACGTGTGGAAACCCACACTCAGCTCTCTAAGAAGAAATGTCAAGGCGCGGTGGTCCGCTACCTCTTTGGTCTCTAATTTGATGAGAGATTGGTACGCCCTCGCCTGGAAGGAGAGCGTCTTCGGGATCCTATTTTTGATAACCAACCAGCGGCCTCGGTCTCTTATAAAAATAGGAGGCGGGCGCTTGGTCGGAGGCGGTACGCGGGCTTTAGCGGGCGCGAGCGCGGACGCGGGAGTGGAGCCAGTCGTGGCCGCGGCTTTCTTGGCGGGTGTGCCATCAAGAGAAGGCGATTCGCGACCGCGCTTCTTCTTGCGACTGACGGTGATGAAGCCGTCAGCATCCGACGCGACACTCTCCGCTCTCGACGGTAGAGCGGTTTCCGGCTGGGCCGGTGAAGCACTGGAAGCCTGAGGGGCTTCCGTGCGGTCAGGACTGACCGCGGGGACCTTAGGGGTCGCCTCCGCGTCAAAGTACGCCTGAAGGACAGGCGGACGGGCTGATCGGGTGATCACTTTCCTTGGTTTGACCGAAGCTACGGAGCTTGAGTCGGAGTCATTACCTAATTCCATTTCGGATTCCCCGTCGGAACCCGAAACGTCAGATGACGAGTTATATTTTTTGGATTTTACTCTAAAAGCGGGATCCACTGTCTGATCCATTGTTTCTTTAATTAGCGGAGCGATCTTCTCCGTAAATAATCTATCTAATAGAGCGCTGAAGACGCCCTCGTCAGGAACCATTGGTGAAGCCATGGTTGTCATATATATTAACTAGGTTGGGCGGGCAACAACCCCCGCTGCCCGAGTCAGGCAGAGGGGGAATATAATAATTAAGTGGACAACTATAGTTAAGTTGTACACTTGCACATTAATAAATAATATTAATAATAATAAAATATGCAAAATTAAAAGAAATTAATAATACTAATTAAGCCTAAGACTTAGCTTTACTGGATGTAGACAGGCTGGGCCGGAACCCCGATGCACGCTGTGCAGGCCCCCGCGGAGAAGACACACACGGCACAAACTGCAACTCACAAACACACACGATTAGCGTGCAGAATCGCGAAACACAGCACAGGTGCTAACTGGTGGGTCTTCCGCGTAGGTCCTTACGGGCCTCGGGGTAACTGTTCGGGGCGATGGCCCCTTTCAGTAGTATAAACGCCGCCTGCAACTACAGACGGGGCACTGGGTGGGACCGGTTGGTCCGTGGTGTCATGTCCGGTGGTATCCTGCTACAGTGCGATCAAGCCCGCGTAGTGATGCGAGCGATCTGCGGACTGCAGCCGGTTTGTAGGTCCGTGGTTAGCTTGCGCCCGCCGCTCAGCGAGGTCGAGCCCGCCGGTAGTGTACCGGTGAGCGCCCATCAGCCAGCGGCGAGGAAGCAGTCGTGTCCTAGGAGACTAGGTCACGTGGTAGTCCTCTTCTGTCCGGCGGTCGTCGATGGTATGGCGCGATGCCACGCAAATGCTGGGATCGCGCTCCATCGGCGCGCGCGAACATAGAGGTGCTCAGGCGACGAACGAAGTCGTCCAGGCTTTCCATGCGCAGGTCTCTGGAGATGACCTGATTTCGTACGAAGCGTGGTGCTCCGGAGATGGTGCGGAGCGTCAGCGCCTGCTGTACTCGCAGCGACTTGCGACCCGTCTCGCTTGTCAGCGCAAACCAGGCGGGGGCAGCGTAGGTGAGTCGCGTGCGAACGTACGCCTTGTATACGCACAACTTCGTACGGAGAGGCAGGTGGGACGCCAGCACGGGTCGGAGAACGTTCCGTGCGGCGCGCGTCTGGGCAACCACGTTCTTAACATGGGGCCGCATCGAGAGTGTCCTGTCGATGGTCACGCCGAGGTATTTGGCCTTGGGGGGAGGTGGTAATGAACGCCGCGTCGTCAGCATACAGCGCTAAAATGGCGCCGTCGGCGACTGGAATGTCGTCCGTGTATCTGCTGTAGCAGACGGGCGACAGGCAGCTTCCCTGGGGCACACCAGCTCGGATGGGGCGCTCCGTGGACAGAGCGTCTTCAACCGCCACTTGAAAACGTCTGTCTTCCAAAAAGGTGGCCACAGTCTTAACTACTCGGCGGGGAGTAGTAGACGTGGACAGCTTGTACACGAGGCCGGCGTGCCAGACGCGATCGAACGCCTTCTCCATATCGAGGAATACTGCAACAGACTGCTCTCGCTTGTTGTAGGCGGTAGCGAGATGGTGCAGTACCCTCGTCACTTGTAAAGTGGTGGAGTGTTCGGCACGGAAACCGAACTGTTCGTCGCGTGGCTGAAGATGCGGCGTGATGTGCAGCAACAGTAGCTTCTCGGAGACTTTCGAGGTGGTGGATAGAAGAGTGATGGGACGGTAACTCCCAGGCAGCATGATGTTCTTGCCTTGCTTGGGAATCAGGATGACTCGGCCGAGCTTCCACGATGATGGAAAGTGCCCGGTACGGAGGATTCCGTTGAAGAGCCGCGTCAGAGTCGCGATTGCTCGCGGAGGTAGGTGACGCAGGGCTTCGTTGGTGACTCGATCAGGGCCGGGTGCTTTGCGCAGTCTAGTTCGCCGAATCATCCTTTGGACTTGTCCGGGGGAGAACACGACGGGGTCTTCTGTCGGTACTATCGGCGACTCGAAGTAGTTCTTCACATGTCGCTCGATGGTCTCTACGTGCTGCACATCTGCGGTCGGGTTGGGTGTAAACTGCGTCTCCAGGTAGTCCGCAAATATCTCCGCTTGATCCTCAGCTCGGTAACGTGGGGTTCCGTCACTGGCCATGAGGGGTCTAATCGGGGAGGGCTTCCCGGAGAGTTGGCGGCATAGGCGGTGCATGCCAGACCAGTCGTCACCGGCTCGCTCAATGGCGGAGTGCCAGGATTCGTCTGCAACTGTCTCCAGTGCGTCTGAGATCTTGGCAGCCAGAGCGTTCAGCCGCGTCTTCATGGTCGGGCACCGCAGGTTTTGCCATTGCCTTCGCAGCTTCCTCTTCTCCTCGATCATCGCTTGTATGTAGGCAGGGAGCTGGGGTTGTCTACGAGTAGATGCAGCGTCGAGTCTGGACTCAAGAAGCGCATTGGACGCTGTTGCGCTGAAGTCCGTGGCGAGTCGATCAACGTCTGCAGGGCTCTCTACTCTAAAGGATGGCGAATGTTCGGCCATGTGTTCGGCGAAGATTCGCCAGTCCTGGCGATGCTTCGGAGAAGGCAGCGATGTCGTCATCGGGGTTGTCTTCAGCGTCAAAAGGACTGCTTGGTGGTCGGAGATGAGGTGGTCATCCAGAACGTCTAACGACGGTGCGGCAGCTAGGCCGCACGTGACGGCTATGTCAAGGACGTCTGGCATGTGGGCTGCACAGTACGGGTAGTGCGTCGGGACCTCTGGTCCTAGCACCTGGTAACCGTGGCGATCTGCGTCGTCCAGGAGGCGTCTGCCATCTGGGCTCACGATATTGGAGTTCCACGCCGTGTGTTTCGCGTTGAAGTCGCCCGCGACAATCGTGGGCAGCAGCGAGTCCAACAAGGTGTGGACATCAGCCACTGCGAGTCGGTTCTGCGGCGGCTTGTAGAAAGCGAACACACGGGTGGGCTGATGTTCGATGCAGATCTCCACGCCTAGGGCATACGACGTCTGCAGTTGAGGTACTGGCAGCAGTTGGTGAATGACGTTCCGACGGACCAAGACTGCTAATCCCCTGTAAGCAGTCCCGATCGGCGAGGCGTGGTCCTCCCGGTAGACGTAGTATCCGGAAACCTTCAACTTGTCTACCGGTCTGAGGTGAGTCTCGCTGATCAGGCCGATGTCCACTCGACGCTGAGAAAGCAAAGTCTTGAAGATACGGGCTTTTTGTGATGAAAGCCCGTCGACGTTCCAAACCACGATGCGGAGCTCAGCCATAAAAGGTGCAGAGCTCCGTGATGCAACCCAGGATCAGCGGAATAGGGTCACGCTGCTCCTGGATGGCCATCAGCACATGATTCAATGTGCTGATAACTTTGGTGAGTCGCGGGTCCAGCGGCGTCACTCGCTTCGCCTTCGTCCCCCCTGCGGGGGCGGCGACCACGGTGGGCTTGGACGATTTCGTACTGCGCTCGGTAGGCTGCAGTGCGGCGGGCGCAGCAGCGCGTGTCGCAGTAGGTGGTGCGGCAGGTAGGGCGCCTTGGCGCGCTTGAGCGCGTTTCCCGCGTATGCGTCGGCGTTTAGCCAGTTGCCGTGGCTGGTTGGCGACAGCCATGAGCGAGCCGGGCGCGTCGGCCTCTAATGCGTGGGCAGTGGGAGGATACGCGCGCGCTGTTGAGGCGGTGCGTGCGATGGTGCCCGCCCGGCGGTTGCGCGTCTCTTTGCGGAACACCGGGCAGTTTGCGTTGTTCGCCGTGTGCGCGCCACCGCAGTTGGCGCACGTCGGCGGGTCCTCCCTGGGGCGCTGGCACTCTCGTGCAGGATGGTTGTCCCCACACCGCACACAGGCAATGGGCCGGTGGCAGTTGTGCGAGGAGTGCGGAAACTGCTGGCAGCGATGGCACTGCGCTGGTCCCTTTCTGCCGCGCCACGCCTCGATGGTGATCCCGGGCATACAGAGGAGCTCGTGCACCTCATATATACCCGGGATGAGATTTGGCGTACGCTGGAGTTGCACGAACATCAGACATCCCGGTCTGCCTGGGCGCGCGGGGATCGCGCGCACGTGCTCCGGGACGTATCCGAGCTCACGCAGCTCCGCGTCCACTTGTGCCGGCTCTGTGTTTGCCGGCAGGCCCCGTATTGCTACCTTAGCGCTCCTCTCCGCGGGGAGCGAGTAGCAGAACCAGGAGATTCCAGCGACACTTTCCAGCTGCGTGAGGTAGCGCTGGATGTGGCGGAACTCCTGGTCCGACTTGGGGATGAAGCGGACGCCTTTGCCAAACGGGCGTCCGTTAGGTGTGTGGCCGAGTAGCTTTTTGAGCTCCCGGAAATGCGTCGGCCAGTCGGGAAGCACCTCCACAATCAGCGGTGGGTAGCGACTGGTCGCTTTGGTGGTCGGAGTGGCTGAGGTGGTGGCGGCGGTCGCAGCGGTAGCGGTGGCGGAGGCGGCGGATGCGGTGACGTCGCCCGTCGTCGGCGTCTTTTTGGACGCGGTAGTAGCCGCGTATGTTGGGCTTGTCGCGGTCTCCATTGGAGAGCCTGGCGACAGGGTCGGCATACTCGGTGGTGTACGTGCCGAGGTTTTGTGTTCTCCTCTATGAGGAGGCGAGGGGCCGCCGTCGCTCTTGCAAGTTATGTCAGACAACGGCAACACATTCCGTGCCCTCACCGGTATAGGGCGAAAGTATAAAAACATTCGCGATGCCTAATTACGTAAGCGGACGGGTTAAACCACATACGCTCCGTATAGCGTATTTTAACGCCCAAGGCCTTAAGCCTCAACTAGACTTGGTAAAGGAGTTCGCTCACGAACATCAATTAGACCTATTCTTAGTGCAAGAGACATTTCTAAAACCACGTATACGCGATCCGCGTATCGCTAATTATAACTTAGTCAGGAATGATCGCACCACCCGTATGGGCGGCACCCTCATTTATTTTAAAAGGTCTCTACACTGTATACCTATAGATCCTCCGGTCCTCACTAACATCGAGGCCTCTGCCATTCGGGTCAGTATGGCGAATCACCAGCCGATCACTGTTATTTGAGCTTATCTTCCGCCGAACAAATAAATATTAGACACAGATATAGAAGCATTACTCGGCCACGGGGCCGCAGTCATAGTGGGCGGCGATCTTAACGCCAAACACTCCAGTTGGAACAGTAGAGCCACAAATAGAAACGGAATTTTATTAGATTCTCTCACAGACACGCTGAACTTTTCAGTAATAGCACCCGACGAACCAACACGTTATCCGATAACGTCGCGCACCGACCCGACATTCTAGACGTTGCGTTACTTAAAAACGTAACGCTCAATGTAAATTCAATCGAGGTTTTTCACGAATTAGAGTCAGATTATCGGCCCGCCGTCCTAAATCTAGGCCCACTGGTAAACTTTCAACCACCGACGAAAACAGTGATCGACTGGCAACGGCTGAAAAAGGATCTCGAGTCTATCAAGTCCGACGACCTTGACCGTATACTGGACGTCATCGACTCGGTCGACACGGCTCACAGTGCTATCTCTCATGTGACGTCACATATACAGAATAGGATCAAGGCCTGCTCCAGGCAGGTTCCGACGATGCAACCGCATCGCCTAAACCTGCCTCCAGAGGTCAGGAACTTACTCACACAGAAGCACAGAGCCACTAGACTTTACGATAGGTATCCGTCGGTCGAGAATAGGCGCCACCTCCGCTACCTACAGCGGGTGGTACGGGAACGTATCGCGAAACTCCGCGGCGAACGTTGGGACCACTTGCTCGGCAACCTTAAGCCATCACATGTGGCTTTCTGGAAGCTGCCTCGCGCGTTCAAACAGGAGCCGCCCACTGTCATGCCTCCTTTGGACAGACCGGGACTGCAGCTGGCGCTCGATGACGATGAGAAGGCTGAATGCCTCGCCGATAGTCTCGAGAGTCAGTGCTCTCCAAATGCAGCAGCCGACCCGACATACGTTGACGAAGTTGATCGTGAAGTTGAACGTCGCTCCGCTCTGAGCCCTTCAGGCGATGTAATAAAACCCACCTCTTACGAAGAGGTGAAGCTTATCATTAAGGAGCTTCACTCCAAGAAGGCCCCGGGGCCCGACACTATAAACAATAGGGTTCTTAAAATCCTACCTTCGACTCTTATTACTTTATTGGTTACCATTTTTAATATTCTATTGTCTAATAGCGCGTTCCCCGAACAATGGAAGGATTCCATTGTTATCGGTATCCCAAAACCCAATAAACCTAAAGCTAATCCGAGTAGCTATAGGCCTATTAGCTTAATTAACTCGATCGGGAAACTTTACGAAAGATTAATTCTCGCGCGTCCTAATCATTACATCGCGGAGCTTAACCTGATACCCGACATACAGTTCGGATTCAGAACCGCTCACTCGTGTCCCCAGCAGGCTCACCGGCTCTCATACGGCGTCAATTTCACGCTACCACGGCAGCCGTGTTTTTCGATGTCGCGAAGGCCTTCGACAAGGTATGGCACAACGGCTTAGTATTCAAGCTGTATCAACTGGGAGTGCCAGACAGGCTCGTGCGCATCATTTGAGCCTACCTAACTGATCGCTCCTTCCGATATCGAGTAGAGGGCACCCTATCCTCACCCAGACCCATCAGGTCTGGCGTGCCACAGGGTTCGGTCCTCTCTCCCACTCTTTTCTCGCTCTTCACGAGCGACATTCCCAGGTTTCCGAGTGTCCAGCTCGCTCAGTACGCTGACGACACGGCACTCTACTTTGGCTCCAACCACTCAACCTTGAGCAAGAACATTAAAGTGCTTCAAGCCGCCGTCGATGAACTAGGCAACTGGTTCAGAAAATGGCGGATTGAAGTGAACCTCGCCAAGAGTGCAGCGGTACTCTTCGGTAACGCGAATAGCATCCGCGCTAAAAAACAACCGACCGACGTTATTAAACTGTATGAAACACCTATACCGTGGGTGAAGGATTACAAATACTTAGGAGTCACGTTCAACAGCAATATGAACTTCAAGAAACATATTGATACGGTATGCAATAGAGCCCGATTTGTCCTCAGTCGCCTTTATCCACTTGTGTGTGGGCGAAGCAAACTTCCGCTCACACAAAGTGACGCTGTACAAAACCATCGTACGGCCCATACTGTCATACGCAAGCGTCGCACACACCCGACCGAGCTACTTACGTCGTTTGCAAGTAGTTCAAAATAAATTCACGCGCATGGCAACCGGAGCCCCGTGGTTCATCCGAAACGTTGACCTTCACCGCGACCTAGAGCTTCCGTCGATAGCTCAACACTTTAAAGAGATCTCGCGACGCTTCTTTGACAAGGCGCCTAACCATCCCAACATCTTGGTTAGGAAGGCATGCGGGTACACCCCCCTTCACCATAGTCTCAACCCAATAAGACGTCTCAGACACGTAACGGTAGACCCGGATGACGACATCACCATCGCGAACGCGACACCCACACAAACACCGACACAGACACGCACACACCGCCTTCGCAGGCGTAGGCGCGGTCAACCACCGCAAACCACTGGCACTCGTCACTCTGACGATGGCCAGCGGCCCGCACCCTAGATACACCACACATTGTTTTGATACCCGACGAGACGTTAGTCCTCGTCCTGTAATCGCTTCACTACACTCACTCACACACGGACTGACTGACGGACTGACATACACCACTTACACAATCACAAACACACTCCACAAACAGACACAAACACAAACATACATGCACAGAAAACATTTACACTACGTACATACATACAAACACACATACATACAATCATAAACACATACATACACACTTACATACATTACACAAAACACCACCACACTCGCCGGCGAGTGTGTTCTTATCACCTTTTCATCTTTCATCTTCATTTTCATTCTCTCTCCTTCCCACAAGCACACAGCCGGTCTGAGGTTCGAGTCTCCTTAGAAGACGCCCCGCGACTGTTGTTGCGTAGTCTTTGCGGCCTCCACGGCCCACGTCCTACTTCGCTGTGAAAGCCAGAGCTGCTAACAGCACAGAGGGGGTTTTAGTCGGTATGGGGTGTCCGCTTACGCGGTCACTCGAGTCAGACATATTACGCCCCGGAACGGGGCACTACGTAACGGTATTTCCTCCTCTCAAAAAAAAAAAAAAAACGACCTGGTAACTGAATGGTATAAACTTTACCTCTTCGTTTGATAACACGGTAAGGTCCTTCATATGGTGTTTGTAATGGTGGTTTTACTGAGTCTATTCTAATAAACACATGACTGCATGTATGTAAGTCTTGATGAACGAATATGTGTTTGTTGTTACGATGTGAAGTAGGTGGGTGTGGTTTATTAGCTGCGATAATGGTACGTAATTTATCAACGTAGGTAGGTATGATCCATTGAGGTAGATGATGTTTGTGTGTTTATGTCGAATAAATCACTTGGTAGACGAAGGTTATAGCCGTATGTTAGTTCGGCGGCGCTAACGCCTGTGTCCGATCGTAGAACTGCGCGCAGGCCTAATAATACGGTTGGTAGTTCATTGACCCATGCACAGGTGTTCGTTAACCTTGAACGAAGGGCTGTCTTCAAGCAACGATGAAAGCGTTCTACCTTTCCGTTACTCTTTGGGTTATAGCTAGTACTTCGTATCCGTTTAACTTCCATAATTTTCATAAGGTTGGTAAACAGAGAGCTTTCGAATTGTCGACCTTGATCACTTGTTAGTGTCGCTGGGCATCCAAATCTTGAGATCCAGTGATTGTATATGATATCTGCAATTGTCTCGGCTGTAATATTGTCGCTAGGGATTGCCTCAGGCCAACCAGTATGTCTGTCGATCATTGTTATCAGATAACGATGTCCTTGAACAGAGGTAGGTAGAGGTCCAACAATATCTATGTGTATATGCTGAAAACGATCGCTTGCGTCAAAACATTGAATTTTGCTGACTGTGTGGCGTTGTATTTTACTTTTCTGACAATTTATACAAGTTTTACTCCACTTCCCGATGTCGATATTCATTGATGGTCAAAAGAACTTTTGAGATATTAATTTACGTGATGTTCGTATTCCTGGGTGAGTAATATTATGTACACTATTAAAAGTTTGTTTGCGGAATTCTGTAGGTATGTAAGGACATATATGACTTGTTTATGTTTCGCAATCTACCTAATTGTAGGTTCGTGTTAGGTACATTTATTTTCTTAAGGTTAAGTTTGGTTGTTGAATGAGTTGTGTTATGCTGCTGTCTCTCTCTTGTGCGATTGATAATTCGCTGTAGTCGATCGTAGGTGACACTGTTATTGTTTCTATTCGACTTAATGCGTCGGCAATAATATTGTTTTTTCCACTGATGTGTCGAATATCGGTTGTAAATTCACTGATGAATAATAATTGGCGCGTTCGGCGTGGCGTTTCGTTTGCAGTATGTGTTTTATTCATAGCGAATGTGAGGGGTTTGTGGTCTGTGAATATAATTAATTCACGTCCTTCAAACATCTTAAGGAAATGTTTCACTGACTTATAGACGGCTGAGAGTTCTCTGTCATACGCTGAGTATTCTTCTCCGCTTCTGAGAATTTCTTTGAGAAGTAACCGAGTGGTTGCCAATTATTTTCGATGTATTGTTGTAGGACTGCACCTACTGCATTGTCAGACGCATTGCAGAATATTGCGATAGGGGCATCATGTGATGGGTGAGCGAGTAAGGTAGCTTTGGATATACTATTCTTGCACTCTTCGAATGATTGTGATGCTTCGTCGGTCCAATCAATTATTGTTTTATCACGTTTCTTGACATGGTGTAGGTAAGCGTTTAGCGGAGCTTGTATTGATGCGGCATTCGGTATGTGGTCACGATAGAAATTTAACATGCCTAAAAATCGTCTTAAACCTTCTATAGTTTTCGGTTTTGAATATTCGGTAATGGCTTTAATCTTCTCTTCTGGTGGCTGTATACCCTTTTTTTTGATACGATGTATCCAAGAAATTTGACTTCCGTTTTGCCTAAGTTACACTTCGCGGGGTTGATAGTGATACCGTTTTCTTCCAATCTTCTAAGAACTGTTCTTAGGTGATCGCGATGCTCAGTCTCGTTTGAGGCTATGAGCAAATCGTCGATGAATGGGAAAACGTAGTCTAATCCACGGAGCACTTCGTGAATAAATCGCTGAAATGTTTGTCCCGCGTTCTTCAGACCAGGACACATGCGAGGAAATTCGAATAAACCCATTGGTGTGATGATAGCTGTTTTCTCTATGTCCTGTTCCCTGGTCTTCAATTGTTGGTAAGCGCGGTTGAGGTCGATTGTGGAGAATATTGTTTTTCCAGACAGATGAGGGGAAAAGTCCTTGACTCTCGGCACTGGATAACGATCGGGTTTGGTAATGCTGTTCAATCGTCTATAATCACCACATACCCGTATATCTCCATTCTTTTTAGGTACTATATGGAGTGGTGAAGACCATGGACTTTTACTCGGTCTGCAGAGTCCTTGTTGCATCATGTTTTCGAATTCTTTCTTCACTATTTCATAACGATGAGGTGGAATGGGACGAGCACGGCAATGTAATGGAGGTCCTTGTGTTTCTATATAATGTTCCACGTTAATTTTTGGCGATAATTGCATCGATGTTAATCTCGTGGTGCCGGGGAATTCGGCAAGAATCGCGTGGTACGGGGCCTGTATGTCGATACTTCGTATTGTGGGTGAGGTCGTTGACATTATTGGCGCGTTGATTTTTAAATTTGGCATCAATTAATCTTCGATTTTTTAAGTCTACGATAAGTTGATGGTGGTTGAGAAAATCGGCACCTAATATTGGTTTCGTGACGTCAGCTACAATAAACTTCCACTTGTATGGTCGACGGAGGTTGAGATCGAGTTCTAATGTTTTCTCACCATAAGTTGAAATTGTTGTGTTGTTTGCAGCGTACAATTTAAATGGTAGAGGCGTTGCTTTCAGGCCTATTTTTCTTGGTAGGACGGATATATTAGCACCGGTATCTACTAAGAATGACATCTTTGTTTTCTTGTCTGTGACAAAAAGGCGGTATGAAGTGTGAAGGACGCCGGGTTCCGCCACAGCTAACGTCCGTTCTAGTTTCCCGATGGCTCTTTCTTGAAGCTGCAGGGCGTAGTACAACGTCGTGCTTCACTACCAAATCGGCGATGGTAATAGCAGTAAAGTGTTAGTGAGCTATTGAGTGTGCGGGAACGGTGTTGTGACGAAGTTCTATTGCGAGATGACGAGCGAAATCGGTGGCGATGATAGTGTTGAGATGGCCTTGACTTGAGTGCGGCGACTTCTAGTGATAGTTTTCGTATCTCGTTAATAAGGAATTGTGTGTGATCTACCTGATTTGACGTCGATGATTCTGGACCTGATGCTGGTGGCTGGCTGGAGACGGCTGCTACCTCCTGGATTTGCTCCATCATCGTGTCAGCAAGCAACGCTAGTTCCTCCAGCGTGGACTTCGCGCTGAATGACTCGCTGACGGCGAGCACGGAGCGGACGTGGGCTGGCAGCAGCTTACTCCACATCATGCGGAGGGTGGAGTCGATAACCTTGTCCCTTGCAAGGTTACGCATGCGTCGCAGTAGCTGTGAAGGCTTCTGGTCTCCAAGCTCCATCTCGGCGAGTAGCTTCTGAAACTTGCGGCTGTCGGATTCTTCATACACCGATATAAGACGTTCCTTGATTGCTGAATATTGTTTGTCTCTCGGTATGTTAAATAGGATATCGGAGATTTGTTCGATGTCAGCCTTTTCTAATTGGACGAGCACCATCTGTGTCAGCTGAGCTTGACACCTCTTGAGATCATCGGTGGCGGCTTCAAAGCTGTGATACCACAATCGCGGATTTTCCCGCCAAAATGGTGGTATGCGTATCGACAGTGAAATGGTGGAGATTTCTGTCGCGGTTGGCGCTGGGAGTGGCTGAGCCTGGTTTGTGTCTTCCATTTGTTCGTCGGGTTGATATGCCTCGAGCAGAGATTCGTCGAACAGGAATTCGTCATTTCGGCGAGCTGGTGAAGCTGTTCTTCAATGTGTAGCCGGGCAGAGGTTCGGTGTATTCTGTTCTGGCTTCCTTCCGTCGGTGTTCTTGTTCGGGCTTCCTGGCTTACTTCCGTCGGCGTTATTGTTCGGGTTAATTCCGTCGGCGTTCTTGTTAGGGGTCACCACTTTAGAGGCTGAGCGTTTGGCGATTAAATAAAACAACTGCTTGACTGTGAGGAATATGTGGAAGATATGATTTATTAAAAAGTTACACGATATATATACAAAATCCTTAAAACTAGTTACCCAATTACAATCGTTACTTAAAAAATATTTACAAGTTCAGAAAATACACACCAATACTAGAGCTTACATTTTAACCAATAGTAAAACGTTTCATTCACTAAGAATTGAGAATAACATTATGTGTTCTATCACGCTCTAAAACTAATGCTATCGCAGTTTGTGTAAACTCGCGTCGAACCTCGATCATCCGATGTCAATGAGCATTCCGCACCTACGGCTGTTGCTCATTGATTAAAATTGCATGAATAGCGATCGACGCCCGAGTCCCGACAGAGAGTTCGGTTCAGGCAGGCAACGCGAGCACACGTGCCGCGTTATCTGTCCTCCTTCGAATATTTTTATTACCTGCGTTATCGCACTATCTGCTCAGGCCACCTGGGCTAGCTATTGTTGTCGTGCGCTATTGTTCGGGACTCTTTGAGTCTCGCATCTGCTACGTTCCTTCGCAGAACGAAGCTTAGTTATTATCAGTGTTAATTACCCGGTTCACGATCGTTTTAGTTAGCACCTGTGCTGTGTTTCGCGATTCTGCACGCTAATCGTGTGTGTTTGTGAGTTGCAGTTCGTGCCGTGTGTGTCTTGTGTGCCGAAGCTCCTCGCAACCGCGGGGGGCCCGGTCAGTGTCACAGATGCCAGTTATACGGGCACTCGGCACGCAACTGTGAACACACCCCGAGGTGCACCACCAGCGCAATGCGCGGAGCCCCCGGCCTGCGTCTTGTGCGGGGAGAAGGGGCACCCCGCGAGCTATCGCGGGTGTCCCAAGGCACCCAAACACAAGCGTCACCCAGGGCGCCGGCAGCCAAGGCCAAGGCAGAGCAGAGAAGGTGGAGTTCACTCCGACCTTCAAACCTACGCCGCCTCCTAAGGTCGAGGCCTCCTGGGCGAGGTCTCCTCCGGCTAGTAAAGCTGCCACAAAGGCTACTCTCGCGACCCCCGTGCCCCTCCGGCCACCGCTAGCGTCCCGCCCGGCGGCGTTGGTCCCGCGACCGAGGCCACCGGCGCCCGCCTCCGCGTCAACAAGCAACCAAGGCGGCAGCGCCTTTGCCTTCATGTTTGAGCTTTCAGAGCTGTTCGACATTGACGAAATCACAGTCCTGGCCAGCCGGCTCGATGCTGTCCGGGACGACCCGCCGTCGCTCCTGCAAGTTATGGCAGACAACGCCAAATATTCCGTGCCCTCACCGATATAGGGCGAAAGTATAAAAACATTCGCGATGCCTAATTACGTAAGCGGACGGGTTAAACCACATACGCTCCGTATAGCGTATTTTAACGCCCAAGGCCTAAAGCCTCAACTAGACTTGGTGAAGGAGTTCGCTCACGATCATCAATTAGACCTATTCTTAGTGCAAGAGACATTTCTAAAACCACGTATACGCGATCCGCGTATCGCTAATTATAACTTAGTCAGGAATGATCGCACCACCCGTATGGGCGGCACCCTCATTTATTTTAAAAGGTCTCTACACTGTATACCTATAGATCCTCCGGTCCTCACTAACATCGAGGCCTCTGCCATCCGGGTCAGTATGGCGAATCACCAGCCGATCACTGTTATTTCAGCTTATCTTCCGCCGAAGAAACAAATATTAGACACAGATATAGAAGCATTACTCGGCCACGGGGCCGCAGTCATAGTGGGCGGCGATCTTATCGCCAAACACTCCAGCTGGAACAGTAGAGCCACAAATAGAAATGGAATTTTATTAGATTCTCTCACAGACACGCTGAACTTTTCAGTAATAGCACCCGACGAACCAACACGTTATCCGGATAACGTCGCGCACCGACTCGACATTCTAGACGTTGCGTTACTTAAAAACGTAACGCTCAATGTAAATTCAATCGAGGTTTTTCACGAATTAGAGTCAGACCACCGGCCCGTCGTCCTAAATCTAGGCCCACCGGTAAACTTTCAACCACCGACGAAAACAGTGATCGACTGGCAACGGCTGGATCTCGAGCCTATCAAGTCCGACGACCTTGACCTTATACCCGACGTCATCGACTCGGTCGACACGGCTCACAGTGCTATCTCTCATGTGACGTCACATATACAGAATAGGATCAAGGCCTGCTCCGGGCAGGTTCCGACGATGCAACCGCATCGCCTAAACCTGCCTCCAGAGGTCATGAACCTACTCACACAGAAGCACAGAGCCACTAGACTTTACGATAGGTATCCGTCGGTCGAGAATAGGCGCCACCTCCGCTACCTACAGCGGATGGTACGGGAACGTATCGCGGAACTCCGCGGCGAACGTTGTAAATATTTTTTATGATAAGCAATTGCTGTAAAACATTGTTCTGTTTCTGTAAAAAAATCCGGGAAAAAAAACTTTAAATTCAGTCAACGATTGATAAAATTAAAGTCTTTATCGTTAAGATTAACGAAGACGACGTAGTTTATTTCATAACGAACGCACCGGTATACGTTATGCCTCATAATTTCTGATACATTGTTTATATTGTATCCGGATCCACTCAAGTGCCTGCAAGATGTGCGCGACCGTCGCAGTTGCACCGTTTTGAATTCTACATACGTCCCAGCTGAGGGGATATGAAAGTGTAACTTGTTAGTCGTTCAATAAGAATGCATTATTGATTTTAAAATTAGCTTAAGGTAAAACCACCGGTAAAATAAAAAGAAAAACACAGATAGCCAAAGATCGAGATGGTGTCTGAGATATAGTATAGACATCTAGCAGCACCAATACAAACTAACGTGGAGTCTTACGGCCATTTTCAACACCCTATCTATCCTTAGTTTCACTTACGGCTGTTCCCAATATACTATCTATAGATAGAGATAAATTACTACCTTCTGCTGTCAGTGAATTGCAATTTAAATACAAACTTCTATCGCTGTTAAGCTATACTTCGTCCCATTGACAGACAGCGTGTACGGATAAGGTGAATTACCGTCGATAAGTTTATTGCGATAGAAAAGTCGACGATAGGTACGATTTTTATCTCAAGTAAGAGATAGACTGAATATTGGGAACGGCCGTTACGAATACAGTGCTGTCACCGTTGAATGACAAGATCTTATCTATTCATAGTAATGTCCAATATATAGTTCTATGATATCTGTCAATAGGTTATTGAAATGTAAGCGTAAAAGGATAGATTTGACCTCTAGTAAGTTAAACTAAGGATAGGTAGGTTATTGAAAATGGCCGTTAAACAACATCGTTAGTTACCGCGTTCGATTAATGACAGCCGAAAGTTTTACGCCATTTTTTTGTTATTGTCTTGTGCAGTTTGTTTAGAGCAAGCCGAAAGATTCTTAATGTTGGAGAGGTAAATATTATTTTACAATTTTAAATAAATAATTCATTCATTATATTAGTTTGAAGCGTGAATACATATTATTTAACATGAAATACATATGGTGATATATATATGGCGTCATGTCATTTACTGAAACTTTAAATTACATAGATTTCAGTAGTTATGTCAACTATGGGTGTCAACTTATGGATTTTAATATAATTTATTAATACTGTTTTATTTATTGCTATTTTGCCGCTTACCTAAATGTTAATTTAGGTGTCAACTATTGAATTATTTTTTCTTCCGTTTTTTTAGATGCCACCGACACAAGGAAATTTTAGAAATTATACACAAGAGGCAATGGAAGCAACTGTAGATACAGGGAAGAATAGTACAAATACTCTTCGCTGTGCTTTGTATCTACTTTAATTAATAATAATAATAATAATAATAATAATAATAATAATAATAATAATATTGACACACTCTTACACAAATTATCTTGTCCCAAACTAGGCATAGCCTGTACTATGGGTACAAAGACAACGATATATTTAATACAATATACTTACTTAAACATACATAAATACATATAAACATCCATGACTCGGAAACAAACATCCATATTCATCATATAAATGATTGCACCTACCGGGATTCGAACCCGGGACCTCTAGCTTAGTAGTCAGGGTCACTAACCATTCGGCTATATCGGTCGTCGTACATTACGTATTATTATTACATTATTATTATTTATTATTACATTTCGTTTTTGTGTATATCTTAATCTAAGCATACCTATGTCAACTACTGAAAATAAAGTGTCAACTACTAAATATGTTTGTTTTCACTAGGTGTCAACTACAAGCATAGTACCTTTATTTTATTAAAAAAACGAGCAGCCCGCTCCGGCTTCGCATGGCTATAAAATATATAGCCTATGTCATTCACTTAATAATATGATTACTTATAATTACTGATACATTATCGCGCTGATAAGCACGTTTTAATTAAGTATTGTTTTTTTCCTCGCTAGAGAGCTCCGATAATAAAAAAGTGCTATAGGGAAAACCGCTTTTTTTTAGTCGAGAGGAGGAAAATGCATTACGTATTTAGGCCACGTAATTAGAGCCCATATGTCGGACTCGAGTGACTAAAAACCTCCTCTATGCTGTTAGCCCTGAAGGCTTTTACAGCGACATAGGTCGTAGGCCGTGGTGGCCGCAAAGACTATCGCGCGAATAACAACAGTCGCGGGGCGTCTCCTAAGGAGACTCGAACCTCGGACCGGCTGTGTGCTTGTGGGAAGGAGAGAGAATTAAAATGAAAAATGACAAAAAATTAAAAAAACTGCATCAAAAGCCGTTGCGTAGTTTTCAAGATTTAAGTATACATAGGGATATAAGCACACAGAAAGCGACTTTGTTTTATAGTATGTAGTGATAATATAAAAATAAAGATTAGTTTTATTGCTGCAATTCTTTTCACATTCTGAAAGGGGAATAATTTGCTAAATATTACCAATTAGAAGTAAGATGATTTCATGTCAAACAACATATATCAATAAACATACTAATAAATCATTAAGGTGTCATCTACTGCATATTTTACCTTACTGCAAAAAATAAAACAATTATATGATATTTTATCATTATATTTACATGATTTTTTTATCTGAATTTATATTAAACACCATACTTTATATTAAATACACAATTTACAACGTGGAGTACAAATACAAAACTAAGATAATAAAAGTTGTATTAATTTTGGTAAATGTTTGCTTAATAATGCAAAATAAAATAATTATGTTGTTAGTGACACAGTCCTTGTAAGTTTTTGATGATATATATGATGAAAAAAATTGATGATTAACAATTAAATATATTACACATTTAAAAGTGTTGGTCTTCCCATTATTCTATAAATTAATGCATGATTAAACATAAAAGCTTAATTATATTTACAATTATTGATTTAAAGTGGCTCCATATCCGTGAGCCTATGACAATAATTAGATAGTATCTGGCAACAAGATGTGATTGGCCTCTGTTACGATATAATAGTAAACTGAACCGTGTGCTAATCTCTTCAGATCAATTTGATAAGAGCAGAATGGCAATACAATACAATAAATAAACTTGTCATTAAAAATAATATTTTGAAACGAAAATTTTATACGGACATTCGGGTCGATGGCCGCGTTGGTTCTCTATCTGTCCTAAGCGTTGGATTTTAGAGTTACACAAAAGCGTCAGAGTTAGGACCGTTTTATACAAAATAAAAAATCAAAACCAAACCCCCTAGGTTAAATTCTACAGTAAAAATAACATTTCATATAAGTACACTACGGAGAGCGTCCATGACGGGGCTCCAATGCAAGCAGGACGTTCAGGTGATGGTAATTGATACGCCCTGCCCATTACAATGCAGTGCCGCTCAGGATTCATGAAAAAACCATAAATTCTGAGCAGTCAATTGCGCGTCACCAGACACATAAGATGTTAAGTCTAATTTGCCCAGTAATTTCACTAGCTACGGCGCCTTGATAGTTGTATTATTATAGTATCTCCAAGAATAGTATGGGACTCGATGGATCGGGCGAAGTGGTCTTGTCGCTTGGGCGCCACAGTCTCTTGAGCGCTCGACTTTTGCCTACAGGGACAGGTGAAGAAATACGTGTTCCGAAAAATTTGTGAGACTGAGGAGGACATGAGAGCCCGGATTGTTACAGTATTCGATACGATTATGACTGACACGAAGGTGCTACAACAGGTCCGTGCCAATGTTGAGAAACGTTGCACTAATCGTAGTAAGTGGCGGTCACGTCGAGTATTTTTGAGATGCTGAGGCCATAATAATGAATTAGTGTTTAACAAATTTTAGTAGATATTTAGCGCCACCCACCCGCGCGCCCTTCGTAGGTACATGAATGAAATGGGTGTGTGGGCGGGGAAAAATTAAAATGGCCGCAGGCCGAGATGTTCAAACTATTATAATTGAGTACGTTAATTATCTTTTATTTATCATTTTTTTTAATGTGTTTATTTCCTGAAAGTCAATATTTATTTCTTCTCACTACTTGATACCAATATACGCCTCTAGATATAGTACAGGATTTTTTTAATGGCCTGTATATGTATATATACACACATATATATATATAGGTAAACAGTGTAGCAGCTGCCGCGCGCTCCCAAAAACCAAAACGTAAACAGGTTTCGGTATAGAATGTTGTTGTAGAAAAAAAACACAAGGTGGTATTGTTTGCGTTTGACACTTCACTTATATTCAAAGTGAAACGAAGCCAAGTTTTATATGACGAAGTAAACAATGCTCTATCTGACATCGTGTACTGGTTTAGCGCCAATAACTTATTGTTAAATAATCATAAAACCAAATATATTAAATTCACCGCGCCAAATGTCAAAAATGTAGATGCGAATATTTTATTAAATGGAGAGGTGGTAAAACCAGTGGAATCCGCTATATTTCTTGGCATTACTCTTGATTCCAAATTGCAGTGGGGCCCCCATATTGAAGGATTGGCGAATAGGCTTAGTTCTGCAGCATATGCGGTTAAGAAAATCAGACGGTTAACCGACATAGATACGGCGAGATTAGTATACTTTAGTTATTTTCATAGTATTATGTCCTATGGTATATTGTTATGGGGCAGTGCGGCCGATATTAATACTATCTTTGTGCTGCAGAAGAGGGCTATTCGCGCGATTTATAACCTAGGTCCTAAAGAATCATTAAGAGAAAAATTTAAAGAAATAAACATTTTGACTGTTGCTTCTCAATACATTTTTGATAATGTTTTGTATGTTCATAAGCACATTGAGGAATTTTCTAGAAACTGTGACATTCATAATGTTAACACGAGGAACAAACATAAACTTGTTATGCCTACTACTCGGTTGGGTCGAGTTAGTAAGTCTTTTGTTGGGCGATGTATATGCTTCTACAATATGATCCCAGAAAATGTACAAAACAAATGTGTTACGAAATTTAAAAGAATTGTTAAAAAACGTTTGTGTGGGAAAGGTTATTATAGCATAAACGATTTTCTTAATGACACCACGGACTGGGATTAAAGCGAACACCCTCAGGCTCTTTAATTATTAATGTTTATTGTACGATATTACATTGTAATCCATATTTTATATAAAAAAAAAAGCCCGCTGAGTTTCTTGCGCCCATTCTTCTCAGGTCTGAGGCAGTCTCTTTTGAATGGGTGGTAGATTTTGACGTTCAATGGGTGATTGTGAATCCTATTTTGAATAAAAATATTTGAATTTGAATTTGAATGACGGTTTTGAAAACAATTTATTTATTCTCTTCCCACGATGGCCTAAGACTACGTCACGATATATTTCATACTGACAGCTCGCCATTTCTTCGCTATTGTCGGGTCGCTCACATCTATAGCAAGTGTATAGCGTTGTTGCACTCTAAAATATATAAATATAAAAAATAATATTAAGATGAGAACAGTAATTCCAACTGATGACGTATTCATAGGCCAATAACGTGACCTGGCTGTCACGGGAAGAGAATACCAGGCGGAGTAGATTATTATACCACGGCATTTCTGAACTCCCAGAGTATTTAATAGCTAAGTATTATTCTTATTTCTTCACGTAGCTGTGAAAGTAATTAATTATTATTATTATTATTACTAAGTAAAAATTGGTACTTACCTACTCATGAAAATTATATTATGTGCCGCGTCAAAATTTATTATTTGAAATAATCCTTCCGAGATATTATATCGTATGCGAACGGTATTCGTTGCCGCGACGGAATTTATTATTTATTTTTTTTCTATCACCCGAAATAACATGTTTAAGTTTATTTTATAAGGCAGTAAACAAGATCATGATCCAATAAATCTAAAATAATGTAAAGCGTCATAGACTACCCATAACAGTGTCTTTAACACAATATAAAACGACCTAAGCTGTAATATATTTTTATGACATGACCTTGACTGCGCATAAAAATCAGAATCATAAATCAATGTAAAGGCAATATAAAAGAAGATTTGATTTAATTATGTTAGATTTGTTTATATTAATGTCGAAATTAGGTAGGTATTGTAAAAATAATCATCTTTCAATATATACTCTATGTAGCCGGTAGACACGAAAACCGAAACTGTACATAACGAAAAACGAGAGCATCAGGTTTTTTCAGATAAAGAAAATAGTTTTGTTAAAAATACCTAGTTTTATACAACGCTGTTGTATTCCGTTTTTAATCATGTTCTCGCTCTATCGTATAAAGTTATCCTTATCGGCAGTCGGCATTTTCGCTCTGTCTAATCGTTATGAGATAGATACCTAATACAATCTACCGATATATCAAAATTTGGAGATCCTCTGCTTTATACCGTAAAGCTTCACTTATTTCGGGAGTTTCTAGACGGCGCTGTTATTTTTCAAGACTTGCATATATTTTACATGTATTGACTTGATTAATTATATAGATTTTATCGTTCTATAAGTCAAATTAAAATGTATTTAGATATATTAAAACCGTCACTCGAAGGACTAATAAGAAATACAATGAGCAGAGACAAAAAACTACCAACAAAATATATTAATAATCTTAGAATTTACACAAAAATGAGCACTTGTTATAGTATTCAAAAATAATAAGTATGAGAGTGCTGGCTATGAGAGGTAGAATACAGCACAATGATTGAGATGACAATGGATGACAGCAGACCTGTAAAAATTCTCTTACAGACTGAGAAAAGCTGGATAGAATCAGTGGAGGAAGACCCGAGTATGATGAACAAACTCCCTGCCTGGCGAAGAAGCCAAAGACCGAATAGTGATATAGGATAGCAACCCCTGACCCACATTAAATATTAGCACCACAGGAAGAAGAAAATTAAATTTAGCAACACCTAATTCTCTATAGAAAATATTAGCAAACACATCTAGCTAATTATGTTTGTTATCCTATTTTAAAAACTTTAAATATTGATATTCAATATAAAACACAACTAAAATTTGAAAAAACAAAAAATTTAATAAACGATGCAGGATTCGAACCCACGACCTCCGGCGTTCCGTGCCGGTGCTGTAACCGTTCGAGTACCGCCTCGCTAGAAATATATTGTTAGATTTACAAGAGCGACATCTCAAGTCAATTTCCTAATATGCAAATATTGGGGTTGAGCAGGTTATCAACTGTACAGTAGATCCTGTAGATGAAGCCACAACCTGAGAGTTGAACGAAGCAAACAGAATTTTATAACCAGGCGGTACTCGAACGGTTAGCTCAGTAGTTCCAGAAATGAGAACCTTAACATTCAAACAATCTTTATTAAAACTAGTGTAGACTGTACATTTATTTCTTGTATATTGGCCTGGATTAAAAATAAATTAGGTCAGGGATTATATTCCTGCATATTTCTGTCATATAAGATACATAAGAACAATTAATATTAAAGATTCGCGATTGGTGTGTTTATTGCGAGCTGTTTAGACTATTAGTTTGTTGAACTTTACTGTTATTGGTAAAAAATGTATAATTATAACTGCAGTAGTGTGAAGGCACAGATTTCCGTGAACAAAGCACCTTAAGATAGTATTTTTCCATTTTAAATTCATTTGTAATTTGACATTCAGTATAAGAAACAGTATAAGTATCACTAAGTAGACAAGTCTAGCGACACAACCTATCACATACAAATATTGCATACATTCTAAAGATCTAAACTTTTTAATGATAATAATTTTACTAACATAATATGTCTAAGATATATGTACAATACATATTAATGTAGGTAATCAATGTATACCATATTCTTTACAAAATAGTTTTTGACGAAGTTTTCAACAAACATCTTTGATATCTTAATACCACAAATCACAATACTTAATAAATATATAATACCTTTAGTATCTCGAACAAATTACTTAGATATAAATTGTAAATCTTTATTTTATCGATGAATGTATTTCTGCCATCATACCAGGAACATTCATATTATACAGTCGTTCAAATTATATGAGAACACCCACATCTGATCTGATTAGGCGATATAGGTGTTGTCTGCAATATAGGGTTCTTACTACAAAGAGTGTGGTATTAAAATGCCATAATGCCATAATAACAAATTAAATGCCTGTCTCTAAATATGGAAGGATTGTCACTTGTCGCAGAAACTTGCTATAAGATGCTGACACGCAGTCTTTTACAGAGCAGGTGGTAAGATTAAAAAGTGCTGATACTTTCTGTAAATGGAGGCATACCAGGATCAGTAAAACCGCGGAAGTGACTGACTGTCATATTATATAAAACAAGCAAGCTTAAATAGAGTTGGACAGAACACGTATTTCCTATCAAAATGAAAAGTGGACTAAGGAAATAATAAATTGGTATCCTGAATCCTGTTGGAATGGAAGATGGAAGGACGACCTTTTTTAGGGTTGAAAGAGATGCGCCCACAATAACATAGTGTTATTAGTTAGCACTTGACCTGTTAAGTTTATGTAATTGGAGGACATGCAAGCAGGTGGGTAGATAGTGACCATTATTACATATCTCTTGCAACATTACAATCGGATAATATTGTAGCGGCCAAATCCGCTACTTACTTCCGCACCGCCGCTTATGTTCTTGGACCACACGACATCACGCCACATCGTACGATCTATGACGACAGCCTACGTCACGGGTGGTGCGAGCTGCGAACCGGCTGCATCGCGTGCGCGTCCCCGCGCCCGCGCTCCCGCCGCACACCGCGGGCCCTGCGCCCGCCGCCACAGCTAGGCCTCCCGCGCCCGCGCCCCGCGCGTCGCATAAATACCAGAGGCGATCGCCCGCGCCACGCATTCTGCACATTTATTTACCTCGCGCTCACAGCTTTCCGCTTGCTTTATTTTTGCTTTGTATAGACGCTCATTTCATTCTACATTTTGTAAAGTATTTCTTTTAATTAGTAGTAAATTCAACCTTTCATCTTTGACTCAATCTTTCATTCTTACTTCGCTTCAAACAAATATCATAGCATCCCTAGCTCAGCCAGGGGTAGTCATCGAGAAGTCGTAGGAGTAGAATACGTGCTACAGTGGTGACCCATCCGACAAGTGACACGATGACTGGCGCAGAACAACAACAAAAGGGATTAGGCGGTGGTCCAAGTACAAGTGACGGCGGAAATAACAGTGACGTATTTCGAGTGGGCGTACGGATACCACCCTTTTGGCCCGAGGAACCGGCTGTATGGTTTGCCCAAATTGAAGGTCAGTTCATTTTGTCTAATGTTACAAGTGACTCCACCAAGTTTTATTATGTCATTAGCCAATTAGACCATCAGTACGCAGCAGAAGTCAAAGATATCATTATTTCCCCGCCGGCTACAGACGAATACGAGAAATTAAAGTCGGAACTTATCAAGCGCCTCACAACGTCTAGAGAACGTAAAATTAAACAGTTGTTGATGCATGAAGACCTTGGTGATAGAAAGCCATCTCAATTTTTGCGTCATTTACAAAGCTTAGCAGGGAAGACAATACCAGAAGAGCTTATACGAACTATTTGGTCGAGTCGATTGCCAAATAATTTACAAACAATTGTCGCATTACAGAAGGACAGCGCCCTCGAAACCGTGGCAGATCTGGCGGACCACGTTCATGACATAGCACCGCCCGCAGTCGCTCAGGTAGCCAGATCAGCAACTGAACAGCCAGGTACTGCTTTTGAAATTATGTGTAACAAAGTAACAGAACTGACACGGCAGGTGGAGTCACTAATGCAGAGCCAGCAACGGCAGTCTCGATCCCGCTCCAATGACTTTAGGAACGAATACCGCACGTCACGATCCCGCTCTAATTCCCGATACCGACAGCAACCAGAAGACGATACACAATGCTGGTATCATTTCCAATTTGGCTCGAACGCAAAGAAGTGTGTCAAGCCCTGCACATTTCGTTCGGGAAATGCCAAGGGCAGCCACTAGTGGCCGAACACGTCTGCCCTACATCATCAGGCCGCCTTTTTATCACCGACCTTAACACAAAAGTACAATACCTTATCGACACAGGGTCTGACTTATGCGTTTATCCACGTTCTCGCATTCAAGAACATCGCACGAAGACGCAGTACGAGCTCTTTGCAGCAAACGGTACGGTGATATCAACATTTGGGTACGTTCACTTACAACTCAACCTAGGGTTGCGCCGCGTATTCAGTTGGCGCTTCGTGGTGGCAGACGTCTCCAAACCAATCATTGGCGTCGACTTCCTTAGCTTTTATAACCTGCTCGTCGACTGCCGCAATCACCGCCTGGTCGATGGGGTAACGTCACTGTCCGTCGCCGTACCACGCCAGCACCACAAGGAGGACATCTCATCAGTACGTACAACATCGCCAGGGGACTCGTTGTATAACGACATTGTACGAGAGTTTCCGAACATTACACGCCCAGCTGGTAAGCCAAGTGAACCAAAACACAACACGGTTCACCATATTAGGACGACGCCTGGCCCACCAGTATTTTGCCGCCCTCGTCGGTTAGATCCGGAGAGACTCACCATTGCCAAAAAGGAGTTGGAAGAGATGGTACAAAATGGTACAGCTCGGAGATCAGAGAGCCCCTGGTCCTCAGCACTGCACCTAGCACGTAAGAAAAACGACGGCTGGAGACCTTGTGGGGATTACAGAGCATTGAACGCTCGCACTATTCCAGACCGATACCCTGTGCGGCACATCCAGGACTTTGCGCACCAGCTGGCAGGCAAAAAAGTCTTTTCTACGGTGGACCTCGTTAAAGCATATAATCAGATCCCAGTCCATGCTGACGATATTCCTAAGACTGCCATTACCACGCCTTTCGGATTATTTGAATTCCCTTACATGACATTCGGACTTCGTAATGCTGCACAATCTTTCCAACGTTTTATGGATGAAGCACTTAGAGACCTAGACTTCTGTTTTGGGTACATTGATGACATCCTAATCTTCTCTGAATCTCCATTACAGCACCAGCAACACCTTCGCCAGCTATTTCAACGTTTGACAGATTACGGCATACTGATAAACACAGCGAAATGTGTATTTGGTAAGGATGAAGTAACTTTTCTTGGCTTCACAGTGTCCGCAGCAGGCGTTAAACCTTTGGAGGAGAAGGTCCAGGCAGTTCAAGACTACCCGCCACCCAAGACGGTAAAGGAGTTGAGGCGATTCCTAGGAGTCATCAACTTCTACCGAAGATTCATTCCTGGAGCAGCAGCAATACAAGCACCGCTTAATGCCTTACTAGCTGGACCGAAAACCAAAGGATCACACCCAGTCAACATGACTCTAGAGCTGCTAGAAGCATTTAAAAGATGTAAGTCTAGTCTTTCCCATGCCACACTCCTAGCACATCCAGATACCACAGCAGAGCTGGCGATACAGACTGACGCTTCGGACCACGCTATTGGAGCCGTACTGCAGCAAAGTAAGGGAAACACCTGGCAACCCCTCGCTTTTTTCTCCAGAAAACTCAGCCCTTCCCAAAAAAAGTACAGCCCTTACGACAGGGAATTATTGGCGATTTATGAAGCGATTCGTTATTTCAGATACATGGTTGAAGCGAGGACATTCACCATCTACACTGACCACAAGCCCATTACGTTTGCATTCAGCACTCAACGTGACAGCTGCTCACCTCGTCAGTTCCGGTACTTGGACTTCATCAGTCAATTCAGCACTGATATCAGGTATATCCCTGGGAGGGACAACACAGTAGCTGACAGCATGTCTCGGGTTGAAGAGATGACAACGCCCCTAGATTACCAGTCCCTCGCCCGTGCCCAGGATTCTGATGCTGAACTTCAAAACTTACTCGTAAGTGGGTCAGGCCTAAAATTAGAAAAGGTCATGCTAGAGAACTCTGATATTCAGGTATTCTGCGACACTTCTACTCAATACACCAGACCTTTTGTTACTTCAGCTTTCCGACGTCAGGTATTCAACACGTTACATAGTCTAAGTCATCCCGGAGCAAAAGCCACAGCGCAATTGGTAGCACAACGCTTCGTTTGGCCGGGTATTAAGAAGGACTGTCGACAATGGGCCAAAGAGTGTCAACAATGTCAGCGCAGTAAAATATCTCGCCACACATCAGCTCCATTAGCAAAGTTCACAATGCCTTCAGCTCGCTTCCGTCAGGTCCATATGGACATAATAGGTCCCTTACCTTCTTCTGTTGGTCACAGGTACTGCCTCACCATGATCGACCGCTTCACTCGATGGCCGGAGGCCATGCCCTTGCAGGACATCACTGCAGAATCCTGCGCTGCCGCCTTCGTAACTGGGTGGATTGCGCGGTTCGGTTGCCCCGAGAGCATCATAACCGACCGCGGCCGCCAGTTTGACAGCCAGCTGTTCAAGAGGGTCGCCGCGCTGGTAGGCGCCGACCACCGCACCACAACAGCTTATCATCCCGCAGCAAATGGCCTCGTAGAGAGGCTACACCGTCAGCTCAAGGCCGCTATAACCTGCCACACCAGTGCTCAATGGACGGAGGCATTACCTCTCGTGCTGCTGGGCATACGCAGCGCGTGCAAAGATGACCTGCAGGCGTCTACCGCGGAATTAGTCTACGGCGAGCCACTCCGCTTACCTGGACAGTTCCTTCAGCCCATACGGGACGACCACATCGACGTTACCGACTTCGCCAGCAGACTGAAACAGCACATCACTAAGCTGTCACCAACATCTACGTCATGGCACGGACAACGTACATTCTACATGCCCAAAGACCTACAGCACTCCACTCACGTGTTCCTGCGCCAGGGTCCTGTAAAACGGCCGCTACAAGCCCCGTACACCGGACCCCACAAGGTACTACGTCGGGGCTCCAAGTCATTTGACATAGAAGTCCAGGGTAAGACGTCAACAGTAACGATCGACCGTCTCAAACCAGCATATATCGCAGATGACAACTTATCAGGAAAAGACACACAAACACAGACTGTACCTACACAAAAGGAAACTACGGAAGAAGAACACATCAGAACTACAAGAAGTGGACGAAGAGTCAAGTTTCCCGACTACTATCACCCGTAGTCACGGTCTCAGTGGGGGAGTACATGTAGCGGCCAAATCCGCTACTTACTTCCGCACCGCCGCTTATGTTCTTGGACCACACGACATCACGCCACATCGTACGATCTATGACGACAGCCTACGTCACGGGTGGTGCGAGCTGCGAACCGGCTGCATCGCGTGCGCGTCCCCGCGCCCGCGCTCCCGCCGCACACCGCGGGCCCTGCGCCCGCCGCCACAGCTAGGCCTCCCGCGCCCGCGCCCCGCGCGTCGCATAAATACCAGAGGCGATCGCCCGCGCCAAGCATTCTGCACATTTATTTACCTCGCGCTCACAGCTTTCCGCTTGCTTTATTTTTGCTTTGTATAGACGCTCATTTCATTCTACATTTTGTAAAGTATTTCTTTTAATTAGTAGTAAATTCAACCTTTCATCTTTGACTCAATCTTTCATTCTTACTTCGCTTCAAACAAATATCATAGCATCCCTAGCTCAGCCAGGGGTAGTCATCGAGAAGTCGTAGGAGTAGAATACGTGCTACAATATAATTATTCCATACCAATTTCATAGATTTTAATATTTCACATTGAACCCTAATTTATTATCGGCTGTTTTTACCATAAACTTAGTATACCAGCGTAATAGACAAACACTATCCTTATTACGGCGAGATTAAATTTAAAATGTTCACGTGTGATAGTTTTACAGATGTGTTAGTGAGTCAGTGACGTGTGTAGTATTTTGCTTTAAGACAATAATTCCTATGAGAAATATTGATAAAACGACGTCATATTCACGTATACAAAGTTTTATTTTCTAACACATATTTTTTTAATTATAATAATCTTTAGAAAATAGAGTGGTTTCTGCGTATATAAAATTTAAAATTTTGTATTTTAGTAATATTAGCTGTATATGTTATACGATAATAATCACCACGAAAGTAGTATTGAAGAATCAGTAATAACCTGTGAAATGATTCTATAATAGGACTGTTGCTATATGTAACAACACAATCTAATACAGAATACGACACCATTATACTTTTTAATTAATATCCGTTGAAACGAGATCCAATTTGACAGGAGACTAATGGACGCTAAATTGTTCCAAAACGGTTTATGGTCTTCATCTATGCAGTCTCTTTCTCACATCTTGGGTTTTTATGTAAGAATAGTTACCACACTTTCACACTGGGTTCGGCTATTACGGTAATATACTAAGTTTATGGTTGTATCAAAACAATCATATTATGGAGATGCATGCAGATAATAAACTGTTGCTATTTTAATATGCCAAAATACAACAAAATCAGAAAAAAACATTTAACAATAATATAAATGTGGAGGAACGAAAGCAAAGTGTTACAAGTTAAAAATATATATGATTAACCAACAAATGTTTTTTCAAGTTGTCTGACATATTGCCAGACTAACTAATTATAAACATAAGATAATATTTGACAAAAAAAATAGACACCTCAAATAAATATACATAAATTACAGTACCTCCTACTATAATACAAATTGCCTCATTCTTTTTGGAGATATAGGCCTAGTTAATTGAGAAAGAAATTGCAGTTTAAACTTGCAATAGTAGCAGTACGGGTAGCAAAAAAAGTAATACTAGCTGTCGGCTGCAATTCGGCAAGTCATTATCATTAACATCATCAGCCGGAAGACGTCCACTGTTGGATAAAGGCCTCGCCCAATGATTACCATGACGATTAGTGCTGCGCTGCCCTCATCCAACGCATACGATCTTTACCGGATTGTTGGTCCAACTTGTGGGGGGACCTACCAACACTAGGTCTTCCGGTACGTGGTCACCAGTCGAGGACTTTACTGCCCCAACGGCCATCTGTCCATCGAGCTTTGTGCCCTGACCACTGCCATTCAGTTTCGCATTGTCGGTGACTTTGGTTTGGTGACTTCGGTGTCGCAGGAAACAGGCCCTCTCCATTAGCCTCTGAGCGACTATGAGATTTCTCATCAGGTCCACACTGGTTGAAAACATTCGTCTTCAGACACACGGCAAGTCGATTGACTTATATTATTATGTGTAACGATTTAGTACTGCTGTTTGTGTGACTATATATCTGCTATACAGGGTGCGTTGAGAAAGTATGATAACACTAGATTATTTTCTCAATTAAATGGGCTTATAAAATATTCCACTTCTTCATACACAGTTTATTTATAGACATCAGACTACATTTTATTAGGGTATGAATAATCAATTGTAAAATGTAAATATAAACAAATTATTTTTATCAACAATTACATTAGGTGATCATAAAAACGATCGTAGAGTTAAACTACATTAATTATCATTCCCAGAACACAATATAGTACTAATATAATTATTGCACTCAATGTTACTGGTACTGTGCGTGAACATAATATTGACGGAACGGGTAGATCAACCACTATGATGTTAAATGTCAACATGATCTCAGTTGTAACGCAATACAAAATCATCTAAAGCGTAGCTAATGCAACATGATCCCACCACACCACACTGCGTCCACAACCGTGAGACTTTTGACATACCCTCCCAACGGGAACACAGCAGTGTAAGTACACTGCTATCTAGCGGCCTACACATCACTAACTAGCTATCACCTGTGGACTTCACAGTGTTGCAGCTAGTTTTGTGTATGTTAAGTGCACTGTTTCGTTCGGAGCGTGCGTTTCTTCTTTTGTCATATATGTATTGGCACGTGCAGTAGCAGGGCGTCCCGATGTGAGAACTCCAGCGAGCACATCTCGCATTTGAAGGGTCCCTCGTGGGCGCTGTCTGCTGGGGGAGGAGAGTGCGCGGGGGAGTACCCGGGAGATGCGGAGGGAACAGTCTCCGCTATGACGCGTAAATCATCGGCCGGGTGACGCGGTGTTCGACGCGGACGACCCTGTGATAACATAATGTATTAATTCAATTATAAATTAGTCATAACTAATATATACTGTATATTAAGAAATATACAGTTTGTGATATGTATATACAATAATAATATTGAGACACTTTTACAGAAATTATCTTGCCCCAAACTAGGCATAGTCTATACTATGGGTACAACAAGACAAGTATATATTTAATACAATTGTTTAGTTTCATTCAAAATCCGCGCCAATTTGTGGCTTGGCGCGAGAGCACAGATAATGAATTGCAATTGAAAAGCTGTTTGTGTATCGCTTGTTCATTTCCTAGTGTAACTGATTGCAGTTCCCCATAGGCGTACAGTAGCGCATGCACAGTCGCCTATAACCCAAACCCTCACCGCGCTCAACGTTCTGAGTGCAAGCCCTGAGTCTGACTTGTTTGCGGATGAATGGACGGGAATAATGTCAGAATGCCTGAAGTGAGCGAGATGAATGTCTGAGTTAAAAAAAATTTTTTCTTTAATTAATGTTATTGGTGTAAGCCGTTTTTCGAATTAAATAAAGAAAATTAATAAATCAGTACGCCGATCGACGCTAATTAAGAAGCACCTGTATATGGTGTCTGAAAAAATCTTAATGGCCGCGATACCGATTTGACGCGATACCTATAATCTATCCCAATTAATCACGCCTTGTGTAAAAGTAAATATAGTGCGATATATATATAGTTAAAACATTATTAATATTTTTTTTTATGGAATAGGAGGACAAACGAGCGTACGGGTCACCTGTTGTTAAGTGATCACCGCCGCCCACAATCTCTTGCAACACCAGAGGAATCACAGGAGCGTTGCCGGCCTTTAAGGAAGGTGTACGCGCTTTTTTTGAAGGTACCCATGTCGTATCGTCCCGGAAACACCGCACAAGGAAGCTCATTCCACAGCTTTGTAGTACGTGGAAGAAAGCTCCTTGAAAACCGCACTGTGGAGGACCGCCACACATCCAGATGGTGAGGATGATATCCTAACTTGTGGCGTGTCGTGCGAAGGTGGAATTCGGCGGCAGGAATCAGGTTAAACAGCTCTTCGGAACACTCCCCGTGATAAATGCGGTAGAAGACACACAATGAAGCGACGTCTCTACGCAACGCCAAGTGATCCAGCCGTTCACAGAGTACTGGGACCCCGACAATTCGAGCTGCTCCGCGTTGCACGCGGTCTAATGGATCGGGCTGATACTGGGGTGCGCCAGACCAGAGATGACAGCAATACTCCATGTGTGGCCGGACCTGCGCTTTGTAGAGCGCTAGTATGTGGGCCGACTTGATGTATTGCCGTGCTCTATTAATGACGCCTAGTTTCTTTGAAGCCAATTTGGCTTTGCCTTCCAGATGACCACGAAATTGGCAATCGCTCGAGATTTCGAGACCCAGTATTCCGATACTAGGCGAGGCTTTGAGGGAAGTGTTGTCGAAGAGCGGTGATACGACAAATGGTTTTTTTAGTGGTAAACGCGCAAACTTGAGTCTTCTGGGGGTTAAATTGGACAAGGTTCAATTTTCCCCATTCCGCGACCTTCTCAAGAGAGGACTCGATAGAAGACACAAGTTTCTCCCAGCACTGGTCGACGATTTCCCGAGAGAGACCTGCATGGCCCACGTATACGGCATCACCAGTGCTGTCATCCGTATAGCAATGAATGTTGGAGGTGTCCAACATATCATTGATATGCAGAAGAAACAGCGTGGGAGACAGCACACAGCCTTGGGGCATTCCAGCATTCACGGGCTTCGGATTCGAGCAATATCCGTCGACAACGACCTGTATGCTGCGCCCAGTGAGGAAGCTGGAGGTCCTCTTGCACAAGCTCTCGGGAAGCCCAAATGATGGAAGTTTGGAGAGGAGCGCCTTGTGCCATACACGATCAAAGGCCTTCGCTATATCCAGGCTAACTGCCAGGCCTTCCCCCTTGCTTTCAATAGCCGCAGCCCATCTATGTGTTAGGTATACCAGAAGATCACCTGCCGACCGACCATGGCGAAACCCGTTTTGTCGGTCGTTGATCAACTGGTGACCCTCTAGGTATACCAAGAGCTGACGGCTAATTATGCTCTCCATGATTTTGGAGAGCAGGGAGGTAATAGCAATAGGCCTGTAGTTTGCCGGATCCGAACTATCTCGTTTTTTTTTGGATCGGATGGACAAGGGCTGACTTCCATGAGTCAGGGACTACGCCTTTAGAATAAGAGTACCGGAATAAACGCGTTAGCACCGGCGTCAACTCAGGGGCACACGTTCTAAGCACGATTGGAGAAATGCCATCCGGCCCGCTCGACTTCCTGACGTCCAACAAAAACAGAGCTCGCCTAACAGTTTTCTATCTGAACTGTACTTCAGGCATAGAGCTCTGACACCGCGGGATGGTCGGCGGTGTTTTTCCGTTGTCGTCAGAGTCGAGTTGGAGGCGAAAAGAGCGCAGAAGAGATCGGCTTTCTCTTTTGCCGTATGGGACAGGGTGTCATTCCTCATGTGCAACGGCGGCATGGACGGCTTGCTGAAGTTACCAAGAGCAGCTTTCGACAACGACCAGAACTTGCGTGTTCCGGTCGGGTAATTGGAAAGCTGCTCGCCGATTTTGACGACATGTTTTGACTTTGCACGGGCGATTTGCCGCTTAAAAAATCTGGAGGCACGGTTGTATTTCCTCTAAAGAACTATGCAGTTCGGATCCTTTGTGCCCAGCGCCGCAACCCAAGCTCGATACGTCTGCTTTTTGCAGTCAGATGCTGCTTTAACTGACGCATCGAACCAGGGCTGTGATCTGCCACCGATGGGTACTACAGAGTTTGGTATAAAAATATCCATACCCTGTAGTATCACATCGGCTACTGCAACGGCGCAGGCACTAGGATCATCCGAAGGGAAACGAACCCTGCCCCAAGGGTAGGATGCAAAAAAGGAACGTATCCTATCCCAATCTGCTGACTTGTAGTGCCATACGCGGCAGGTCGCTGGTGGTCTGCGACGTTGGCGTCGGATAGGCACTACACTCCTGACCAGGCAATGGTCGGACGTTCCGAGAGGGGTGTCGAAAAAGACCTGGTAACCATCGGGATGTGTAGTCAGTAGAAGATCCAATAAGGACAGCATGTGGCTATCCACATCCGGGAGCCGCGTTGGCGACTCAACCAATTGGGACAGACCATACGCCAATGCAAAATTATGCGAAGATCGCCCTGCGTAGTCTGTGGTACGTGATCCAAGCCATACGGCATTGTGCCCGTTGATATCACCCAAGACTACGATTTCAGCGGAGGGGATCTGTGCAAGCACGTCGTCAATTGCCGTTTGAAGGCAGCCCATGAGATGATCGGTTTCTGCGTTACCACTATGGGACCTGTAGACACACGCATAGATGCGGACGCGGTCCTCTAAATCTACGCGGAGCCAGAGAGTGGACAGGTCCCTACCCTTAAAATTGCCGAGACGGCGACAGCAGATATCCTCCCTAACGTACACACATACCCCGGCATGAGGCAAAAAATTGTGCTCAATTTTGTACCCGGGGTACGTTAAATATGACGTATCGCTAGGTCGAGATATCTGCGCCTCCGTAAGGAAACACAAGGCCGGCTGCGCCGTCTCAAGGTGGTGGTGGACGGTGTTTAAGTTGGAGTGAATTCCCCTGATGTTACAAAAGTCCACATTAAGCGTGGAGCAGGGTGCCATGGTGTTACTCGTTTGTCGTTGGTCATCCGCGGTACTGTGCCCTCCCCAGAATACGAGGGGCAGCCCGAGCGCGAATGCTCGGGGAGGGATTTTCCGGCTCTACAGGAGCCGGTACCCTCCTGGGGTAATTTATCTTTATATACCGCTCTCATATTTTTTGTTGGGGGGAGGGGGGTCCCTCTCTCCAATCTCCCGATTGGCCTCGGGTCCTCGACACTAACCTATGCGAAATTCTGTGCGAGTGTGGTAATTAACCCGGACGAGTCTGGCCCGATTGTGCTGACGTCAAAAGACGGCAGCGTGACTGTCCCACTTCTAAAAAGCCCTTAGTCGCCTCTTACGACACCCATGGGCCTGGGACTCCCCTATTCTTTTTTAACGCCCCGGAAAAAGTACAGGGCAAATTGTGTGAGATACAGTGAAATTTAGCAGGCCTGCTGAATTCCCTGGACAATTGGACTTCAGCATGTACGCGAGTCCCTTAAGGACGCGTTCTCAAAACAGAGAGGTATCGAATCGCACAACTACACTGACACCGCTCAAACACATACATGTACTTAAAGTTAATTGCGGGAATCAAATGAATTTGATACTTAAGCAAGTTTGAATTTTGTTTTTTTTTAATACCCATGTATTTTTGATAATTGGTTGATGTATTCGTTTAGTAGTTAAATATTATAACTTTAGATGGCAATTCTGTCGCATAACGACGTGCGCAGTAAACGCCGTTTTTTTTAAATCCAAGATGGCCGCCGCGCAAAATTATAAATTCAGCAATATGGGTATCGTATCCGAGGTTATCGGGGGTGCAGAGAACGATTTTGGGATCATTTTTGAAATCCAAGATGGCCGCCGTGCAAAATTATGGTTTCAGCAACATGGATACCAAATCCGAGGTTCTCGAGGGTACAGAGAACGAATTTGGAGCCACTTTTGAAATCCAAGATGGCCGCCGCGCAAAATTATGATTTCAACAATATGGGTATCGTATTCGTGGTTCTTGAGTTTGCAGAGATCGAATTTGTGATCATTTATGAAATCCAAGATGGCCGCCACTCAAAATTATGACTTCAACAATATGGGTATCGTTTCCGAGGTTCTCGAGGGTGCAGAGAACGATTTTTGGGTTCATTTTTGATATCCAAAATGGCCGCGGCGCAAAATTATGATTTCAACAATATGGATACCGAATCCGAGGTTATCGAGGGTGCAGAGAACGAATTTGGAGTCATTTTTGAAATCCAAGATGGCCACCGCACAAAATTATGATTACAACATTATGGATATCGAATCCGAGGTTCTCGAGGGCGCAGAGAACGAATTTGGGATCACGTTTGAAATACAAGATGGCCGCCGCGCAAAATTATGGTTTCAACAATATGGATATCGTATTCGAGGTTCTCGAGGGTGCAGAGAACGAATTTGGGATCATTTTTAAAGTAACACTTCTTTGCCCGCATGAGGGTAAAATTTTTACGGATGAAACCGAAAAAAGAGTCACGAAAATGAAGGTCGTTTTTATCCAAGAAGAGGGGAGGTAGATGGAGTCTGATTGAGATAGAGTGAGAAAATTCGAATGTAGCATGAAGCAGACGGTACCGCTATGAAGTAAAACAACTTCACTACTAGCGTTGTATCATGCACGTTTAATGAGTAATAATAATTAGTAAATTATCTAATAATTTCTAATATTGACAAAAATCAATTGACTTACCCCTTATTCATAATAGTCTGCTAGCTTAAAGTATTGCTAATTCGCACTCTGTCTTCTTCTATTGACCTAAGTCAGAATGAGAAAAAACACTCCTTTGTCTGGTGCTTTGGACGTAGCTTCCCCCCAAAGGATACCTCCCCTAAAAGTGGAGTTGAAAAAAATACTGGAGACTTATCGTTGGATAGGTCTTCGAAAGTTAAATTTTGGTCTTTGGTCTTTTGAAAATAATGCGGGATTAAGGAAGATATACGTTACGTTTATATAATAGCTTATACACTTGAAAATGACACCCATGAAGAGAAGTTGGTAAATTTCATAGGCGCCATCTTGGATTTTGATTTTGACCCAATATTCGTTATTGTTGACCCCGAAAACCATGAAAATGTCACCCATGAAGAGAAGTTGGTAAATTTCATAGGCGCCATCTTGGATATCGATTTAATAGACCTTATATTTAGAGATGAACTTATAAATCACTAATTGTTCAAAAAAATATGGTAACATCATTTTTTGAAAATCTGACTTCGTACAAAATATGTAAAGTATCAAAGACAGTATTGTAGAGCTTATACAAATATTCATGTTCGTACAGCGATATTTCCGAGTACGAGCTGCTACTTACAACCAACACAGTGTCAACTCTCGACGGCGGCCGAGCGCGGAATGACGTTGTTTCGATAGATCTCTCTATGCAATGCGTATGGAGTGACAAAATAAAATAACCCTTAATACCACACTTTAAAGCTCATGCTTATCAGAAAAATATATGAATTCTAGACGATTTATTTTTATTTTTTTCTGAGATTATTTATAACATACTCATTAATTTATTTCCCGGGTTTTTGAAAATATTATATCTGCTTTCCTTACGTAATTTTTAAGAGATAAAATTATGTAAGCAGTAGCAGAAAACTGATTCTGAATGAAGCCGCATTTCGTCAATTTTGTATGAAGAGGTAACGGATAATCGTTTTTACGACATAAAATATCAAAACTTCAAAGCATAAATTTCCCGCTAATTGGAGATGAAGAAGTAATTTATTTGTGACAATTTTCAGTTTTAGATTTAGATTTCGTTTCATTTTATCACAAACTCTACCGAAAAATTTCTTATTTTTTGTCGGATTCGTAATCCTAAATTGTCCTGATATAATCAATGCATTTTTCATTTTCCTGGTAGTGCGCGGATAGCTATATTCCAATGTGTATACTTTAAAAAAAAAAAGGGATTTTTGTGATTAGAAGCAAATACCGTAGTGAGGATCTGAGCTGAAGTAGCTCCTAATTAATATACAGTTCATTAATTCCAAAAAATACTACAATATAAAATAGCTCATTAAAGATCCATCTCTCAGACAAAAACATTTCTGAGGATTGCCACTATCATTATGTTTTTTTATTTCCTTCTAAATACCACTCATCAAGGCAAAGTATCAATCAACAATATTACTTAAACATATATAAATACATATAAACATCTATTATGACTCGGAAACAAACATACATATTCATCGTATAAAATATAAATGATAGCACCTACCGGGATTCGAACCCGGGACCTTTAGCTTAGTAGTCACATGCAAGATCAAATTACATTTCATTCATTTCAACTGCCGCCGTGTATACTATATAGATAGCGATAGAGTGTCCAGTGAGAAAGAAGGATAATCGAAGCCTTTTCTATTGTCTTATAATGTATCAAAATTGACCTGCTTGTTCTTAGCCCTCGTCTCCTCGGAGGTGTGTATCATCCGCGGCCTCTTGGCCGGCGGCGCGCGCCTCCGCCGGCGAGCGGGCGCCGGGGCGACGGGCGCGGGCGGGGCCCGGGGCGCGGGCGGGGGCCGGGGCTCCAGCGGGGGCCGGGGCGACGGTGAGCGCGGCTCCATCTTCAAGTCGCGCTCGGGGGATGACTCAGTCTTCATCTTCCGCCGGCGTTTATACTTGCGTGGACCGGCCTGTCATTACAATTATACCGTTTACTTGTACAATTTGCAAGCAAAGGAACCATTCATCGGGTTCAAATAATTTAGTGGAATATTCACTCGAGTATAAGTACTGTCCCAGGGTACGCCCATACAGTTATAATAAACATAAATGATAAGTTAAGGCGAGTTTTTCCCACCACTTTAGGCAAAAAGCGCTCGAACGTAGGCATTTCTATAGCGTTAGATATACGTTCGACGGGGCATAGCTGAGGCACGAGCCGAGCGATGCGGGTCAACGACCCCACCCCGCCCGGACCGCGTAATATTTGATAAAACTTACAGGTGAAATACGAAATGCTGCGATATTTTTATGCATTTTGAAGTGAAACTTCTTTAGGCGCATGAGGGTAATTTTTACAAATGGAACGGAATAGAGCGTCACGGAAATTTGAAACGTTTCTGTTCAAGAAGAAGAGGGGATTTTTGTTCAAGGGAGAGAGCGATTCACACCGATTGAGGAAGAGTATTTCTTACTCTCGGACTTCCCTATTAGCCTTGTATCGTTCAGGTTTTTTTAAATCCAAGATAACCGCCGCGCAAAGTTATGATTTCAACATAGGATATCAAATCCGTGGTTCTCGAGGGTGTAGAGTACGAATTTGGGATCATTTTTGAAATCCAAGAAGGCCGCCACGCAAAAATATGCATAAGGCATAATATTCAAAATAATATTACTTACGAACATGTTATTTTAGTACTTTCCGACTTCCATTTACCTATATATTTTAACAAATACTGTCGCATCATCATCATTTTTGTACTATAATTCTCGATTTGTACTTATTTGCTAAAATCTTACGTAACGTGAGCCCGAGAGAAACGAACGCAGTACAGTCCTTGACAGTGGTCACAGGCGTACTGCTGGAATGAACGAGCATGCAACTAAGGCGTCGCGTATATTACGAATAAAATTAAAGTAAAATATTTCACACAGCGTATTGATAAAACCCACAAGGAAAATTCATAAATACTAATAAACTCTATCGAATAAAATAAGTTTTGTGTTTATAACTATCATAGTTTTATAATAATATAAAACAATTCATAAAAAAGCCGATTTTTCAAAAAATAAATCTATCGAGATATTTTTTCGTAATCGTGTTTTCGAAACTGCAATAATTTAGATAAAGAAATGAAGGTAAACATGTCAAAAAATTGGAACTGAGTATTTGTGGAAGTATTTTAAGTAAATTTTCAAAAATGTTACTTTTTAAGACTATAATACCGCCTTAATCTTTAAAGTATTCTATTACGGGCTCCCAAACTTTCATGGCTGTTACATTTTGTTCAACTAATTGTCTGAGGGAGGCGATGGCCCATGCGTCATGCTCGTGTACGGGCGCTGCTTGCGGTGGCAAGATGATCCTGTGGCCGGAAACTCTACCTCATGTTTTTAAAATTAAAAAATATATTTTTTATAATTGCTAATAAAATGGTCGCTGAATACCTTTATTTATTTACGGTGTGTGTAGATTGATGCATCTACTGTACCATGGCCTAGTATTATTGTTGATACAGTAGTATTCGGCCGTGAATGTACTCAATAGCTCTTGTTTTTACGTATTAATTTACATTTTTTTTGAGTATTTGTAGTTTGAGTATTATTGCTGCATCACTTTACATATATTGTAACTGAAATGATTTGTGAGTGTTAGCCACAAAGAGTTTCTTGCCACTTCTTATTATATCTCAACCCTCAAAGGAGGTGGATATAAAAAGAAAAGTCATTTCCTTGACCTGCCTGAATAAGGTGATTTTGATTTTATTACCCTAAAGGATTGAGCTTTTGATTACTGTTAGTAAAATATAATATTAATTACAAGTTTAAGCAGGATTGTCAAATTGTAAGTAGAGGTACTTGGTGAGTATTGCATGATACGTAAATTAGGATTATTTTATTGTTGTTTGCTGAGTTCTCGTAACAGGTTTCATCATGCTCGCTTAAATGTCACTGCTTGTGGCGGCGACATGGGACGGGTCGTGCCCTTCCCTAAAAATATATGGTTGAGGGAGGCGATGGCTGGCTCATGCGTCATGCTCGTGAACGGGCGCTGCTTGTGGTGGCAGGATGATCCTGTTGCCGGAGACTCGGTTTCAGATTCTTAAAAGTTATTGTGTATATATACAGGATGTCCCAAAGTTATGGGACATGAAGGGAAAGTACCTTAAATATCGAAGATAGGCTATTTTACTGAAAGAAGACTTTATGTTATTTTTAAAAGTTAGTAATTTTGCATTCAAAGATTTTCTAAAAATTACTTGCCTCGTCTGGGAATCGAACCGACTGAAATGTGGAAAAAAACACCCCTACTTTTATAATGCCAATCGAAAGGATGGCTAAAAACTAATAACTCTTCTTAAGAAACGTAGTATTTTAAAAGAAAGGAACAATATAAAGAATGTTTTCCTACTTGGATTGGTACGAAAGGACCGATTAGATGGCCGGCCAGATCCCCGGACCTTACACCATTAGATTTCTTCTTTTAGGGATATGTGAAAGATAAAAACGATAAAACAACTTGGGCAAGTTACAAACAGAATTGTGCCATATCATATCGAGTATTCACCATAAAACGATAAGAAAATCAACAGGCAGCGGACTCATTAAAAGATTGGCGATTTGCGTAAGACAAGAGGGATCACATTTTGAGCATTTAATTAAGTAACGATAATTTTACAAAAAAGTACACAATAGACTACTTTCTTTTAAAATACAATGTTACTTAAGAAGAGTTATTAGTTTTTGGCCATTCTTTCGATTGGCATCATAAGAGTAGGGGTGTTTTTTTTACATTTAAGTCGGTTCACAGACGAGGCAAGTAATTTTTAGAAAATCTTTGAATGCAGAATCACTAACTTTTAAAAATAACAAAGTCTTCTTTCAGTAAAATAGCCTATCTTCGATATTTAAGGTACTTTCCCTTCATATCCCATAACTTTGGGACACCCTGTATATGTATGGATATATATACATGTTGATTTATTTATAAACGCTTATAAAATGCTCACAAAATACCTTTATTTATTTATGGTGTATGTGGATGATGCAGCTACTGTACTCAATAACTTTTGTATTAATTTACATTTACTTTTTTGACTTACTCGTGTAAGACATTGACTATTTGACGTTTGATTGTGTTTGTTGCATCAGTTTACATTTTACATATTATATTGTAATTGAAATGATCTGTAAAATATCTTGATATAAAAGAGTGGTAATGAGTTTCTTGCTACTTCTTCTCATTAGCTCAACCCTTTACGAAGTAGCGGTAGGTTCAATAAGAAATTTTTTTTTTTTGACATTCATAAGTGTCATTTCCGTGACCTACTTGAATAAACTGATTTTGATTGGATTTGTGGTGCCCATAAATCAATGTACCTTCAGCAATTTAAACTTCACTATTACGTTAAAAGAATTTATTACGTTAGGTTATTAATTAATTAAGTTAAATTAGTCGATCCATTTTCATCAGTGTATTATTAAAACTTATAAAAATGTGATAGATCTCACCAGCGGCATTCTCTTCATAGCCGTGTTCTCGTCGCAGTGACGTATCAGGTGTTGTACCAGCTCGCCGCTAGAGGGCAGCGAGCGGCTGCACACGGCGCACGTGTACTGGTATGCGCCTGTAACATTAACAATTATATATAATATGATCTAAGTAGATATAGTCTACTACAATAAACCTTATTTTGTCACTCTCTCTGACAATAGTCAGACAGGAATAGCTATAAAGGACTGTGTGTATACTGACCGTTCCTGCGGTCAGGTGCGGAGTGATGAGAGCGAACATGCTCCCGCAGAACCACGCGCTGGTTAAACGCGCGCGGACACACGGCGCAAGCGTATGGCTTTTCACCTGTCATCATAATTTTATGTCAAATCAATTTCTAATTTTACCTATAACGTCAGTGGTTGGACGCGTAGCTGATGCGCGATTGGACAACGAACTGTTAGACGAATAACTAAAGAACAATATGGCGAGACTGGCACAGAAGAAAATAAACTTCACACACCAAAAAAGAGAAAACGACCAAAACCAGGCATTGATAGCTTTGAAGCCGATGCCATCCGAAGACATGTGTACGGTTACTATTTACTGAAGGAGTATCCAACAAGAAAAAAGTTAGTGCTATCCCCGAAGGAAGCTGGATTTTTCTTCGGTGGGAAAAGTTCTTTAACGAAGATTTAGAAGACCGTTAGATTCCGATACAAACACAGTTTTTTACGGCAAGTGAAAGAAATTGAAAATTGGCAAAATGTTGTGTTTTTGGATGAATAATTGGCTTAATGCTAACCATACTGTAAACCGTTCTTGGACCGATGACACTGTAGCATCTACGTCCAAAGTTCCTGTTGGAAAAGGATCGCGACTTATATTTTGTCACGCCGGAACCATCAACGGGTTTGTCGAAGGTTCTCTCATGGCTTTTGCGTCAAAATCCACTGCAGACTATCATGAAGAAATGAATGGAGAACAGTTTACTGAATGGTTTACCTCAATGTTGTGTAGCCTCCCTGAACCATCTATTATAATTATGGACAACGCCCCATACCACTCGATGCCAAGAAATTGATAAGCCACCTGCTTAATCCCAAAAGAAAGCTCACATCATCGCATGGTTTCAAAAAAAATGGCGTAGATGTAAACATAAATAAAAGCGGAATTAGTAACCCAACCAAGATCCAATACGTCATTAATAAGACGATTCGAATATCGACGTAATAGCGTTAGAACATGGGCATAGAGTTATACGGTTACTGCCTTACTATTGTGAATATAATGCAATTTGATAAAGTAAGTAAAAAATAAAATTGAGTTGATGTGGGCTCAAATTAAGGGATATGCTGCAAGACGCAATACAGAACCCCCATTTACCACAATAAAAATGCTAAAAATATTAGAAGAAGCTTGTGTACATGTGACTGAAGGAGACTGGGAAAAGGTTGTGAATAGAACTGTTAAGTTAATAAAGGAAGATTATGAAAGAATATATTTTAAAAAACGAACTTATAATTAATGTAGGTGATGATAGCAGTGACGACAGTGAAAATAGCAGTATGGAAGAATCTGATTAAATTTGGCCTTTTTTAAAACTTTTTTTTTGGTCGCTTTTTGTATTCATATGTTTCTTATATGCATATAAAGTATGTATATTCATTTTCATTCCAATATTCAGTTCGTTCAAATATATTAAGTAAACATATATATTTTTGTTTTATTAAACATTTTTAATCAGGTACTAGTTGCAACAAAATAATAGATTTGATTATATTTTTTTCGAGAATAAATTGACATTTCACATCACTATTAAAATATTTCAAAACGGCCATCATAGCGTGCCCCTAGCATAGTTAAGCAGAAAGGACTCAAACCACACTTTGGTCAAAAGAAGATTAGTATGTATGTAAAAAATGAGTTTAGTATGCCATCATACTCCTGAGGGTCGAATCTGTCATGTAGTGAAACCCCTATTTTTTAAATGTACACAGAAACTGTTTTTTTTTTATAGTTATATGGATAAGATGAAAGCTGAAACTTCAAATGCCTATAACTCAAAAGTGCCTTTATGTAGTTTGAGTCCTTTCTGCTTAACTACGTCCAATTATATATAGTACAAAGGTTATTTATTATGTTAATAAGAATATTTATTTCTGTGGATGACTGTGTAAAACTAAAATTACGATAAGTCACTACATATTCTTGTACATTTACAAAGGAATCCGTCACATTTTGATAGCAGAAATGCCTTTATCCGTCAAGCGAGAAGTAACCACAGCAACCTTACTACAATACGCCTTGAGTACCTATTCTTTTATTCTTAATTCTCCTCAGAAATGACATGGGTACCACCAGAAAAGGTAAACATCCTAGAAAAACGGCGTCATTCTTGTAATAGCTCCAGGGGCGTGCATTCCATTTAAGCAAAAAGGCATTGCATCAATAAAAATTACAATGATATAGCATTAGTGTTAATGTTAAATTGGGTCTATTATTCTATAACCAAACTTCCATTAAACACCCACCCAGTAAGTTTTACCTCACGCTAAACCTTTGGTAAGCAGTGGTACGGACGCATATTAGCAGCGGCTACTAAAGCGCAACTACTAGTTTGATCTTCGTGCCTAACTTGCTGGAAAACCAATGCACGTCCCTGGAATAACTCTGGTGTTGTAAGAAAGCATGTGTAGCAGTGATCACTTACGGCCGTTCCCAATATACTATCAACAGATAGAGATAAATTACTACCTTCCGCTGTCAATAATCTGAAGCTGTCCCAATATATCCGATTAGTCATTGTTATCGCCTTATATTGGTACGCGTGAATTGCAATTTCCATACAAATTTCTATCGCTGGTAAGCTATAGGTCCTCCATTGACAGACAGCGTGCACGGATAAGGTGAGTTACCGTCGGTAAGTTTATTGGGACAGAAAGGTCAACGATAGTCACGATTTTTATCTCAAGTAGGCCACAACCGGAGATAGACTGAATATTGGGAACAGCCGTAAGTGATCACTGCTACACATGCTTTCTTACAACACCAGAGTTATTCCAGGGACGTGCATTGGTTTTCGAGTGACCTGACAGCTGGTTGTTCCGCTCAGTCGCGAGCACTACCATGGCCGTTTTACCTAAGATTTTGCTTTTGAAGCCTCTTTAAATAAATTAAAAACCACAATTTTAAGAAAATTGACATTATGTGACACTGTGATTACAGGATTCATATATTTTTCGACAAAATGTTAAAATGTTGGTAAAAAAAATGCTATATTCCATCAGAATTTACACTTTATCTATGTTGGAGTTTTCGATATGTAATAAAGTAAATCATGATATCCGCACCAAATTGGATGTCAAAACAGCGTTTACAGCGAGCTAATAGATATGTTATAAATACAAATATTATTAGGGGAAAGATTTGATTGTTTGTTTGTTGAATAGGCTCGGATACTTCGGAACCGATTTAAAAAATTCTTTCACTGTTGGGAAGCTACACTATCCCCGAGTGATATAGGCTATATTATATTTATCAAAAAAAATTGGGTTCCGTACTTAAAACTCCAATAATGTAGCCCAAGGTGTAAAAAAAATACCTAAAATATTCTTTACTTCGCATGCGTTGCGAAAAGTATTGATGTACAAAACTTGAACAAAAAACAATCTAATAGGACATTTGTATTCGAATTGGGGTCTTCAGCTTTCCGGATCACCCAATGTCCCACGTGTCTTACAGTACCTTACATTCTTGTGACGAAATTTATCTTTTGTATTCTAATGTTATCGTAACTGTTTCTCTTTAAAACACGGATAAAACTACATTTTTTTAAATTGAAACTTAGCTAGATCGATTATCGCCCCCGAAATCCCCTGTATACGAAATTTTATGAAAATCGTTGGAGCCGTTTTCGAGATTCAGATAATATATATACAAGAATTGCTCATTTAAAGATATAAGATTTAATTGAAATGTTGCTACTATGTGCTCAGTCCTGTGTCTACGCGGACTAAGTCGCGGGATATCAGCTATATAGCTCTCAGGATGCTAACTGGGCACTGTCGCCTAAATAAGCACCTCAGTGTGGTCGGAATAAAAAACGATAGAAAATGCAGATTTTTGCCTTGAGGCCGATGAAACGCCTCATCTCCTGTGCAATTGAGGCCCACTATTGCATAAGCGTAACACTATCCTTGGCGACTATACCCTACTGCCAGATGTCTGCAATACACGCGTCAAGAGACTGCGGTTGGTAAACGCGTCATGGCTTGGCGACGAGCTATAAGTATGAGTGGCGAACACAATAGTTCAATTCTGGACGTTGTGTTACTACGACCCAATCAAGACTAGCCATATAGCCACCCTTTGCAAATAATAATAATGTTATAAGTGAGTTGTAACCGGTGTGTATCCGCTCGTGCTTGCGAAGGGTCCCGCCGTCCGCGAAAGCCTTCCAGCAGAAGCGGCAGGCGTAGGGCCTCTCGCCCGTGTGGATGCGCACGTGGATCTGCTGCGAGCTGCGGGAACCGAACACCTTGCCTGCAACGAACCGCGCATCACAACCAACCTGCTACAATGACACTCAACATCTGGTGTCTCAAGGTGATGAACGCAGTTGTAATGCCGCTCAGAGTTTTAAGGTTTTTTAAAAATTCTCAGCGGCACCTCATTTTAATAAGGCAGGGCGTATCAATACCATAAGCTGAACGTCCTGCTCATGTTGTCTCTTATTTTCATAGAAAAATCTCTAATGTGGTATCTTTGTTACATTATTTTGAGCTAAATACTTCTTTAGGGCTTACTCACTTCTTTAGAGTATTGAATGACTGAACAGTCATGCTATGTAGCACACATTCGTCTAAAGTTGGCTTGATCAACCAAGGGAGCGTTACCAGTCATAATTATAATATTTTGTAAACAACATTATGACTAACAAACAAAAATATTTGTACATTTTCTTTTGGCATGGGGTCTTAGGGACACGTCGATTTTTCTACTTTAAATGATACCTATTGGTTTTACTAGAACAGAACTCTTTCTTAATGATTGATAATAAAGTATTTATATGCAATTGTATTACAATATTTTGTAAAAAAAAATACCTACATGTTCTAATTCTAAGCAAAATAACCATTTACAATGCATAATATTACAATTTATTTTATCCTAAACGGTTGTTACCTAATTTAAACAAAATATATAATTATTTGTACAAATAAAAGAAAATAATCTGTTACTAACAAAACAAAGTAAATACAATGGCATATAATTTTAACAGAGTGCTTGCGTTTTTGTGAGAGGAATTGATGATCACTATTTAGATATTTATTTATATGTTATATACAGTACATTTTGTATTAATTTACTATTCTTTGTGTACATATTGTACACATATAATATTGTTTGTTTGTAATTAATACTATTATTAAAACTATAATATTGTAATTGTCTCACGCTGTTTTATTAAAGTATAAATAAAGAAAAATAATAATAATTTCTCCAACATCCATCTTAATATGAGGAACAACAAAACTCAAAGTTTAGGGGGCGATTGCGTTAATTAAAATAAGACATAATATTATATCAAATCTATGGTGCCCTTCAAACCGAACTGCTTGATGAAAAAAGCATATTTACACAAGTTCACTTTTAAAAACATCTCATACTTTTCGACGAGTAATTACGCTTTCCCAATTATCTAATGTGTGATGTTTTAAACTATACTTACCACATTCTCTACAGGGAAACTGTTTTCCGCTATTCGACGATGGTGTATTCCGATTCTTCGACGATTTTTTAAACCTGTTAAAAAGGTACAAACGTAAGAATGGTAATATTTAATTGTATTTATATCCAAATATTACTTAATCATATCACTATTGCGAGTGCGTCTGTTCGTCAGTCTCGAGTTAGATCTTGAAATAGTTTTGGATAGATTTGCAAAGCGTTTTGGAAAGGTTCAGATAAAATATCTTATATCTATCTTCAGGCCTCAAAATAAAATAATTTAGCTATAAATTAAAATTATTATGGGCCTGATTTATTTAATTGACTTTGACACTGTTATTACAAAAAAAAATTATTAAAGCATGGCTTAGACACGTGTTCTGTTAGACAGCGACCTAACAATTAAGACGTCTAAAATGGAGTTTTTTTTTCTATTACAAAACAGTGTTCAGCTTGTGTTTAACGGAACGAAATATTTGTCTCATCATCAGCCGAAAGACGTCCCCTGCTGGACAAAGGCCTCCCCAGATCGTCGGTCCATCTTGTGGGGGCCTACCAGCACTGCATCTTCCGGTACGTGGTCGCTATTCGAGGACTTTACAGCCACCTGTCCGTCGAACTTTGTGCCCTGCCGACTGCCACTTCAATTTCGCAATCATTTGGGCAATGTCAATGACTTTGGTTCTCCTACGGATCTCCTCATTTCTGATTCGATCTCGCAGGTAAACTCCGAGTATAGCCCTCTCCATTGCCCTCTGAGCGACCATGAGCTTCCTCATCAGGCCCATAGTTAGCGACCTCGTCTGCCGTACCGTACGTTATCACTGGCAATACATACTGGTTGAAAACCTTCATCATCAGACATGAGAATCGTGGTATTTGGGACGAGAAGATTTTACGAAGCTTCCCGAACTCTGCCTATCCGAGTTGGATTCTACGAGTGACCTTTTCCGCAAAATTGGATCTGCCTAACTGGATTGTTTGTCCAAGGTAGACGTACTACTCGTCGACAATTTCGAGAGTACAGTTCCCAATTGCTATGGGAGTAGGTGCGACACGGATATTTAACATGATGTTCATCTTGTCCATGTTAATTTTGAGACCTACTCCATGGGAAGCTGTATTGAGGCCATCGAGCATATGGCTTAAGTCTCTTAAATCGAAGGTGAGTGATGTATTCCCCGTTGATATTGATGCCCAGTTCGTTCCAGTCTAGAAGTGTAAAGACATATTCCAACGCAGCGGTGAAAAGCTTGGGCGATATGACATCGCCTTGTCTGACTCCCCGCTGTAGTCGGATAGGCTTCGAGATCTGATCCTGGAGACTACTGACATGGTGGCGTTTCCGTACAAACACTGCAACGCTTCGATATATCGGTAATCAATGTGGCACCTCTGGAGAGACTGAAGCACAGCCCAGGTCATGATTGAATCAAAGGATTTTGGCCACGAACGCCAAGGATAGTGGCTGGTAATATTCCTCGGTCTTCTGCTATAGTGTATGTATGTGGTATGGTGCTAAAGCCTTTTCGGAATCCGGCTTGTTCTGGAGGCTGGAAGTCGTCACGCTTGCGCACGACCCATCTGTCATCTTATTATCTAACGGCCGTTTTCAATTACGTATCTCTAGTTACGGATACATTGCTGTCACCGTATAATGACAAGATCTTATCTATCCATAGTTACGCCCAATATAGTTATAGTTCAAAGCTAGGACAAACCTCGATTCTTGTTTAAATATAAGCAATGTTTAAGGATTGTTGACCGCTAAACAACAGAAAGACAGATTTGTAATAGATTTTTCTTTATAATAAGTGTTCAACACATGATTAACTCAATGGGACGACGTATAGCTTACAAGCGATAGAAGTTTGTATGGTAATTGCAATTCACGCGTCCCAATATAAGGCGATAAGTATTCAGATTAGTGACAGTAGAAGGTATCCGTCGTGAGCACCTGGAGGCGGCGGGTCGCGGCCTCTCGGCGTGTCTCTCGGCGTGCGCTAGCAGCTGCAGCGCGTCGGGACAACTCTCGCCGCACACGTCGCACGTGTGCTCGTGCTCTGCCCACGTGCTGCTCGCGCTGTCGTGACGCTTGTAGCTGGAACACGCGACACAAACATCCTTTATGCTAGCACTTCACATGGCTATTTGTATTCGCTATTGGGTGTTTGTTGTGTTTGGCAAAACACATGACGTTCAGGCAAACATGCAAATAAAGGCAAATACAACCATCCACACGTGGCAGCCAAATAACAAACACACAAACATTTGGAAGCAGAATGCAAGGTGTTCCAATGTAAAATTCCAGGAATTTTAGCACTGTTTTGACCTCTTTGATGTGCCTCGAAAATCCGGCAAGCGCACGGCTATTTTAGTTTATCAAATAAGGCCAACACTTTGTCAAATAAACTGTCCACACATGGCAATTTATTTGCCAAATATAACAAATACACAAATACAAATAGCCATATGAAGTGGCTTTACACTATATTATACAAACCTTTACATTATATTTTATTCATAAAGGACGCTTTCTATCAGCTTCGCCTTCCTTTGCTACAGGATACCGGCCTTGTGTACCAGTAAGCAGTAATGTTCAAATTTTTAGTTCAAGTTTTTATTCTATTACACGTCATACATACTTAACATAATAATACAATTAATTATAAATCTATACTAATATTATAAAGCTGCAGTGTTTGTTTGTTTGTTTGAACGCGCTAATCTCTGGTACTACTGGTCCGATTTGAATGATTCTTTCAGTGTTGGGTAGTCCATTTATCGAGGAAGGCTATAGGCTGTGTTTTTTTTTCAAAATTAGGGATCCGTAATAAAATTGCTATTTTGTAACACAAGGTGTAAAATCGAAAACCTATTTTTGCGTGCGCTGCAAAAACTATTGACAATAAAACAAAATGATGTACAGGCTACAATATAGGCAATATTTTATTACTTATAAAACTATCGCGTGAATTATACTTTATATGGCAAAACAACGTTTGCCGGGTCAGCTAGTTCATTATATGAGTAGCGCGCAAACGCTCAATGGGCCTTAAGAGCCTTTTTTTTATGGAATAGGAGGACAAACGAACGTACGGGTCACCTGTTGTTAAGTGATCACCGCCGCCCACAATCTCTTGCAACACCAGAGGAATCACAGGAGCGTTGCCGGCCTTTAAGGAAGGTGTACGCGCTTTTTTTGAAGGTACCCATGTCGTATCGTCCCGGAAACACCGCACAAGGAAGCTCATTCCACAGCTTTGTAGTACGTGGAAGAAAGATCCTTGTAAACCGCACTGTGGAGGACCGCCACACATCCAGATGGTGAGGATGATATCCTAACTTGTGGCGTGTCGTGCGAAGGTGGAATTCGGCGGCAGGAATCAGGTTAAACAGCTTTTCGGAACACTCCCCGTGATAAATGCGGTAGAAGACACACAATGAAGCGACGTCTCTACGCAACGCCAAGTGATCCAGCCGTTCACAGAGCACTGGGTCCCGACAATTCGAGCCTCAACCTTTTGAGTTTATATTTAAAAGTGCTAAAATTTGACACGCTTATGATATAGTCCGGGGGTTTAGTATGTGTAAGCATTATTGTTTCGGTCTGAAGGACGCCGTATTTAGTGAAATTACTGGGCAAATGAGGCTTAACATCTTATGTCTCAAGGTGGCGAGCGCAATTCTACAATTGCGATACTACTATCGCTCAGAATGTTTAGATATTTCAAGAACCCATAGTGGCTCGCATTGTAATAGACAGGGCATATCAATTACCATCAGCTGAATCTCCTACTCGTCTTGTCCCTTATTGTCATTAAAATCCAAAGAGTTATATAATCAGATACCTACCGCCATAAACTACCTTGGCACAAGATGCCAAACTTGGCTATCATCCTCACCATCCACTTTCTGCCACGTATAATCAAACTGTAGGAGTTTCCTAGAAGTATTTCGAGAATGATTCAAAATAGGAACCTAAATAAAACAATTACATGTTCCTAAACGGTTAACAACACTCTTGATTCCTCTGGTGAGTAAAGGCGGCGGTGATCAATAATTTTGATATCAGGTGACCCGCGACCTAACTATGTAATTGGAAACCACCCTGCTGATGATAATAACAATAAATCGGTCAGTAAAGGTTACTAATAATAAGAGATAAGATAAATGATTTTCATAATGACTCCACTGACTGGGAATGGAACGAACACACTCAGGCTATTTAATTATATGTTATGTATATCGGCGCAAATACTACACCACACCTACTATAAAAACGAGAACAATTCAGTTTACCAATTTTAGTTAAAAATAGTTCATAAATCACCTTTGATTACATTGGTGCTGTGAAATTATTGTAAAAAACATGAATTGAAAACACGTTCACGTGCACCGGGCCCTATAAATACGGCCATACGGTCGACAATAGGGGCAGCTAATATTTTGACTATCTGCCCCTATTGTCGACCGTATGGCCGTATTTATAGGGCTCGGTCAAAATATTAGCTGCATTTCTTACAAACAGAAGATTCCTTGTCTGTGTGGAGGATTGCCAATCGAGTGTTAGGCCAGTGAGAGCTGGAGTACCTCAAGGAAGCTGTCTCTCTCCGCATTGCTATGCCTGGTATACTGACGATATCCCGGTCGTTGGGCAGGCTAAGCTAGCACATTACGCGGATGATGCAGCTTTCTACGCATCCTCCTACAGACCTGAGATTACAGTAAAAAGGCTCCAACCAACATTAAAAGCGCTACCAGAATGGTTAAAGAAATGGCGATTAGTTGTGAACGTGACGAAAACGCAGGCGATCATCACCGGAAATACGAAACTACCCTCACCCTTGAAGCTGATGTCGGAGGAACTCCCATGGAGGCCGGACGTCAAATACCTGGGAGTTACCATTGACCGGAGACCCAGCTTCAAGAAGCATATAGACAACACCATTGGGATGGCGAGGGGTGCTCGCGCCAAGCTCCAGCCCATCCTGCGGTCCAAGCTGCCACTAGGAACTAAAATGATGATATACAAGACATACATACGGTCCAGACTGACCTATGCAGCAGAAGCTTGGTACCCGTATCTCACAGCGTGGAACCGGGACAGCCTGCAAGCACAAGAAAACCTTGCGTTGCGTGCCATAGTGGGGGCACTGCGCTACGTACGAAACTCAACGATCTCAAAAGATTTAAAAATTGAAAATATAGACGCCTTCGTAAGAAGGCTTACAACAGATATGTTCCGGCGAACAGACGCCTCTTCACACCCTCATCTGGTGGGAATTGCCCCGCTACACGCAAGACCCCCAGATGAGGAGGGTAGAAGAAAAATGAAGGCGTATTCAAGGGATTGTGTAATTGAAGAGGAGGATGAAAACTCCACAAGACCCCGACAAAGACGAAAATTGACAGACTGACAGACTAACCTACAACGAAAAAAAAAATCTAAAAAAAAAACATTATAATTGTGCCCCAAGCAAGTAGCGACGACCCCAAACATACCCAATGACTCTCCCGACTCGGAGAAAAAGTGCCGGGGTATAGGGCTCCGCCCTGACACCCTCCTTCCGCCCTCACACAGGGGGTGAGAAGAAAACTCGACCACAATAGGGGCAGTCGTACCTGTCTGGGACGTCGTGTAATATACGAAGGTGATCAAATACTCGAGCAGCTTTCTTTCGATGATCCAATTATAAGTGATCACCAGCAAATCAACAATTTTGACGTCACACCTTTTAAAACAATGCAGAGGTTCTTTCCTCATCATGTATATTGTAACTAAAATAAAAGCCCTGCTGTATTTCTTGCGTCCGTTCTTCTCAGGTATTAGGCACACTATTTCGAATACGTGGTAGTTTTTGACGTTCAATAAGTGATTTTAAATACTTAATATAAAAATTATTTTTGGGGTTTCTTGTGAGATCGTTAACTAAAGTGGCGTACCTGTGCGCAGCCGTGACGTGTCTCCGCAGAAGGTCGACGCGCTGGAAGGCCACGCCGCAGTCTTCACAAAACAGCTCGGGCCCTCTCACTTTGTCCATGACGCCCCGCTCGCGCACTCTCTCCCGATGATCGCGGTCTTGACTCAGCGGTGACAGTCGGAAGTCCATATCATCGCCTTTACAACACAGAAATTAATTATAATAATTAGTACAGACAAGAGTGAAAACTTAGCGTATAGCTAGCTAGCTATACACTAAGCCATACACCCTAGCTAGCCCACTAGCGCCACGTAAAAAGAGCACTACGTGGTAGTGGTGAGGATACGTACGTCACCCAAATAACATCTGAATGAAATTATTAATTTAACAAATCTAGATAGATATAATCTAAAACTTCAATAAGAAGATTCGGATGAACAACATGCACTTTCAATATCAGTGGGAGGCACCTTTACACAGGATGCCGGCTAGATTATGGGTACCACAACGGCGCCTATTTTTGCCGTGAAGCCATAATATGTAAACATTACTGTGTTTCGGTCTAAAGGGCGCAAATAGTGAAATTACTGGGCAAACGAGACGTCTTATGTCTCAAGGTTACGAGCGCATTTATAGTGCCACGCAGAATTCTTGCGTTTTTCAACACTGTGTTGTGTGGCATTGTAATGGGCAGGACCAGGTAATACACCTACTTGCTATTATTTATCTCACCCGAGTTGTCGCTGTAGGGGTCGCGCGGGGCCCGCGAGCGCGCAGGCAGGTTCGGGTGCCGGCCGGCCGCGTGCGACACAAGCGCCTCCCGCGACCAACACAGCTCGCCACATTCGTTGCACTCGATCGGAGAGTCGCCGCCGTGGATCTGAGATCACTTTTGTACATTAGGCCCGGTTTCCACCAAAGCGGGGAGGAGATGTGAGCTCTGCATAGCGGAGATGTGAGCTATCAATGATATTTTGGACACCTCCAACATACATTGGCCATATACACGGATCGTGCAGGTCTCTCTCGGGCAATCGTCGACTTGTGCCGGGAAAAACTTGTGTCTTCTATCGAGTCCTCTCTTGAGAAGGTCGCGGAATGGGGTTAATTGAACCTTGTCCAATTTAACCCCACCAGAAGACTCAAGTTTGCGCGTTAACCACTAAAAAAAATCAATTTGTCGTATCACCACTCTTCGACAACACCTCCCTTAAAGCTCGAGCGATTGCTAATTCCGTGGCCATCTGGAGGGCAAAGCCAAATTGGCTTCGAAGAAGCTGGGCGTCATTAATAGAGCACGGCAATACTTCAAGCCGGCCCACATTCTAGCGCTCTACAAAGTGCAGGTCCGGCCATACATGAAGTATTGCTATCATCTCTGGTCTGGCGCACCCCAGTATTAGATCGATCTATTTGACCGCGTGCAACGTAGAGCAACTCGAATTGTCGTGGACCCAGAGCTCTGTGAATAGCTGGATATCTTGGCGTTGCGTAGAGACATCGCTTCATGGTGTGTCTTCTAACGCATTTATCACGGGGAGTGTTCCGAAGAGCTGTGTAACTTGATTCCTGCCGACGAATTCCACCTTCGCACGACACGCCATAAGTTAGGATACCATCCCCAATATCTGGATATGTGGCGGTCCTCCACAGTGCGGGTTTCAAGTAGCTTTTTTCCACGTTCTACAAAGCTGCGGAATGAGCTTCCGGCGACATAGGTACCTTCAAAAAAGCGCAATGTGATTCCTCTGGTGTTGCAATAGAATGTGGGCGCCTGTGATCACGTCCTGCTAGTCCATAAAAAAACCGCATTAAATTTAGTTCAGTTATAACTTATGAGTTAAGCACGAACAGATGGATGCGATTGGGGGTTTTCTATATGTTACTTACTTTGCACAGATATAATTCCACTCAAGGCAAGTTGAGCATTATTAACAACAAAAAATTGTATGAAAAAAGGAGTTTTGCTATAAGTTGTAGACACAAAAGGTACCATTGACATTATAACAGTTTCAGCTTGATACATCCGGTGCAGTAGAAAGACCCTGTTTGTGTATATATTATTAAAGCAGTCAAAAATCTAGTGATAGGTAAGTAGGTTCCTAATACATTAGTTAAAAAAAAATATTTTAGTATTTTGGCAACCGCGACTGCACAATGAGGTTTACTAACTTTACACACAATATTCAAAACTACCATCAAAGCTTGAACATTGAATAACCGTACATAATATGATTTCAAAAACACGTTGGCACATGGTTCGACCACCGCGTACCAACTTGATGGTATTAATATTAGGTTTCGCTTGTTGCAATTTCTAAATAACATACCCGGGCATGCGACTGAAGCGCCTTTTCCCTTGCGAATCCAACCCCACAGTGTCTGCAGACGAAGGGTCTCGACGGGTCGAGGGGCGCGGGAGGTGAAGGGGGCGCGGAGGGAGGCGAGACGGGGGGCGAGGGAGAAGGAGAGGGGGACAGGGAGGGCGAGGGGGGCGAGGGGGGCGAGGGGGGCGAGGGGGGCGACGGGGGCTTCGTACGACCCCGCCGCGACCACTGCTGCGTCCGCGCCGACGTCATGTGCTCTGTTACGCCATTCTGGAGAACAAACTTATAAATTAATAGGCAATGTTATAACAGTTCCTTTGTGTACTTTTATAAAAATATTCGCCATAGGTAAAAGTATTAGATAGATAAAAAGATCAACTTGTACAAATAATAAGATCAGAACAAACTACGTCATTCCTCTATAATACTTAAACGAGACTCCTATAGACATTCAAAAATTATACATAAGAAAAAATAATAAGTCATTGTTAAAAAAGTACTTCTCACAAAATCAGTCATTAATATAATAATTATTTTGTCTGTAGTAAGCTAAGTAGACAACTAATTCGTAATTGCTAACGTTTAGTCGATAATTATTTTGATTTCCATTTTATTGATTTCTATAATACTTTGTTTAAAATAAGATCTATGTTATAATAACTGTAGTTGAAAATAATTGTTCTTTTCTTTTTAAATATTATGTAATTTAATTTTAAGCGGCTTCACACACAGATAAGACTCTAAAAGTTTAAATGTGTGTTATTATATTGTAAGCTATAAACTACATTGTACTTTAAATAAATTAATAAAAAAAAATGCTTTTTTCTATGGCTATCATTGAATTCTCTCATTTTGATCATGAATTATTAAGAAACTATTTCACAGGTAACATATTATAAAGCATTAGTTTCATTCGTTCATGCAATTACTCCGTACAGATAAATAATAATAAAATATGAAATACCTCTTCCGCCTCCTTCTTTTTTCGTCTCCCCCTCTTCTTTCTTGGTTTTATGAGGGTATCATCTTGCAGTATTTCACCTGAATGTGACATTTCAATTATCAGTATGCATTATCAATATCTATATATATAAAAATGAATTGCTGTTCGTTAGTCTCGCTAAAACTCGAGAACGGCTGGACCGATTTGGATAATTTTGGTCTTAAATTATTTTTGAGAGAAATTATTGACGCACGGTTTGACAATTCTGATGTGAAACAATTTCATTACGACAGCAGGGTGCATATTTTACGAAGTAATTTTTGATGTTATGATATATTATTGACAAATTCATACAAAAACATTATTTCATTTATTACTAGTGGACCCAACAGACGTTGTCCTGTACACACGTCTTAAATTTGAAAAATCTGTCCAGCCGTAAGGAGGAGTTCACTAACATACACATGAGCAGGAGAATTATTATAAGGACGGAATTGAGAATCTAAACCAATCTCAAATTCACTGGAACACACAAAAATATCATCAAAATCGGTCCAGCCGTTTAGGAGGTAGTTGAATTGTGAATCTAAACCATCCTCAAATCCCCTTGAACTCCCACAAAAAATTTCATCAAAATCGGTCCAGCCGTCTAGGAGGAGTTCAGTGACATACACACGCACACAAGAAATATATATATAAAGATATACAGAACAACGTCTGTCGGGTCAGTTAGTTAATTAAATAAATACTTTTAAAATATAAATTGAATTTGTGTAACGGTTTTATTAATATTTATAAGATACTCACTATTACCATACTGCGCATCATCGGGTATATATGCATGTACTTTTAGATGGTTCATGAGATCACACTTCCGAACATATCTCACTCCACACAGGTTACATACGTGAGGTCGGTCGTTCTGGTGGGCGACCATGTGGTTCATTAGAGCCGCCTTCTTACGGAACCGCCGTGAACAGAAGTCACAAGGGAACGGACGCATTGCCGTGTATTCATCCTGATAAATACAAAAAAAATAGTTTGCTTTCAATTTCACATTCACTGCCAACAAAATAAATAAAAATAATAGCTGGGAACCAATACTTTTTAAGGCGAATTTTGATTTTTTTTTTATATATTAACTGGCTCCGTCGACTGAATATCGACGATTCGGCCAACGTCAAGGTGGAGAGATTTTTTATTTTAATTTAGCTGACTGCAGTATATAAAGAGCTGATTTAAAAGGAAAATTATCGGTTGAAATAGCTGTGGTTTTATTTGTGAACTGAAGAATAGGCAACAAGAGTTAGTACGGTTAGAAATAAACACCCATAATATTAACTACCTTGTTAGTATCTAATCTAAGTTCCCGAAAAGTATCCTTTACTGTGAGGAACTGTGAGAAAGCTTATGATAGTGTTTCCCTCCTCGTATCATACGAACCTTTTAACAGATGTGAATATCACAGAACGGGGAGATTTACGGTTATTCCTAACAAAACTGAAGCCAAATATTTATAATTTGATTTCAATCCATCAAGTTCATCCGTCCCATTAAAATTTTGACTATATGATTGTCATTGCAGAAGTTACGTTACGTTTTTAATGTCTAATTTATTATATTACGACTGTTATCGTATTATATCGTATATATTGCGCGTTTGAATCGCCGAAATATATTGGCTGAAAATAGTATTAATTTTTTGATTCAATAACAATGTTCTTATCAATTTTTTGATGTGTTTTATTAGGGTGTCAAAAATTAAATATAAGTATTCTAATCATGCAAATTGTTGTTGGAACTCAGCCGCAACGCAAATTTCCATAGTAAGACCTAATCTTCCCTTTTTTTTTCGAGTTTTGGGGACCTGGTATAAATGTAGCTGTAATGTCCACCGTAACCAGCCAAATTTTGAAAGTGGTCTATGGGATAAAGTTTGAGAACTTCTGATTAAACGTCTGTGAGTGAAAAATTCCAATTTCTGAACTTTTATAAATTAGAAACTCGAGTTTGTGATAAACGTGTTTACGCGAAATTGATATTGCAGTCTTTTGAACTCTCACTTATCCAAGTTTGAGTGTATATATATATAGACAACAATAAGGCAATTAATACAATGTCAATTCACCTGATCTGTTGGCAAAGGCACATCTAGGTCATTCTCTAATTTGATATCACATATAGGTGCGACTAGTTGTTCCATGGGTACCTCCACTCTGAAATACAATAAAGACTAGAATAATATTATTTGTTGGGGAGTAGTTTCCAGCAGAATAAAACATCTTATTTAATAATTTCGTTTTATTTTCTTCCGTTTACATGTTTTCTCCTTATTTTCTATTTTTCACAAAAACACCCATTTTTAATTATGTAGATCGAGCCTTTTTCTACATTATGTCAACTGTCATCTGTGACACTTAACCTTTTAATTCCATAGACTACGCTTACTAATTTTCATTCTCTATGTTTTGGAGATAAACATTGGTACCTCAACATTATTAAACAAGATCTTGTGTGTTGTGTGTAATTGCATTGTGATGAAGCATTTGAATTAAATTACATTCCTTAATGTTAACATTTCCATGCCAATGGATAATTGAATATTTTATTGAAGAACAAATCAAATTGTTTTTAATTTACAAGAAGAAACCATGATATTAATACCAATATACATATTATGTACAATGATAATGAGAGTTGCACAAGAGGCAGGAATTATTGGAATGTCAGTGAATCGGATTTTAACACTAAAGGTGGTCATGATATTTAAATAACAAACAAAATACACAGCACAATACTATTATATACTTATAGTTAAATAAATAAATATAGGAATACTTGGATAAGAGAGTATTGATGTAAGGAGATAAAAGTCTAAATGTAATATAAATTAAGATTTGTGAAGATAAAATTTAGATTTCATGGCCACCTGATATGGACCTTGAAATGAATAGAATATACAATATACTAGCTGCCCCGACAGACATTGTTCTGTAGATAATAAAAAAAATACTGTTTTGTAGGAATTTGCAAATAATATTTCAAAACATCAAGAATTATTTCGTAAAAAATGCTCCCTGTTGTTATAATGAAATTGTTTCACAGCAGAACTGTCAAACCGCGCGTCAAAAATACTCTCACAGAAAATATGTCCAAACAAAACAAATATTGGAAATAAAAATAATTATGGTTCCCAAATCGAAATAAAAACTATTCTATCTCTTAAGTTGGACTAAACTGCACTCCATGAAGTAATCCCCATTGAAATCCGTTCATTAGTTTAGGAGTCCATTGAGGACAAACATTGTGACACGAGATTTATGTATATTAAGATACAGTGGTGGACATAAAATTAGAAACACTTTCTTAAACATTAAACATGATGATTTGCAGTAACACTTTTTTATGGAAATGAAAATAAGCATACAACAACATGCAACATTGTTCAATGACTTTTCAACAGTAATAGACATAATTAGAAACAACAGAAAAATACCAATCAAGTGAAAATATAATTTATAAGCATAAGTTATCAGTATTATATTATTTACTACTGTTCAAGGGCTAATAAATTTAGTTATTATTTATATTTATTTTCGTAGCTGTCAATTCAAGATTCAAGCAATGTCAGCCATTTTTCGATTGGGATTTAGATCAATAGCTTCATATAGTTTGTTTGGACTGGAGTTGCGTTTATTTGAGACAGTCATTTTAATGACATACCACAGATTATTAATAGAGTTTAAGTCCGAAGTATTTGCAGGCCAGTCTCAGATATAATACGCTATTCCCTAATAAAAGATTTGATATTATTGTCCGTGTGTCTAGCGTTATTATCATGTTGAAAGATCCCGGTTACTGGCAAATGGTCGTCAGAGTGTCATTATGTAATCATTGTGTCATCTAATATGTTTTCATACCGAAATTGTTCCATTGTACCTTCAATCTTTCGAATAGGTCCGGGAAAACATTTCCATACTTTGATATTACCCACACCATGCTTGATTATGCTCCTTGTGTATTTATAATTGAAAGCTTGGTTTATTAACGTAGTGCTTTCCATATGAATTTAGAATGTTAATTTTTGTTTCATCTGATAATAACACTCATTATTTTCTTACCGTCGTGTGATTAGTTGTGATTACTCTGGTGTTACAAGAGAGTATGAGCTGTGGACTTACCATCAGTAAACCCCATTCTCGTTTGTCCTGCTCTTCCACAAAAATATAAAGTAAAAATGTTATGATGATTCTATAGGCATTTAAGATAAGAGAGAGATAAAAACCTGTCTTGTCCACCTCCAATGACCCAGTCATCGGTTATAACTTCCTCAGTAACACATTCTACACTTGGGTCTACAGCCAGGTCGGCTGTCACCATGTAGCTCACATCTTGAGATAGATATACCAGATTTTCTGCAGCTATTGTATGGTCAGAATGAGCTATTATTTCTTCATTGCTCTAATAACAAAAATGTTCACAAATTATAATGGTACCTGTTTAAAACAGATAATTATAGGCTACTAATAATAGTAAATATGTTCAGAGATCTATTTCAACTACCCTGTTGTAGTTAAAAAAAAATCGTTAAAAAAATCCCATATCATAAGGCGTATATTCGCATAAAATAGTGAGAACATTAATACACACTTTTATTCAGGAAAAAAGCACAATATAAAAGTAAAAGAAAATAATGCACCATTTTATAAAAGCTTGAACACTGCCATTTTGATTTTTACCCGCCCATTTCATACATGTTACCTGCGAAAAGCGCGCGGGCGATGGGCGATCAATAATGGCCACCTAGAGGGTAAACAGTTAGCCGACAGTACAGATATCGCCATGGTCGGTCGACTGGCGATCTTCTGTTTTACCTTACACATAGATGGGCGGCGGCTAACGAGAGCAAAGTAAGGGAGAAGACCTGGCAGATTGTCTGGATATAGCGAAGGCATCTGATCGTCTATGGCATAAAACTTCCATCATTTGGGCTTTCCGAGAGTGTATGCAAATAGACAGCTTCCTCATTGGTCACTGCATACAGGTCTTTGTCGACAGTTATTTCTCGAACACGAAGCCCGTGAACGCTGGAGTTCCCCAAGGCTGTGTGCTATCTCCTACTCTGTTTCTTCTTCATATTAATATGTCGCCTCCAACATACATTGCTATGCAGATGACAGTACTGATGATGCCGTATACACGGAACATGCAGTTCTCTCTCGGGAAATCATTGACTAGTGGCGGAATAAACTTAAGTCTTCTATTGAGTACTTCCTCGAGAAGGTCGCGGGAAGGGGTAAAATGAACCTAGTCCAATATAACCCTCAGAAGACTAAAGTTTGCGCGTTTACCATTAAAAAAACACATTTGCCGTATCACCGCACCTCACCAACACTTCCGCGGTCGTCTAAAAAATTAAGTAAAATTGGTTTCGAAGAAGCTGGGCGACATAAATCGAGCACAGAAATATTTCCAGCCAGCCCGGCCTACATTCTAGCGCTCTAGAAACCGCAGGCCCGGCCACATATGAGTATTGCTGTAATCTCTAGTCTGGCGCAGCCCATTATCAGCTCGAACCATTTGACCGTGTGCACGTGCTGCTCAAATCGTCAGGGATCCAGTGCTGGGGGAAAGGCTAGATCGCTTTGCGTTGCGTATAGACGTTGCTTCGTCTTGGATGTGTGGTGTTCCTCTACAGAGCGGATTTCTAGAAACTTTCTTCCACATACAAGCTTTGGAATGAGTTTCCTTATATGATATGGGTACCTTCAAAAAAAGTACGTACACCATCCCTAAATAAGGCTAGTGGTGATCATCAATTTATATCAGGTAATATAAAAAAAAAATGGTGCCTAGGCTAAAACTAACACTCATACAAACACCGAACATCACTCAATTGATGCAGGACTAAACTTAAAGCAATCAGCAACTGTCAGCGTTTTAGTCAAATACAGTCCTGTGCTCTAGCCCTGCCGCATTTTCGTTTGTCACCGCTTGGCTGATGCTAGAAATCCACGATTTGGCCGAGGTCAGGTTGATGCTTTAGTTTAGTGTTAGAAAACTGCTAGCTAAACATTTTTTACATTTACTGCATTTCCATGTTAAATATTGTACGGGTTTTTTTTAGCACAGTATATATGTGTGTAGAAATTATTTTTAACATCGACTCACATGACAGAAGTGTTATTGATAACTTGACAAAAACATTATTATTCATTGTAATTGGTTCGCAAAATTTACAATGGAATGTTCTGGTGAATAAACAAATACTAAATCAACAAATACAAAACCTGGATATGGTCTTATTTTTCGTATTTCATACATGAAAATCAGCTAAATATTTGGTGTTAAGAAATAACTGCCTATCATTTGAAGTTCCTACTAAAGTTCAGGGTAGTTTAACTTTAATACATACCATGTTGCTGTACTGCACATTTTGTACATTTTCAAGGCCACATATTACTTCTTCACTAGCAACAATGTTAGGCTGGAATAAAGAAAATTTAGGTAGGATATTAAACAATTCTCAATTCCCAAAAAAATTGCAGAAGAAATAAGGTTAAAAGGTTTCAGTTTCCAGTCATTAAAATAGGAAAAAAAATTCTTCATGAAAGACACATCCCAAATTACCAAATATTTGCATTTATTGCACACTACTTTAAAATTTTGTAATAATATTATGTACTACTCAGTAGTTCAATAATGGTAAGTTACATTAAAATATTTATCTGAAAGCAAACTAATTTTAATTCTTTTATTTCATATATGAAATATATAATAAAGGATTAAAATGTGTGTGATTGAAACTGTATTTCAACATTAGGTTTTTTTCATAAAAGTTACATTATTCTACTATTAGTGCTATATTGAATAAAACAGTGAGGAGTGAAGAATCAAATAAAGTTGTCAATTGAATGAAATTATTGAATATTTCTTGTTTTCGATAATTAACAAATAATAGTTTATAGATCAACCTAGTGAAAGACACAGTTTGTCAGACATATTGTCACAGGCCAAGACCAACTATGGATATGATATTTAATTACCTAGTTATATTATGTAAGTGAAAATATCCATTTTGTATTGGGTCATGGTCATTATATTAACTCTTGTCCTTTTTTTATGGAAGAGAAGGTGATGTTAAGTGATCACCACCACCCACATTTTCTCACACCATCAGAGAATTTATAGGAGTGTTGCTGGTCTTTTAGAAAAGATTGTTCCCTAACAGTAATTAATTAGGTATGCATATTATCATTTAAATTTTGAAGAATTTAAATATAAATGTGATTAATGATGAAAGATTTATCTTAATTGATATATAATCAATTAAGATTATGCACAGTTATATTGAAAATTTATTTAATTTTATTTGATAGTTATTCACCTATGGAACTATTCATGGAAAAATGTTTGTTAGATATATAATAAATGATAATATACAGATAATAAATGCATTAAATATTTTTTTACTTACTTTGATATCAGAATCTTCCCAACAAAGATTAAGATCATCTTCTTCCATCTTTATGCGGCAATAAACAAATTATATCATTTAGTCATATTTTGTACCAAATTTTTTTAAATTTTAATATTTACAGAAATATCAATGAAAAATCTTGTCCGCCCATATTACTACATCTGTAAATCATTATTTTTAGGTTACTTGTTTGTTTACATATTAAAATAAGTATACATTTCAAAGTCAAAGATATTAATATAATGAAATAAGACTATCGTTTTATCCTAGCATTGTTTTGTTAGATATTTGACTGCGGCAATTTTCTGTATATACCAAAAATCTACTCCATATCAACTCGATTGTTTTCGGATTAAAATCAAAACATCAACATAACCTTATTTAAATAGAAATACAAACTATATATTAAATATATTGAAACTAAAAGTTGATAACATATTAATATTTATTTTTAATTTTCACGTTTCTTCAATGAGATTAATAGCAAAGACAAGGTATGGCGTAACAAATATGGTGCCTAACTAATCTTTCGTATTATCTACATTATACATTATTATAGGTTATACCTACTTGTCAAATAACAGAAACGAGATTATGTAGAATATTTATAGAATTCACTAAAGAAATTAATAAGTTAGATGAATATACATTTGCTTCTGATACGTCTTGAATACATGACGCAATCAAAATTATACACTGCAGTTGCAGAAAACTTATCACTATCAAGTATCATGAAAACAAAAAGATAACCAAAAATATTACACTTTATACATCAAATGGATAGTGTTAATTGAAAATTGTGAGTAAAATTGAACAAAGATTTCGAATTACAATATAAAATTAAAATGTAGGCAATTTTTTACACTCGTAAAACCGTAAATTATAATTAAATTCTATTCCTTTTTTTTATACTAAATACCATAGAGTTACTTTTTTTCTATGGTCACAAAACAAATATACTCTATGCTTACAGGTTAGAAATAACTAGGGTAAAGTACATTTACCTGGATCGTACATATAAATACGCCTTTCAAGGTAGCAATGTCATCATGACGAAACACACGTGACAGCAGATGTGAGAGAGGTTGCCGAATACCTTGATCAGCCATAGCGACGCAAGAAGACACGTATTCTTCTCCTCGACCAAAGTAAGAAGCTCCATCCTTCTGAGGAGGCCCTAAAAGCCCGGGCATGGTATCACAAATAGCTTGCGTCATCTTCCGCACCAAACCATCGCGATGACGCGCCTCTGCAACGTCATCCTGCGCTCGGGGCACTTTTCAAATATCTGGAAGGAAGACCTCGTCATTATGATCCCGAAGCCGGGGAAAGACACCCCACTAGCACAAATCTCATCGGCCCATGACTCTTCAGCAACTGGCAACCCAATCGCAGATATTCGATTGGGCTCGATTCGATCTCTTGCTGTCACTTTTGAGGCCCTTCATCGAGCTTAGAGAAGAGCAGTTTCGATTCCGTGCTGAACACAGCACCATGCTGCAGCTATCCAGGGTACTCCACACCCTCACCGCTTCTCTCATCAAAAGAGAGAACTCTTTGGCAGTATTCCTGGACATGGCAAAGGCGTTTGGGGCAAAACCCAGGCCCTCTTGACTGGGAGTGTGCTCATAGGTCAGCATAGGTTGCAGCTCAACGGACAAGAAATTGCGTGGTTCCCGACAGTACCTCAGGATCACGTCACGAAGACTTACTTACTTCGTCCGGTGCTCTCCTTAAGCCTCCTTCTGAGGGTGTACAATACCCACCTACGCAGCTGACTCATGTTTTCCGATTTCATGGTATGCGTTCGTGAGCCTAACTAACCGGAAAGGTTACAATCTGTACAAGAACTTCCACCGAATCACGGGCGCATCATGATAGATGAGGAACATTTTGTTGATCATCATATCTTAATATATAAATGTGAAAAATATGGTATAAGAGGCCCTGCTCTAAAATGGATTGAAAGTTATTTAGCCGATAGACAACAAATTGTAGAAATAAATAACATAAATGAGAAACTGGAGATGACTACATACAAGTCACCCTATTTAATTAGTAAATTTGGAGTTCCTCAAGGAAGTCTTATGGGACCCTTACTGTTTTTAATTTATTTGAATGATTTACCCGATGTGGTTGACTATAACTGTGTATTATTTGCAGATGACATATCCATAATTATTCCTGACGAGCATAAAGCGATAAATAATTATAATATGACTATTAATAAAAATTTAGAAACTATATTGACATGGTTTAATGAGAATAATTTATTCGCTAATATGACAAAAACTAAATATATACAATTTTCTAATTATAAAACAATACATAAATCTCTAAATATAACACACAGTGACCTAACGATTAAAGAAACAAACACAATAAAATTTTTAGGCATTATATTAGATTGCAATTGTAACTGGAAAGCTCAATGTGATACAGTGGCAGGCAAAATAAATAAGTTCGTTTTCGCTTTAAGAAGGCTCAGACAAACTGTATCCTTTAATGCTGCACTTACTGCATACCACGGTTATATTGCGTCAGTTTTACGGTACGGGTTAATAGTATGGGGAAACTCCACTAATATTTCAAATGTTTTTCTGGCACAAAAAAAAATGTATAAGAGCTTTATGCAATGTCAGTCCTCTAGAATCGTGTAGACCATTATTCAAAAAGCACCGTCTGTTAACGCTTACTGGTCTATATATATTAGAAATTTGTATGTTCATTAAAAAACATGGTGAACTTTTTAAACCAGCAAAGGACTATTCCATATTAGGATTAAGAGATCCAACTCGCCTTCTGATGCCATACTGTAGAACAGCGCTTCATCAAAATAACGCAAATGTTATGTGTATTAGGGTATTTAACCACCTTCCAAAGAATATTAGAGAGATGCCTAAAACATTAATGCATAAAAAATTAAAATTATGGCTAATAGATAAATGCTTTTATAGTTTAAAAGAATTCTTTAGCCAAAAATAATAGTATTCAAATGTAATTTTTGAGAGGTACCTACAAACTAATGTTTATTTTATATTATCTCATTGAATTAAAGCTATGTAATGTGTATTAAGAACGTATAAGTATAAATTAAATATGATATTCCAATATTGACAATCAAATATTTGTATGCCGATATATTGGCGAATTGTGCTGTACACCAATTAATTGTTAACAACTATGTTACCACGATTCATACAAATAAATCATTTCATTTCATTTCATTTCATTTCATTTCAAGACAATCCAGAGAGACTTAAGTTTCGAGAGCCTGGATGACTTCATTTGTCGTCTCGCCGTCTACATATTTGCACGTGCCGATGATCTCCATCATCTGTGCGATATGGCCCCTGGCACACGCGGTCACTTTCGTGGCTGATCGCCAGGGCAAAACTGCAATAACTAACCGGAGTTGAGCGAATAGGCGCCCAACTCCAATTATCCATTATTATATTGTTAGCCTCGTTTTCATTCATTTAATTCTAGCATGTGAATAGAACATAATTATTAATAAATAGTTCTTCGAAATTTAACAAAATATAAACTAATAACTATTACCTTTTAAGTAAATAAACAATGGAGATAAAATTAAAATGTTTGTAGAATTTGTTCCTACAATTTCAACATTAAACGCACAGAACACTTTTACTCTAACGAGATTAAACGTCCTCTAAAGTCTAAATTAGAGTGCTCCGAAGTAGACAATCGAGATCCAATACAAAAAAAAACTACGTTTAAAAAAACCGACTTCAACAACTGAAAAGTATCAAATAACTAAAAATTTTATTTAATACTGTTGTGTCAGTTGAGGCTGAACGCTATGTTTTTCTATTATTAATGTACCATTTAATGTACCATTTTTATCAAATATACTATATAACTGTATCTGTTATGTTATTATCAAACTCCTAATAGGTTATAGGCCCAGCACGTTTCTTAAAGAGTGTAAATGCAGTAAAAGCCCTAGAGTGTGCGTAAGTATATGTGAGCCGTGATGGCAAATAAAGAGAAGATCAGTAATACCTACGAGCTTCCTACACAGAGTACACACAGAGATATGACGGCTTCTACGAGTGCGGCTGGTTCAGGTCTTCCAGCGATAGAGAAATTAAGTGGAAACAGCAACTACGACAGTTGGAAATTCGATGTTGAGTGCATACTAGCACACTATGACTTATGGAAGTACGTGGAAAGTGTTCCAGCTGATGGAGACGCGGTTGCTAAACGGGGTGATCAACGGGCACGCACCAAGATCAGCCTACTGATAGAGAACCAGTGTAAGGTACACGTTCGCAAAGCTACGACAGCGTATGCAACCTGGTACAATATAAAAATCGCTTACGAGGACAAGGGTATCAACAACAGATGCAGACTGTTGTCGAGGCTGGTGAGCCTTAAACTTGATATGATTAATTCGATAACTGAATACGTAACAGAGATAAAGCGAGTAGCTAATCAACTCTCAGATATGGGTAAAGAGATTGATGACGAATTATTAGCAGCACTGATGCTACAGGGGTTACCGGAGGAGTATACACCCATGAGGTTGGCGTTAGAGAATACCAACACGGAGCTAACAACTGATTATATAAAAACGATACTGCTGCAACTAGATGGCACCAAAGTTTGCGCAATCCAGGGTGTTGCAGGCCCAACTACAGCTACTACTAAATATCATAAGAAGTTTGTTCAGAGGAATAAGCAAAAGAAGACGGTGAAGTGCTTTATTTGCGAGGGACCGCATAAAGCCTGTGATTGTCCACATAATCCTCGGCAGTCGAAGACCAGTCACTGGGAATCAAGAGAAATCTCATCTCGATGAATGGATTCTAGATTCTGGAGCGTCAGCACATATGAGCTATAGAAAGTACTGGATGAGCGATTTTGTAAAGATTGACAAGAAGGTGGAAGTATGCTGTGCAAATGGTGGTAAACTATATGGAGAAGGTTTTGGTAATGTAGAGAAAGCTGGGCTTGACGTCATTGTCAAGACTGTCATGTATGTACCAGATCTTGCTTCTAACTTGTTGAGTGTGAGTTGCATTGTAAATAAGGATAAGGTTGTCGTTTTTTCTAAAAATGGTTGTAAGATTTATAATGCAGGTGAGTGTTCAATTAAAGGTAATCCATGTGTGACAGGAGTGCTTGACAGAGGTGTCTATAAAATTAGACAATGTTTACAGGCAACTGCTCTAGCTGCTACTTCAAACAATGAAATTGAGCTATGGCATAAAAGGATGGCACACCTAGGAGTACGTAACCTAACTTTATTAAGAGACAAACTGGCGATTGGGGTGAGTTTTAAAAATACTTCTAATTGTAAATTAGTATGTGTAGCCTGTCTGATGGGCAAGCAAATAAGAAAACCATTTGTACGCAACAAGGCTACAAGGGCTAGAGAGCTCTTAGAGTTGGTACACTCTGACATTAGTGGACCGATGAGTGAGAAGTCCATAGGTGGTCACAGGTACTTCATAACTTTTATCGATGAATGCTATTTTTATCAAATATACTATATAACTGATATGTTATTATCAAACCCCTAATAAATATTAATAAATACTATTATTTGTATGTGCTACATATTGAAAGGTTTAGTCAGTGCTAAGCCCTAAACAAAATAAAACTTAATATTATAAACAGCTTATAACTTAAACATACTTACTGTAATTATTTAGGTTGTCTCGCCACGCGTGTCTGTCCGCGTGGGTTGTTTTGTTCTAGACGAAGCTATCCCGATCAAATTCACGCGTGGTGAGTCTAGGTACTTTTATTACATTTGACTTGGCACCGACTTCAAAGCTATCAATATGTAGCACATACAAATAATAGTATTTTATTAATATTAAAGGTAAAGGTTTGTATAAGAGGTGTATTAAATTAAATTTTTAGTTATTTGTACTTTTCAGTTTTTGAAGTCGGTTTTTTAAACGTAGTTTTTTTATTTCTTACGTTTTAGTGCCAGTTAATAATAATATATAATCAACCAAAACTCCAAAAAAAATCAGTACACAGAAAACAATTATATCATCCAGGTAGACGAAAATTTTCATAAAATTAAAACTACTGGGCCAAACTATGTAAAATTTTTATGAGACCAAATGGCGTCTATTTCGCATCACACAAAAGAATTACGTAAATCGAATCATAAATCTCTGAGTAATCGGTGTACATACATAAAAAAAAATACCAATCGAATTGATAACCTCCTCCTTTTTGAAGCCGGTAAAAATAAACACGATTGATTCGTCACTCGTGGCATCGTCACTGTCTGTTGTCACTCATTGGGACGACCGACTTGCACACTTCAATGACAGTGACAGTTGTAAATATAGGGAGAGAAATACCTGTAATCAAAAATCTAAGAATATTTTGTACTCTAACGACTAACGAGTAAATATTACTGTTAGTACATACAATTTTATTCGCAAAGAACGTAAAAGAATTTAAGAAACTATTTATAATTGTCAATAATAAAATTAACTCAAATTATTAAAGCCAAAAATAAATATGGCACATGAAGTGAACGAATTATGCAAATTGTTATTTCCTGATACTTCCACAGGTAAATGTAAACTGTTGATTTGTGATAGTGATTAGTGATTTAAAGCTACATAAATCCTGGGCAATATTAAAATACTATTTTATTTTTATTTTAGAGAGTGTAGAGTATTTCAACGATATAACCGAATATATTAAAAAGATTGGTTCCCAAAACTGGGAACAAATATCTAAAGAGCCAGAACGGCTTAATGAAGAAATGAAACATTTGACAGAAAAAACGCAGGACTTGGCTTTTACAAATTATAAGACTTTTGTAGAAACAGCTGAAATTTCCAAAACAATTATAAAGGATCTTGGAAAATCCAAATCATCTGTAAACCAGTTTTTAGAGGCAGCACCTCAGTTTGTTCAAGATTGTGAAACATTTGTAAAAGATGCTAATAGTATTATGGAAGACAAAAAGTATGAATTCAACCATTCAAATTCATATCCTTACAGTATTATCATTAATACTCTTCAAAACATAATTTTTCTTTTAGGAAATTAAGCAATATTAGAAATCATACTGATAAATTGTTGGAGCTATTAGAATTGCAGACGTTAATGAGAGAAGCATTGAATTGTGAGGATTATGAAAGTGCATTGGATATTTATACTTTTGTTCAAAGCTTATCTAAGAGATATTCTAATATACCAATTATACAGGTAATAGTTTTAAATATTTAGCCTTATATCATTACATGAGTAAATATTCTATGTATTTATTAATTAAATGAATTATGAATATGTTTAAATTTAAACTTATGATAGGGCATTGCTTTGTTATTATACATCTATTTGTATAGACACATTAGGAAATTGTTCAATTTCAGGTTTATTTTATCTTAAATGCAATATTAGTGGGTTAACAGACTATATATGTAAATAATAATCTAATATTATCATCAATTGCTACTTCAGAGTCAGAGTAACAATGCAAAGTTTAGCTATAATATAAAGTTCAAACATCTGAAGCAATAGCTGAGAAGAGAGCAAGACCTGACAACATTTTATTTATCTTTAGTAGTGTATAAATAAAAGTTACATTGCTTTCATCCTACCTAATACTTACACTGATATAATATGTTTATTGTTTATCAAATAGTTTTCAAAAGAGAAATGCCCCAATTTTTATTTTTTATTGATTAAGTATGTGTATTTTGCACTAGATTGAGAAAAATATATATTTTTTTAATATTAAACACAGTATTTAATTCAAATTTAGAGTATTGCAAATTTAAAACATGGTACATACCTGTGAGCAGGGGCATGAATTGGTTTTCTAGCAAGGTAGGCACTGTGGATCTAACTAGTCGTAGTCGAGCTTTGGAATAAGCAAACAATTGCTTACCATAGGTATTTAGTACCTATCTAGCATATGGAAAAATTTTATGGGTGTTCAATAGAAATTTGGTAATAAAATAATGGAAGCAAATTATACTAAATTAACTTTAACACAAGAGCTACATTAATTTAGGTTCTTAAGAGGTAGGCACTGCTTAAGTGGGGGCTGGATGATCTTGTTACCGGGAGGTCTGCTTGATGTGTTTTTTTATTATTATTATTTCCTTTAAAGTTAAAGTTATTTTAAATTTTATTTTATGAAATGCTCACATAATGCCTCTATTTATTTATGGTATGTGTAGATTGATGCATCTACTATACTCAATAACTCTTGTGTTTATAAGTATTAATTTACTTTTTTTTTTTTGACTTACTCATGTAAGCCTTTCAGTTTTTGACTTTTGAGTATTTTTGTTGTGTCACTTTGCATATATTGTAATTGAAATGATTTGTAAAACAATTAAAATGTAAATCTTGACTTAAAAGAGTGGCAATGAGTTTCTTGCTACTTCTTCTCATTAGCTCAACCCTTTACGAAGTAGCGGTAAATTCAATAAGAAACAATATTTATATATTTTTTTTGACATTCATAAGTGTCATTTTTGTGACCTACATGAATAAAGTGTTTTTGAATTTGAATAAATGCCTATATGATTTGCACACCACTGCCTGTGAGTGCCTCATAAAAAAGTTATAAGAGAGTATAACTTATTACAATCTTGGCATTCAATTATTATTCTCTCCTTTTATTTTTTTCTCCTATTTCAGGAATGAAGCTACTGGCAATTTTCCTGCATAAATATAAAGTATACTTACGGTTTTATTGTCTTTCACAACTTTAGTAGATTTATTTATTTATTTATTTAATGGATCACCAACATAAGAAATAGTAGTTACAGTTTTAATAATTACATTGCATTAACTTATAAATTTAACATATGCAGCATGCTTTGTGTTACAATAATTATTAGTAAGAAAGTAGAGAAATCAAAAAAATATTAGTTAAAATGAGTAAATTATGAGCTATTTATATTAATTACAAATCTGTGAATGCAATATTCCAACCAATTTATTATATAAGACTACCTAAGTATTACATTCTGAGGCTGTAGATAGGTCACACTTAATAAGCTTTAATTTAAAGTTATTAAGACTATCAAAATTACTGTCGATACCAAATACAAAAATAGTGTACCTCAACGTTGCTGTATGCTGTTATATCTTCCTTATGGAACCCTCTGGGTACATCATATTTCATTATTAGCTTTTTATTTGGTAGTACTGTACCTAGACTCCCGGTCGCTGTAGTTCATCAGTAGAAGTCCTTCTATGTGCTAGTAAGACACTAGTGGGAAGGTTGTATAATTATGAAAATAAATAAAATGAGTGCCTTTTTTGTTGGACTATGAGTATCAGGGTGATGCCATGGTATTCCCAATAATATATTACTAAGGTTCTCCAAACTGAATATCCTAATTTATTTCACTGGTTCAATTCACAGATGCATGCATAAATCTGACACCGCACCCTTATGTAGTTAAATTGTTGGTTTAACTTTATATACCCAATCATTTTATGGGTGGATCCTATGAACCACCTATGTAAATGTATATTTTTCTCATCAAAATGTAATATAGACATTATTGATCTTTATAGGATAGTACCTATATTTTGCGGAACAATAATGAAATATTGATAACATAACAAGAACAAATGTAACTTAGAATATCTGTGAAATTTCTGACATAAGGAATTATCACTCTGCTTAAGTACTGAATATGTATAGCTTTCCATAAAATAAATATCTTGTATGTAGATATTGGAAAAAAGACAAAAAGAACTTGTAAGGAGTATATGTCTTAATCTATTGTTTCTTGAGGATATCCCATTTTAGAGCAAATTGCTTGGAGGTCAGCAGATTACTTTATATTGTACTATACCTTGCTTCTGGTGTATGCACAATCATTTATAAAGGGGGATCAGTATCATGTTTAGACACATTTCCCCATTAAATCTTCTTATTTGAGTATCAGATAAACAGTCCACCTCTAGGATGGACATAAACACTTTTTTATTTTCCAGAAACACACAATGTATAATGTGCATTATTTATATTTCAAAGAATCTTAGTTTTATATAAATATTGTCCAGTAAACATTCACAGACTCAGCTGTCGGTAAATTTAGTCAAAACTACCTACAGAAACAATATTTATTTGACAAGTTAATACTTAAATTGTGTTGGCAATTTGTTCAAGTGAATGTGAAATGCAGTTGAAAAAATATGGTTAATATGATGAAAAGTTAAGTGATGTAGAAATACAGAAACTACACATTTACCCCCTTATTCATAATGGTCCGCTAACTTTAAACAGCCGCTTAGGAGTGTTTTTTCTCATTCTGACTTAGGTCAATAGAAGAAGACAGAGTGAGAATTAGCAATGCTTTAAGTTAGCAGACTATTATGAATAAGGGGATTAAGGGTTAGCACACACTGAGCAATATGAAGTCCTCTAGATCTTAATTCACAATAACTAAAAAAAAATAAGATGTAACTTCAGGAAATAATTTAAATGTGAACTTTGAATACCTATCATATTAAAATATTTACAGAACACTACCTCAGAAATTATGACACTTTGGTATGAAACACTTTATCATCTCTTCAACCAACTGCATTATGACTTACCTCTGCCGCATTGCTTACAAGTAAGTAATGACTTTATATTAATATAAATGTATGTATAAATGATTGCACCAAGAGGAGTGAAGTACTTTTAGGATTTTGTTGAGCAGGAAAAATGAAAACTGAAAACATTCCACAACCGCGTGTTTTGCAAGAAATTTCTTGCCTCACACATCCACTTTGTGGAATCAATTACTGGCTGCTGTTTTCCCGAAGCAATACGACTGAGGGCCCTACAAGAAAAGAGCACACTTAAGGCCACCACCTTAAAGGCAACACATCTCTTGATCCCCTGGTGTTGCAGATGGGCGGTTGCCTCACCACCCCCCATCATGTGAGAGTTTTGCCCATCTGTTTCCTTTTATATATAAAAATACATCTTTAAGGCCTCCGTCATTGCATTGCATTAGGTGAGGGACCTGCATGGTTGCCCCTCTTATAGAGGAGTATAGTATATTTTTTTTTTAAATAATTAAATAAATATTATAATAAATTAAAAAGCTTCAAGTTTTTATTTTGTTTAATTTAAATTTGGAACGAGTTTATTATGATGTTGCAAGAGAATGTGTGTACCTGTAATAACCAACATACACCCTGTCAATTCGTTTGTGCTCCTCTTCATAATATAAGTAGGTATAGAACTAGCTTTATGTTAATATCATCTTACTTGATTTGTAGCTTCGTTTCTTCTCCCAACAAATAAATAAATACTGAACATTATACTTCTCAACTGTGACATAATATGTACAAAGTAAGGTAGATTTTAGGATATCTTCGCAGAGCAAACACCGTTTTTAAATCAACCGAGGAGGAGCAACTTTATGCAGATGGAGTTAAGAATTCATCAGACGGCCTGCATTTACATTTCTTGAAGGCGCGCAATGCATGGTTTGAGAAAGCTGTTGAAGACGCTAAATCCTCTGAATGTAAGTCAATCGATTTATTTTTCAATTATGTACCTTTATGAGGTTATGGTGTTGCTGCAGAGCTTATGTTTACGTCATTTGTAGTGTTATTCAAGTATTTTCCAGATACAATAAATCAAATCAAAATCACTTTATTCATGTAGGTCACGGAAACACTTATGAAGGTAAAAAAAAGGATTTTTTTTTTCTTATTGAATATACTGCTACTTTGTAAAGAGTTGAGGTGATGAGAAGAAGTAGCAAGAAACTCATTGCCATTCTTTTAAATAAAATCTGTAATAAATACTAGAGGTACGCCTCTACTTACGGTATAATCTATTGTTTGATAATAGTTGCTTGTATGCATTAAAAAAAATTGAGTAAAGGTTTTATAAGTAAGTAGGTACTTAAAAGCAGCAGTGACGACTTAGAAGAAGGTACTTAATTACGAGACAAGATGGATTTGGAATTTTGTCTGTGGGTTTGTTTCTGCTAATCTAATGGGTACACTGATAGTTAATTGTTTTACGGGCAAAATAACCGTCACCATGTGTGGATTGTCATATAATCTATTAATAATGCTGTCTATATGTACACCGCATTTATCACGGGGAGTGTTCCGAAGAGCTGTTAGAATATCATCCCCACCATCTGGATGTGTGGCGGTTCTCCACACTGCGGTTTTCAAGGAGCTTTCTTCCATGTACTATAAAGCTGTGCAATGAGCATCCTTGTGCGGTGTTCCGGGACGATGCGACATGGGTATCTTCAAAACAAGCGCGTACACCTTCCTTAAAAGCCGGCAACGCTCCTGTGATTCCTCTGGTGTTGCAAGAGAATGAGGGCGGCAGTGATCACTTAACACCAGGTGACCCGTACGCTCGTTTGTCCATAAAAATTCCATTAAAAAAAGTAATGTAGTACTATGGTCGATAAAATATAATATCACTCTATTGAACCCAAAACGATGCTATTAATTTGTATTTTTAGCGTCTGAGAAGTTATTGCGGCGCCTTGTAGAACTTCATAGGATCCACCTGTTCAATGTTCTGACCCAGCACAAATCTATATTTCTATCAGAGTCGCAGGAAACTAAGGCGAGAGATGATGAGTTGAATGGAACAAGTGCTCTGTCCTGCTGGTTGAAACAAAAGGTAATATTATAAATGTTTTACAGCTACAGTGGATTATGGGTACCACAACGGCGCCTATACCTGCCGGGAAGCAGTAATGTGTGAACATTACTGTGTTTCGTTCTAAAGGGCGCCGTAGCTAGTGAAATTACTGGGCAATTGAGACTTAACATCTTATATCTCAAGGTGACGAGCGCAATTGTAGTGCCGCCCAGAATTTTTGGGTTTTTCGTGAATCCAGAGTGGCACTGCACTGTGAGCTGAACACCCTGCTCGTCTCGCCCTTATTGTCATAAAAAAAGTTATTTAATTGAGATCTATATAGCGTAGGTACATAGACTTTGCTCAGACTTAACTCACGTAAAACATAGGCGAGTGTAAGCTTAGCATACTCCTTGACTTCGTTTTTATAGTCATTTGACAGCTTAAATTATGCTGAACTTATGCTGAGTCAGCCTCATGCCAAAGCCATTTAATAAATACAGTTGTTTTCTAACTAGTAAAGTAAGGTGGTATGTGCATTACTTTATAACCACAGTATTTTACCTACAAAAAGAAATCGAGATAGAAAGGGAAAGTGGGCGTGAAATAATTGAATGAAGCAACGTAATATAACTAAGATATTTTATATATATATGCTGCTAGAAAACCGATGAAAACCGGCCAGGTTTATTACTTTAGTGTGCGTGACAAGCTACGTCCTACACTCGCCATTTGTAAGTCACTTTGTGCTAGTGTATTGCTAAAAATATAGGTTAACTGTCAACCTTAATTTTTTCAACGTTTTCACAGCTTATACACAGTCTATACATGTAGTGATATAATGATCTAAGTTATAAAATATGCAAGCCATAAAATCGAAATATTAGCATGACTGGTGAAGACTTACATATTATAAGGATTAATTTTAAAAATATTAATTTAACCTGTAAAAAAATTATCTTATCCATCCATTGCTCAATATATTAATGTTCCTTCATTCGAATCTTGCTTTCTCTGCTCCATTTAAGTTTATAATATATGGAAGATAAACAACAGAAATTAAAGCCTGAGAAGTAACTATTGGCTCACTAACAATATAATTTTCAATTTTTTTATACGAACATTAATTTTAGGTGGACGAGTTTGCGGCAATGTTGAATGAGAATCTGCTGAAAGAGGACGAATCAAGCTTTGAATCCTTATTGAACCAGTGTCTGTACCTCTGTCTCTCATTCGGCAGAGTTGGAGCCGACCTGAGATGTGTCATGACACCACTGTTCAGAGACAATGTTCTTATACAATTTAATTCGGGACTCGATAAGGTTAACACACAATTTGAGCAAAGTATGCGAGTGTATAAAGTAGCCAGTATAAAAAATGTTCCCAGACCTATAAATGAAAACATGGCTTCCGGACCACCAGAGATATTATTGGATTATTACCCATTAGCTGAATATTGTAACGGACTATTGACGGTTCTTAACTCCATCCGAATAACTGCTCCTTTAAATATAGTCAAAGATGTAAACAGAGGATTTAAGATGTCCTTTGAAAAATCTGTTCAGATTTTACTAGCATTTTATCACAGAGAACAACAGGCGTTCACCGATGTTGAGAGGCAGAATTACGTGTCATTCTGTGTGTGTTTTGTGGAGGATTTGGTTCCTTATATTTGTAAATGTTTATCTATATCGTTCCCACCATCACATATCGCAGAGTGTCTAGGAGTAACACTTACAGTTCTGCAAGACAGTAAGATACTTTATATAGCACAGTCGGAAATATGCAAGCCTCTAAATAGCATTACTGGTCTTGATTTAAATTAAGATGATTTTTAATTGTTTATGCTATATTTGTATAATATATTGCCATAGCAGTAGGTACAGTCTGAACAGCAACTGACGGCATTCTAAGGACCAGGCCACAACAGTGTGTTGGGGCGTCGTATCTTATTATTCGAACCAGAACAGAACAGTTACAATACAGTCCCTATTTTGAAGCAGAAATAGGTTGTGGTCGTAAAATCAGACAAACACTGCTTTATATTTCTAATTTTCCTTATGTGCCTTCCATAAAATATGGCATAATCATAAAATCCCTGATTTCATCCAAGCTTCTATGGCGAGCATTGTCAGTAAGAAGCATTATTGGTCCATCATCATCATCGTTTCGGCCTGAAGACGTCCACTGCTTTGCAAAAGCCTCCCCGAAGGATCGCCATGACGATTGGTCCTGCGCTATCCTCATCTAACCTACTCCGGCGATTCTGACCAGATCGTCGGTCCATCTTGTGGGGGCCTACCAACACTACGTCCTCCGGGTACGTGATCGCTATTCGAGAACTTTACTGCCCCAACGGCCATCTAACCGTCGATCTATGTGCCTTGCCCACTGCCACTTCAGTTTCGCTACCAGCTGGGCTATATCAGTGACTTTGGTTCTCCTACTCCTCATTTTTGATTCGATCTCGCAGGGACAACTTTTTTTTCCATAACATTGGTCCGTAATTTTATGATCAAGAGGAGCATGTCCTCATTCATTATACTTACAGTGAAGACAGAGTGGTATTGCCTCGTGGCACGATACATCCATATTCGTTTGTCCTTTTTTCCATAAAAGATACAGGTTAATTAGTGCCCCCATTTCTGTCTTATCAGAAAGCTTCATTTTTCAGCCCTTGTCCAAATTTTTGGGGTGTTGCAAATGAATGATGTGTACCTATGTACTAGAGAGTGGGATAACAAACAACCTATTATGCTCATAAAATAGAAAGTGTGTTACACATACAAGGTTAGAGCATGTAATTTAGCCACGGAATAGAAAATTTAAATGTAGTAAGATATTGTGATTTATATCTTCGGATAGGATATTTACCTAATTAATAACAATAAAACATAATTTATAGTAATTATTATTATGAAATATTTATTACATAAAAAAATAAAAAACCTTAGAATGAACCATTTTGCCTGCATATAAGCCTAAAACGGGTACCCACTTTTAGGCACCACACAGAGGTTTTCTTTTTCTTCTTGCTGTTCTTTTGTCGGTGTGCTAGTTAACAATTCTGTTTTTTGAACCTTTCCCTTTAGATTTGTTTTGTTTGGACTCAGTTTTGGCAACGGTCTAATGTCTACAGGTTTTACATGAACCAAAGGTGGCGCAGGCGATGGGGAAGAGACTGGCCGAAGGGAAATAAAATCCACCGGTGTAGAACATGAAATTCTGTTTTCAATTGGGGTTACTTCTGCTATTGGACCTTGTAATCAGATCGCTGTTTTCGAAATTTTTCGTAACTTCAGTAGGAATTGGGTTGATTTCTTGTACGTCAGGCACGTCAGTAGGAATCAAGCTGTTATAGCGCTAGCGCTGACAGATAAACACTGCGATCAGATTCAAGGGATAGACGAATACTGGAAGAAGTTTATATATGAGTGCAGACTGGGACGGGTCATTAACGGTTGTTGAGACTGAAAAGAGTGATAGTCCGTCAAAGTAGCAGGCAAAAATATGTGGCGATATGTTGGCCATGTATCCCAGTGAAATTTAAGCCATTAATGGCGTTTTGTGCATTAGCTGCTCTCATATAAGCGTCGCAAAATAGTCGTGATACTTCGTATTGGGAAATGATTCGTCCTACATGGCTTTTTTGAAAGCCTGAAACTGCTTGCTCAAAATAAGTCTTCAAAGAACCGTATACACACCGATCTAGGGGCTGCATACGATGCGTCGTGTAAGGAGTAAGCGAAACAAAAATAACGTTAATCTTTGATCTATACTCTAAAGGCCCAAGGCATTTGTGAAATTCGTGGTTGTCTATCACCACTTCACACCACTTTTCTCTCCGTTGTTGGGCGAGTAGCTTCAAGAAAATGATCAAGCCATTCTAAAAACGTCTGTCTCGCGATCCAGCCATTGTCTGTGCAAGTAGCGTTTGTGCTAGGTGGAGCTCCATCCAACAATCTGGCAACAATCCTCTTCCTTCCAAAAATGAGGAATGGAGGAATAAAAGAACCAGCCGCATTACAACAACAGTTGTTAATGTGCCTCTCTCGACGCTGGAAATTATGCTAAGCTGTTTTTTCCCTGTATTGGACAAAATTTTGTGGGGCTTGTTATTGGTTGTTTGTATGGCAATTTCATCAACATTGTAAGTTCGCGTAGCATTTACGGCGTGTTTTTCTATCTCTGCTTCCAGTATGTCGAAGAACCTTTGAACTTGCGGCTTATTGAATCCTCGGGCACGTGCAATAAGGTAGAGGCGTCAATGAAGGCCCACTTAATTTAAAAATTTCGTAAAATCTTGCAGATAAGCAAAGTGAAGAAAAAACATAATGGAAGTTGTATTATATTTATTCGAGAAACAAGATATCTAAGAAAGTAGTACAGCTTTTGGCATTTTAACACAATTGTAAACACTTTTTAGAAACTTGGTATTGGGCTATCCTGGGAAGCTGGTCGCTCAAGATGGCCCGAAAAATATTAATGAAAATATATTATTATTATAAAAACTTAAACACTTAACATAAAACATCAAAATAAAAGCACATCCTTCACATAACATTATTGATAAAAGGTTATCAAACAAAAATTTAAATCTTAAGTCTATCAAAATAAAAATCAACTATAAAATAAATACAAACTACTAAATAAAATAAAATTTTACTTTGAGGTCAACTTTGAAAGTAACTTATCGAAAATAAAAATAAGCAAGTTCTTTTTTCTAAAATTTTTTATAATGTCATTCATAGGGCTATCCAAGGAATACTGAAAATAACTTTGAGATCAACAAAATATACTTAATTACTTAAAATAAATTAGACGCTACTGTCTTTAATTGAGTGTGTACACTCCTAACAAAAAATCAGAAAATAATCTCAGAAATGAATTCACTTAATAGTTTAATCAGATCTTTAATTGCACTCTGGACATATGAATTGCTCCTGATTGCCTTTGGATAAACCCACACAGACTTCATGATACCATTTTTGACAATTTTGGTATTGATGCATATCATCAAGTCTCACCTTGCATCCATGGCAATACCAACCATGTTTTTCGAGTGTTTTAGATTCCTTCTTACTTGCTTTTGTCACCTTCTTATCTTTATTCAGTCGTCTTCCTCTGGGTACTTTTTTAAGTTCATTACCTTCAAGTTCATTCATTCTTGTTTATTTTTTGAGAAATTCGCCGTTTTTTCTTTAGTAGTATCAAACAAATCTTTAGTTATTTCATCGATTTTCTTCTCGGTTTGTATTTAATTGTAGCGAAGTTAGGAATGGGGATTTGTTTGTGAAATGGTGATTTCTCAGAATGTTTTTTCAGTTCTGATAAAGGTAAATTATCTTCTGGATCATCAAGTTGAACTTTATTGGGCACAGAGAACGATGGTTTTCTGAGGTCCGTATTTAAATATTCTTCGTCTGATTCAGGAGATGAAGTATAAATATTAAAACGATTTATAAAATTTCATTTTTCAAAGGCCTTTATTAAAATCCTCATTTTCAGATAAATCAGGCGTACTTGAACCTAAACGCGGCTGCTTATTTAAGCCAAAAGGTAGAAGTAACAGCTGAACAAAACTCTGTACTTCTATTATATTTTTCCCAATCAGCTAGCTTTTGAATCGGATCTTGATTCTCCAAGTTGTCTATTTTAAAATCTTCTAAAGAGGAACTATAATCAACTATTTTTTTGAAAAATGCTGGTGATTGCGGATAAGATTCAACGATTTCAACTTAATTTGCATAATTTGGGGATACATCGTTCATCGGGTCATGGGGAAAATTGATGGTGATAAATTCCTCTCCTCTTCTTCATCATTTGAAAAATTTTCATCCAAATGATTGTTGCAGCTTGGGTACCGTAACAGGACTTCTTGGAATAGAATCTCTTGAAGGATTACCTTCAATTCATTAGAATTAAAAACTGAATCAGGCATACTTGAGGAACTTGCAACCTGTGGATCAGGCATTAGTGTAAGTACTGAAGATGCATACGCGTCTTCAGAAATTTAGCTAGGATCGTATGAGAAGAGGCCAGTAGCTCTAAACCCACTATGTTGTCCTTGGTCATGCACTTAGACCAACCTTTTGTAAAAAATGTCTTAAAACGAGCTTTGGTCAGTATACGTTCTGGATATGCATACAACAAAACCTCATCGTCCCAAAAATGTTCGAAAGACTTATTAACGGATTTGTCTAGCGGTTCAAGCGCATTGTTCAGCTGTAAAAACCTTCTGTTGATGGTGTAGTGTTAGACGACATCCCTTTTCCTCCTTGTTATAAAGGCGTTCCGGGTGGTTGGAAATATTTAATTCATCGTGTATGTCTTTTAGGGCTTCAAAATGTTTTGAACTATTGGCTTGTTAAGTTTTTGTGCTCTGGCAGGATTTAACAATTGAGCACGTCGAAGTGAAATTTCTGGATTTCGTTTCAAAAAATTTTTAAGCCATTTTTTTCCAGCAATATTCTTTTTATCACTAAAAACCTTGCAGTTTGCCCCCTCTCATATAAAAAAAAATCACTAAAAAGATTCGGTACATTATTCGCTTTACAAGATTCGTAGGCCTGCTTCCGAACTATTTTGGGAGTTAATGGCGTTCCTATCTGAGACAGTCTAATTATTATTTTGCATAAATCTTTTTCTTGTGAATTATTAAGAATAGGGACACGACCCTTTCCATGGAACCAGATTCTATGTGCTTTCTTAATGTTCGCCTTGGTATGCCATATGTTTCAGCAGCTTTACTCTGTAACATTTGGCAGCCTTTTACTGCTTGAAGGGTAAATTTCAACTGTGTTTCTGTCCATTCTCCGCGCCGTTTTTTAGTAGAGGGCTCCATTTATATCTGCGATAAAATAAATTTAATAAACAATGAAAAATTTTGCAGCTTAAAAAGTAATTGAAATAAAAATTGCTGACTTCAAATTTAATGCATGGTTATTCAATCTCAACAAAGGTAAAAGCATCAGTAGATGACCACTTAAGTACACATAATTACCTATTTTAATGTTTGACTTTAATTATCATCTGAATTCAATGCGTACTTTTTTTTGTGCAAGTCTTAACTAATGAACCAGTATTTTTTCACGTAGAATGGTCGAATAAAAATTAAAAAAAGTCCAAGTCTTAGAAATTTAGTAGTTGACCATCCAAAAACTAGTAGATGACCATATTCCGACGATCCAAGCTCTTTCAATGTAGAATCATTAATTTGGTTCAATTGTTGTAGCCTATTCAGTTCATCTTTTGTTTTTTTACCCACAAATTAAACAGCGATAAATCAACCAAATCACCTGACCATTCATCCAGTGTTGCATCAAATGATACTAATTTTTCGGGATTGATATTATCGTTCAAAATTTTTAAGCCTTTTTTCAGATGGTGAATTGTCCTCAAATGTCCTGGTTTTCGCTGTTACTCTCAAGTGGGACTTTTACCTCCAATGGGTTTCACGGAAATAAGCCACATTTCTTAAATCCATTTGCCAAAATTGATTTATTTATGGTATTGCCCATTACCTCGTGTAATAACTAAGCAAAATCTTTTTTCTTAAGTACGTGAGGCTCGTCATATTTTATTTTATCAACCCTCCAATATTGTACATGCCTTCTCCATTCTTCTTTTAGTGGCTTAAATACTGCCACATCCATGGGTTGCGTTAGGGTAAAGTGCTACTAACACGGTTCCTTTTTCTTCACAAAACCGGCTAGTTTGAAGTGATAAGTGAGATATGTGTCCATCAACAAAGAGAATAAGCGGTAATGCTATTTCATTTTTAATCAGTCAAGGATAAAATATATCAGCAACAAATTCAAAGAATGCTTCACACGTCATCCAACCTGAGTCACTTTTTCCAATGCCCCAGTCTGAAGGGAAAATATCTGTAATTTCTTGAGGTAACCGCTTATAGCTGAACAATATCGTGGTAGGAGCTAGGCACCCGTTTGCATTTCCAGTTACCAACACAGTTAAACATTCCTTGTCGTCAGCATTTACCTTCTGATACACACTTTTTTCACCTTTCCTTGCAAGCACTTTAGATCCTTTTGGTGCTAAAAAGAATGTTGTCTCATCGCAGTTAAATATTCGCGATGCATCATTCAAGGCATGGCCACTATCTTCCAACTCCTTATTAAGTTACGTAAGTTTTTAACACGCTAAACGCCATGGGGGTCACCGGTGACCTCAACGTATAGTCATATTCAAACTACTTTTTCTCGCCGCCGGCCATACTGACTGTTACTTTATTCATACTCCGTGACCGGCACGGCGCTGTAGAACTATACTGCGCAGTGGGACAAACATACCTTGTAAGGAATTGAAAAAATGAAAGATAGCGAAAAAAGTAACCAAAATAAAAATTCAGGATATATAATTCAAATTAGTCTTTATTATTTAAACAAAAATTAGCAGTCTTTATTTTTTAATGAAATACAAACATAAAAATCAGTTTTACTGAAAAATAAAATAAAGTTCTCATTAGTAAGCATAATTACAAACAACCATTAGAAATATAAATAATTAGCCATAATATTTGACAAAACATGCTGTAAAAGATGAGATAAGAAACCTTTTATAGCATCAACATATTAGCGATGGACATAATTGAAACATTTTAGACAAAAGTGAGGCTCCCCCTTACATTGCACACAGTACGTACTCACTTTCTTAGCTTTATTCTTAGCTACTTTACGACCAAATTCCTGTACTGAATCTTTATAACATTGCATGCAAAAACGACGCGTGTGTCTTACTTTTCCTTCCTTTAATTTTAGAACATGCTTGAGTCTTTTAGGTCTTTCATTGATAATTATTTCTTGGGAATCTGCTGGCCGAGTCAAATAATTTATGAGAGCCCTCCTAAAGTCGACAATTGAAGATTTGCTCTGCTTATTTTCATTGTACATGACCCAAGCATTTACAACTGCCGTATTTAGAAGTAGTTCTATTGCTAATTTTCTATACCATTTTACGGTTTTCCGCAATGGCGAAGAATAGGCACCCATCTGGTCACTCATGTCTACAGACCCTTTCGATTTATTATAATCCAAAATAACTTTTGGTTTACGAATCTGTTTGCCTTTTTTCACCACCACAGCAATTTTGTCGGAATGCTTTGTCGACAGCATAAGCACGTCCCTCTTATCTTTCTATTTAAGCACTGTTACTCCATCTTCATTCTCCATAGCCATTGTTTCACCTTTTTGCAGTTTCGAATCAACAACAGCCTTAGGCAATCCTCTTCTGTTTTTTCGCAATGTGCCAATTAAATGGGTTTGCTTCTCCAATAACCGATAAGCCAGTTGCAAGCTAGTGTACCAATTATCAGTTGCTAGCGTGTGTCCTTTGTCAAATATATTTTCACATAGTGCCATCACCACATTTGTTGGCGTAGTATTTATTGCGTCAATGTTTTTCCTTCTATACAAATTAAATTTGCAAGTATATCCGGGAACAGTACATAACTTAAATAGCTTCATGCCATACTTGTGTCGCTTACTTTTATTGTATTGCCTGAATATTATTCGACCTCTGAAAGGTACTTGGCTTTCATCCACACAAATATCTTCTTTAGGCGAATAATATTTCTGGAAAGTAGCATTGAGAGCATCGATTAAAGGTCTTATTTTGGCAATACGATCGTTTCTGTCGACAGATAAATTGTCGCTAAAGTGTAGGTATTGCAGTAGTAACTCGAAGCGGTTCCTACTCATAACGGTGGCTGGAAAAGTTTGTCCAAGTATCTTGTCTTTGCTCCAATAATAAGCTAATTTCGGCAGCTTTACTACGCCCATAAACAAGACCAGCCCAAGAAACTGTTTTATTTCTGTCTTGTTTGTTGGCTTCCATGAATGAGACCTTGATCCAGGCTTTGTTTGCCTGGCTGTGATGTTTTGACTTGCGAACAAATTTGTCTGCTCAGCAATCATTTCAAGAATTTCTTCAGGCACCAATAGATCATAATACTGGTCAGGGCCAGCTTCTTTCAGCAAATTAGAATATGGAGGTTTCATACCCTCGAACTCGGTGAAAGGAATCACTGATGGCTGTCGTCTTTTTGGCCTCGACCATTTTGAGGTAATACGGTCATTTTGCGATATATTGGCGGCAACAAAATTTTCAGCCGACTCACTGTCACTATCACTATCACTTGCGATAACCAAACGTCTTTTCTTTTTCGGTAATTGCATGGGTTCACTATCCGATTCTACGAGAGCGTCATTGTTTATAGAAGCGATCGAAAAAGAAATTTCTAACGCGTTGTTTTGCTTCCATTCATCCTACGTAAATTCGAAGTCCTCCATAGCTAAATCCATATCTAAAGGCTCGCACATTAACTATTCAATAAGAAAATGATGACAGCTAAGATAGTAGGAACGTAATTGATCTAGTAACACACGTTCTATCACCGTAAGCGCGAGCGCACTACTGGTGTAGCGGGTGGCCGGCGGGGTGGCCGGCGCGGCGCCCGGTACCGGAAAATATATTTTCTGTGTTTGTGCGCCATGGGGTGCACCGGTGACCTCAGCTATGTATTTGACTGTAACTATGTAACCCATGCACAGAATTGAATAAAACTTATTTTCTATACGTATCGTAACATAATAAACAAATTACGACCAAAAGTATTTTTACGATTTTTATTTTTTTCTATCGGCGTTTAACGTGTTAATTACGTTTATACCACTCTGATAGTTGAGCACCGTTAACCTTGGCTCTCGATGCCGTCAGATATTGTGATATCCTCGTAGAAATGGTTAGATTCCTCCGAATGAATGCCTTTACTCATGTTCTACCTGGTCTTCCATTTTTAAAACACGTTTTATATCCTTTAAGTATTTTTCTACACTCACGATTAACTGTTCGGTTGTCACAGGAAAACTCGCTTTTGCCATATTGTGCACCCAATTAATCGTAACAGTTTTTTTTAAAGTGGGCTATGCTAGGAGCCGGGCCATCTTCGGCGACACTACCTGAGATGTTGCTTCTGGCTGTCTAATAGCAAGTTCAGGGTGACGTTTCTTAAAACCTTAACACCAATCACTCCCAGCATGGCCATTTTTAAAATATATATATATTGATATACGCATATACGAGCTCTAAAAATTCGTTTTTAGTAAGACAACAAAAAAGATCGTCGACGTGAAATACATATTCTAACAATTCATTTTGTTCCGTTTGATTAAGGACCGGCTGATATCTTCCTAGCTTCTTCACAGAAGTACCCTTTTTTATGTCTCGTTTGAAGTAGACAGCGCAAGGCCATACTTTTTTGCGGTATAAGAAACTGAAGTAATCCTTGCTTCTTCCATCGCCAGTTGCATAGTAGCTTCACTCCAGGACTCGTGTTCAGTTTTCTGTTTATATTCACCATTTAAAACTAGACAAATAAATTAAATCAAAATATATTCCGGGCATAACGGGTACCCATTTTGTCCAATATATTTTTCTCTTAATTTAAATTTAGTTAGTGGTGAAATAAAGCACTTAACGAACAACATTTCAATAATTATAAAGGTTATCCACTTATCATCATACACCTACCTTGATATTTTAACAAAACCATAACTTTGCGCACAACACCTATACCGAAAAAAACCCTAGCGCCCGGGTAAAATATACCGAAACTCTTCAATATTAAGCAATTCTCGGCACACGCACACATTCACACTAATGCTTGATATAGGTGTATACGAGTGCTTACCCGTTTTAGGCTACATTCCCCTACCGTAATGATATTATGTTTTCTTTGCGAGATATTTGATCAAAACATAATCACCACTACTATAAAGACTAAGCTTTGATGGACGTCATTGTCTTTAACGTATGTAGATAGTGGTACATCATCTTCAGAGTCTGAGAATACGGTTGAAGTATGTAGACATGTACTATTTTTAGCACATACTTCTGTCCAATATTTAATAGAGCCTAGCTTGTAATGATTACATCCATCGGTATCACAAAAACTACTAAGTGACTTCATTGTAAGATTGTTGGGAATATAAGCTGTTTAGGTCATCTGATGCACCAATATTGTCCCCTTAAAAGCGATCATTGTAGATGACTTATCATTAATGATGATATTCATCTGCTCAATTTCACACTCTTCAATCACATCCATTTTTATACCTTACAACCTTCTTAGTAACAAAAAAAAATTGGCGGGAAATCATTTGTCAATTGTTAGTTATCACACATCAAAGTTCTATTATTAAATTGGCGGGAAATCATTTGTCAATTGTTAGCTATCACATATCAAAGTTCTACGTACGCAACGAAAATGGAATTAAGCCGAAAATATTTTAGAGCGATGATTTTTTATGATTTTAAAAGTTCTCTCTCTTCGCAAGACTGTGCTTTTGGTAGAGAAGCACCTTGCTTGAGCACCGTAAGGCGATGGTTTGCTGATTTTTTTTTTTTTTTTTTTTTTTTATGGAATAGGAGGACAAACGAGCGTACGGGTCACCTGGTGTTAAGTGATCACCGCCGCCCACACTCTCCTGCAACACCAGAGGAATCACAAGAGCGTTGCCGGCCTTTAAGGAAGGTGTACGCGCTTTTCTTGAAGGTACCCATGTCGTATCGTCCCGGAAACACCGCACAAGGAAGCTCATTCCACAGCTTCGTGGTACGAGGAAGAAAGCTCCTTGAAAACCGCACTGTGGAGGACCGCCACACATCCAGATGGTGGGGATGATATCGTAACTTGTGGCGTGTCGTGCGAAGGTGAAATTCGGCGGCAGGAATCAGGTTGAACAGCTCTTCGGAACACTCCCCGTGATAAATGCGGTAGAAGACACACAATGAAGCGACGTCTCTACGCAACGCCAAGTGATCCAGCCGTTCACAGAGTACTGGGTCCCCGACAATTCGAGCTGCTCTGCGTTGCACGCGGTCAAATGGATCGAGCTGATACTGGGGTGCGCCAGACCAGAGATGACAGCAATACTCCATGTGAGGCCGGACCTGCGCTTTGTAGAGCGCTAGAATGTGGGCCGGCTTGAAGTATTGCCGTGCTCTATTTATGACGCCCAGTTTCTTTGAAGCCAGTTTGGTTTTGCCCTCCAGATGGCCACGGAATTGGCAATTGCTCGAGATTTCGAGACCCAGTATTCCGATACTAGGCGAGGCTTTAAGGGAAGTGTTCTCGAAGAGCGGTGATACGGCAAATGGGGTTTTTTTAGTGGTAAACGCGCAAACTTGAGTCTTCTGGGGGTTAAATTGGACAAGGTTCAACTTACCCCATTCCGCGACCTTCTCGAGAGAGGACTCGATAGAAGACACAAGTTTCACCCGGCACTGGTCGACGTTTTCCCGAGAGAGACCTGCATGGCCCGTGTATACGGCATCACCAGTGCTGTCGTCTGCATAGCAATGCATGTTGGCGGTGTCCAACATATCATTGATATGCAGAAGAAACAGCGTGGGAGATAGCACACAGCCTTGGGGCACTCCAGCGTTCACGGGCTTGGGATTCGAGCAATAACCGTCGATAACGACCTGTATGCTGCGCCCAGTGAGGAAGCTGGAGGTCCACTTGCATAAGCTCTCGGGAAGCCCAAATGATGGAAGTTTTGCGAGGAGCGCCTTGTGCCATACACGATCAAAGGCCTTCGCTATATCCAGACCAACTGCCAGGCCTTCCCCCTTGCTTTCAATAGCCGCCGCCCATCTGTGTGTTAGGTATACCAGAAGATCGCCAGTCGACCGACCATGGCGAAAGCCGTACTGCCGGTCGTTGATCAACTGGTGACCCTCAAGGTATACCAAGAGCTGGCGGTTAATTATGCTCTCCATAATTTTGGAGAGTAGGGAGGTAATAGCAATAGGCCTGTAGTTTGCCGGATCCGAACTGTCTCCTTTTTTTGGGATCGGATGGACAAGGGCTGACTTCCATGAATCAGGGACTACGCCTTTTGAATAAGAGTGCCGGAATAAACGCGTTAGCACCGGCGTCAACTCAGGGGCACACGTTCTAAGCACGATTGGAGAAATGCCATCCGGCCCGCTCGACTTCCTGACGTCCAACGAAAACAGAGCTCGCCTAACAGTTTTCTGTCGGAACTGTACTTCAGGCATGGAGCTCTGACACCGCGGGATGGTCGGCGGTGTTTTTCCGTTGTCGTCAAGAGTCGAGTTGGAGGAAAAAAGAGTGCATAGGAGATCGGCTTTCTCTTTTGCCGTATGGGCCAGGGTGTCATTCCTCATGTGCAACGGCGGCATGGACGGCTGGTTGAAGTTACCAAGAGCAGCTTTCGACAACGACCAGAACTTGCGTGTTCCGGTCGGGTAACTGGAGAGCTGCTCGCCAATTTTGACGACGTGCTTCGATTTCGCACGGGCGATTTGCCGCTTAAAAAATCTGGAGGCACGGTTATATTTCCTCTTCAGAACTTTGCAGTTCGGATCCTTTGAGCCCAGCGCCGCAACCCAAGTTCGATACGCCTGTTTTTTGCAGTCAGATGCTGCTTTAACTGACGCATCGAACCAGGGCTGTGATCTGCCACCGATCGGTACTACAGAGCTTGGTATAAAAATATCCATGCCCTGCAGTAACACATCGGCTACTGCAACGGCGTAGGCACTAGGATCATCCGAAAGGAAACAAACCCTGCCCCAAGGGTAGGATGCAAAAAAGGAACGCATCCTATCCCAATCTGCTGACTTGTAGTGCCAAACGCGGCGGGTCGCTGGTGGTCTGCGACGTTGGCGTCGGATAGGCACTACACTCCTGACCAGGCAATGGTCGGACGTTCCGAGAGGGGCGTCGACAGAGACCTGGTAACCATCGGGATGTGTAGTCAGCAGAAGATCTAATAAGGACGGCATGTGGCTATCCACATCCGGGAGCCGCGTCGGCGACTTAACCAATTGGGACAGACCATACGCCAATGCAAAATTATGCACAGATGGCCCTGCGTAGTCTGTGGTACGTGATCCAAGCCATTCGGCATTGTGCCCGTTGAAATCAGCCAAGACTACGATTTCAGCGGAGGGGATCTGAGCAAGCACGTCATCAAATGCCGCTTGAACGCAGCCCATGAGGTGATCCGTTTCTGCGTTACCACTATGGGACCTGTAGACACACGCATAGATGCCGACGCGGTCCTCTAAATCTACGCGGAGCCAGAGAGTAGACAGGCCCCTACCCTCAAAATTGCCGAGACGGCGACAGCAGATATCCTCCCTAACGTACACACATACCCCGGCATGAGGCATGAAATTATGCTCAATTTTGTACCCGGGGTACGTTAAATATGACGTATCGCTAGGTCGAGATATCTGCGTCTCCGTAAGGAAACACAAGGCCGGCTGCGCCGTCTCAAGGTGGTGGTGGACGGCGTTTAAGTTGGAGTGAATTCCCCGGATGTTACAAAAGTCCACATTAAGCGTGGAGCGGGGTGCCGTGGTGTTGCTGCCCTGTTTGTCCTGTGACATACGCGGTACTGTGCCCTCCCCAGAATACGAGGGGCAGCCCGAGCGCGAATGCTCGGGGAGGGATTCTCCGGCTCTACAAGAGCCGGTACCCTCCTGGGGTAATTTATTTTTTAGGACCGCTCTCATATTTTGTTGGGGGGGGGGGGGAATGGCCTCCGGTCCTCGACACTAACCTATGCGAAACATAGCGGCAGTAGGCCGCTACTTCACGCCGGTATTCTGTGCGAGTGTGGTAAGTAACCTGGACGAGTCTGGCCCGATTGTGCTGACGTCATAAGACAGCAGCGTGACTCTCCCACTTTCAAAAAGCCCGTAGTCGCCTCTTACGACACCCTTGGACCTGGGACTACCCTATTCTTTTTACGCCCCGAGGCAGCACAGGGCAAAATTTGAGAGAGGTCTTAAAGAAACCTTTAACGAGATAGTTTATAAGTCTCGATAGAGCCTCTTGCTGCTGGACAACCGATGAAAATAGGCCAGGTTTGTTACTTTAGTTTGCGTGACAAGCTACGTCTTACACTCGCGACTTGTATGGCACTTTGTATTCTCTCAAAATAGAGGCTATCTGTCAATGTTTTCTACATTTTACAGCTGTCACAGTCTATCTAGAGTTAGACGTATAAATGATTAAGTTGTGGAACATGACCTAGAGTTAGTAGCGAAGTTGGTACCCGAAAGTTCTAAAGAGGCCACATTCTCATCATATTCGCGTCGTTATTACTTCCGTGTCCACACATAATATATCTAATAATGGGAGAGCGTATCACGTGACGTTTATCAAAAACAAAAGGCCCTTTTCATAACTACCTAATGTGTGGTTATTGCGGGTCACGTGACCCTTCGCCCTGTCAAATAATTTGTACTAGTTTCTTTTTACGTTCTAAGTATATAATAATTAATAACCCAATAAATAAATACATACATGCCTTGCTACCTCTTTCCACATTGTAATTGTAACAATTATTCTGATAATGTTCACAGTTCAGTGAAGCTGTACCTACCTACTCTCGTAGTGTAGATACTTTGTAACTTACCTATATTATTTAAGTGGTAAATCTTTTTTGATTGTGATGTTTTTTTTCTTATTTTCAATTATTATAACTTGCGTTGCGTAGCGTTCTGATAATCTGTTTATATTATAGCACACGGAATTATTAATAATATATGTACATATTATCATAAATAATGAGTATTTACGTCATCACTTTCCACCCTATATTATATGTGTCGAATAATCGAAGCGAAAGCGGGTGACACTTTTTGTTGGCTTTCATACTAATTGTGAAAGGCCTTGTTGGTAGTCAGTAGGAGAAAATTATTGACGCATCAACCATCAACATGTATTATTATGTTATAAATTATGAGTAAAAAATGGCATATTTGCAAAATTATTTAATCATTTAACTTACAATTAATTATTCAAGAAAAGTACGGATAAGGCACAGCCTTAATGAAATTATGTAAATTATATAAATTCTATGTTATGTTATTTATAATAAAAATTTAAAAAAATAAATTTGGAATGAATGTTTTAATTATGTGAACCTAATCTTTTTGATTCTTGATTTTCCTTCTTCATTCCTTGATACTTCATAGTAATGTGTAACCTTATCCACATTGCCCAGAGATTCAATGAACTCCCTGTCATGGGTAATAATAATGAACATAAAGTTCTTTTGTTTCATCCTCTCCTGCACAATCTCACCGAGCGCCGAACACAAACTTTGAATATTTTCTTGATCCAAGTTAGTGGTTGGCTCGTCCAGAGCTAGGATGCCAAACCTGTAATTTTATTTATTTTAAGAATAATTCATTGGCTTTTAGTAGATCAGCTGATGGCAAGTGAAACCATGGTAGATCTGCAATGGAAGAGATGTGTGTGGGATTCAACATAGTATTGTTACACTTAGTAAGGTTGAAGATCCCTTATTAATTTTGTTAAAATCCTGCTGTCTGAGCAAAACATCGCGCTAGATGTTTTTTCTGCAGTTTTAAAAGCTGCATCTAGATTTCAAAGAAAAGTGCAATGATTTTTCATCATCCTGTTGATTCCAAAATAGGCGAATTATTTGATAATTTTCAATCAAGTAAATCATTCATTAATCAACTTGCAGACACAAAAATAAAAATTATGATTGAAAGAATGCATCTCCGTCTGAAGCAATGTTTGATAGGCAATTTAATGACAAATATATTTAGGATTTTTATTTTGAATGTATTTGTAATTATACTCAGGCGCAAGAAAGCGGGAGTAAGCGTGCTATCGAGTTTCGACGGCGTGTTCCATAGTGTATGAAACTGGAGACATGGACATAGATATTGATTCAGTCTGATGGTGTTACATAATATTGTATTCATTTATATAAACACAACATTAGTTTTTTGGCGCTCGTTACCACAAGTTCCCTGTTATGCAGTGTTGTTGAGGCATAGTGGGGTTGAGGCACATTACCTCTAGTTCCATGCGAATCGCACTCACAATTCTTAACAAGTCAACGGAATTAGACGGAAAGTACTAACAATCCAGAACATATGTGGTCTGTTCGTAACAATCACACTTTTATATTTTGTATAATTCACACTATAGTTTTATAAATTATAGCCTATTTGTTATTCTGGTGTTTAAGCTATATTGTAAAGTTTCATCAAAATCTATTCGGTAGATTTTGTGTTAAAGAAGTTCAAACATACATCCAGACATACACTCTTTCGCATTTATAATATTAGTAGGATAAGTGCATTATTAGTTAGCATCAGCAGTAGTACTGTGCGTGATTTTGCGTGGGAGGCAGTGATTGGAGAATTGTAGACGCTTCTAAATATGTTCAAAAAAGATAACTGATAACCAAATTTTTTTCAGTTATAGGTATTAAAATTATGGATAACACTACTTAATATATTATGTATTATAGCACATGGGACATTTTGCATAAAGTTGTCAACTCACTTGGAGCTGAAGGTCTCAGCGAGAGCCAGTCGTATGATGAGACAGGCCAGCACTTTCTGGCCGGCGCTGCAGCGTCCGCGCATGTCTATCTCCACACCGTTCTTACACTGCACCACCCTGAGAAAACATTAAAATGATAGTGTTAAAAGTAAACAACAACTTATTTATAAGTTAGAACAAATAAATCTGTCATTTACATAAAATAAAACCGAATATAGTATCTTTTGGTTCAGGCCTTACTTCATTCTTGATAGAATTTCAAATTAAACAAGGAAAATTCACAAATAATATTTATAAACGCAAAAATAAATAGTAAACAGATGGTTACATCTGCAGAAAACAAAGTTACCTGTAGTCATATTTACGGCGCTCAGCATCGACGGTCATGTTGCCTTCAGTTTTGATCTCAATGTAGTCGATGTCATTCCCTCTGTATATCTTTCTCCACATTTCTCTGTAACAAAAATATTTACATAATATCATTGTGTATATATGGCTGGCAAAAACAACAACCTAACACTTCAGTGGATCAAAGGTCACAGTGGGGTCAGGGGCAACGAGGCGGCAGACCAACTAGCTAGAAGGGGTTCTGGGACCCAACCGGTTGGACCAGAGCCTTTCCTGCCTCTGCCACATAGTTGGTTCAGGAACCACTTAAATCAAAAGATAAAAGCACTACATCAACAATACTGGGATAGCCTTGAGGAGTGCAGGAAACCAAAGCAGCTTTACCTTGCGCCGACTTGCGTTTTACCAGGGAAATCTTACAACTTAATCGGTGTCGACTAAGATTAATATTATGTGCGGCCACAGGTCACGGCTATTTTAACAGGCATCTCTTTAATATAGGTGTCACGGACAGCCCTCTATGCAGAGGTTGCCTGGGGGCAGAGGAAACAGCCGCTCACGTTCTGCTGGAATGCAGTGAGGTGGCAAACTACAGGGCGAAGCACCTGGGGTCACCAGGCGCTCTTCGGGAAGTCTTCCGAGACGTTAAGAAGTTGGGTGACTTCTTGGAGGAGCTTGGCTGGTTGGAGTAGCCTCTACCACCCTCGCACGCAAAATAGGCGCATATGACGTCGAGTTGCCCGTATGAAGAAGAAGAAGATATCATTGTATATAAAAACTTCGTGTCACGTTGTTTCTCATGAAGTCCTAAACTACTGAACCGATTGAAATCAAATTAGGAACATTGTCTTTTTCGGTATGAATACTTCTAGGACATAATTTTTAGTAGCACAGTTTGACAGATCTGCTGTGACATTATTTCATTACAGGGAAAAACAAAATAATTATAATTGTATTGATGAACTTTTACAAAGTCCGTAATTCACAAAAAAAAATTAATTTTTGATATGAAATTTTGTATGTATAATTATATTATGCATTTGTTTAGGTGAAACGAAGCACACCAGTCACCAACTATAATATATAAATATAGATTTTATAGTATCAGGTTTATAATTTTATATTTTAAAAACAAAACTGTTATTGCTACATTGAGATTATGCTGCAATGGTTGGCACAAACCTTTTATAATTACTACATTGAAATTAATAAATTAATGTTCAGTCCTTCCTCAGTGGTGCAAAATACCAGACAAGTGTGAGTTGGCCTCGCACACGCATTGCTCCATATTGAACAAGATATTGCATCATATACTTTATATTTTTTGTAAATGATATAGTTTCATGTATTATTATTATTTGGAATTACGTATCTATAATATCTTTAAGTTTAACTATAGTGGTGAGATACAGCCTGCTGACAATCATACCTACGTTAGGTTATTGGTTAACTTAGAGTATGGAGCCCAACATACGAATTCGAGTTGTCTTTCTAACTCTGGCTATAATAATATAATAATAATAATATGTCATTTATTTCAGGCATTTTAAACCCATTACAGTAAATTGAATAAAATAGAATAAAATGTACTCAAAAATAAAATTGTATACATCACAGTACTTAATAATTAAATAACTTAAAACAAAAATTGCCCCAAAGGGGGGTTCGTACAAAAAGTAATGTACTGACTATTTCCGGTTAATGTCACGATGCCAGTAATGGAGTATAGGATTCTCTGGGTGCTCAGAGCATACACTGAGAATTTCGTTTTCGGATTCGCGAATGCGAGACCAAAAAGCAGCAACTTGTGATCTTATCACTGCGAAATAATCGGGGACTCTGGCGTCGGCAAACATGCCCGACGCACTGCAATATTTGGGCAGTCTCATCAGAATACGGTATGCATTATTATACTGCACTCTGATGCTGCTACGTGCAGTTTTAGTGCACCCAAAGCTGACAAGTGTAGAAGCATTGACAATATGCTCTAAACAGTGTCAGCTTCGCCTCAGGACTGCACCGTGCAAACCGGCGTGCGAGCATATTGCATCGAACATCGAGCCCTCGGCTCGCGTTGTATATCTTCGCTATCACACAAATTCTCAGTTAGGATATGCCCCAAGTACCTGAATCGGTCCACTCTATCTATGGATACACCGTCTAAAAAGACCATCGGAATTCTCTCCAGACCTTTCTTAGCCGGAGACATCATCATTTGTGTTTTTTTTTTACATTATATTTGAGGCCATGCTGCCCTGCATATTTTTCACAGATAGCCAGCAGTTTCCTGGGGCCTCTGATTGAGGGACTTAGAAGCACCATATCGTCAGCGTAGCTGAAGTTATTCACGCACGTTTTCCCTATGTGACAGCCAACTCCGGCATTTCTAAGTTCCACAATCAGATCATTGACATAAAGGCTAAAGAGGTCCGGAGAGGTTAGCCCTCCTTGACGCACGCCGCACTCTAATCTAAAGTCATTAGAGATGGCGTCGCCCCATTTTACATAATTTGTTTGGTTTTCGTACCAGTATCTCAACAGATCTACAGTTTTTTGCGGTACATTCGACAAGGTGAGTTTTTGCCATAGTAATTGATAGTTTACCAGATTAAAACCTCGGCTCAGATCTAAGAAGCATGCGTATACAGCAGTGTCCCTACGTGTGTAGTAGCTAACTGTCGATTTGAGAGCAAATATAGCAGAATCCGTTGAGATACCGGGACGAAAACCAAACTGCACATCATCAATCTTTAAATTACGGTTTACATCCGGGTAAATAAATCTCTTCAGTATTTTTCCTATAATTGTACCTAACGAAATTGGCCTATAGTTTTTGAGACTGGAGAGATCGCCAGTTTTATTTTTAGGGATAGGAACCACCACAGTTCTCATGAGGTTTTTTGGCAAGTAACCTGTATTTATGCAAATGGTAAAGAGCTCCGCCAATTTACTATAAATTTTATCACCTATCAAGCCAGTGGTGTTAATATAACGATTCGCGCAACTGCGACTTTGATGAAGACAATCGACGGTGTCACTAATATTCTACGCACTATCTAATTCAACACTCGAAGAGCACTGTAATTTATTAGGCATTATTAATATATATGGTGTACATCCAGTGGTAGTAAAACAAAGTATTTCTAAATGAGAGTACAGATCATTGATGCATTTGTTTTACCTGATTATGAGGTTGATATTCTCCATCTTCTCCTTGTGGAACTCAAGCAGACATTTGTCTAGAGCAACCAGATAATCTCTGATATCTTTATCGATAGCCTTTGTTACTGTCATTTCGTACCGTTTCTGGCGATAATTGACCTCTAAGTCTTTGTATTGAGTTCTCTTTAGTTCAGCTCTGTTTTGCTGCAGTGTTTTCTGAAAGATTATTTTAATTTTATACAAAATTTTTGATAATTCACTTCAGTGCTAATCATTTCCAACAATTAAATGAAACAGTAAGTTTAATTTGTAATTATTTTTTACCTTCAATTCGCTCAATTTTCCTTCAGTCTGTGCCTTCTCTCTAAATATTTTAGTCTGGTTTGAGATTAGTTCCTCCTTCTGACACAACATCCCAGTGTCCACTCCACTCAGCTTGTCATTTACTTCTGCAAGCTCTTTCTCACACGATTCCACTTCCGCCTGGGCCTTACGTAGCTTCATGTTATCTTCTAAGTTGCGCTTATAAATCTGTGAATAATAATAATAGATACTTTTAGCTCTACACAATAATAGCTACGTGAAACCAACTCTAGTATGATCCCTTCTAGTACTAGCCCTTGAACCCCAAGTGGCACATCTAATAGCTCATAAAAACCTACATAAGGGGATTACGTTTTTTTAAATTAGTAAGGCCTATTGCAGACGACACAGTTTTTATGCTATCGAGTCTGCGGTGACAAAATGTTACTGCGTTAACGCATATTGACGCGAGCGTTATATTTTTATGGCGCACTTTATGTACGGCGCGGTCTGTCAGATCTGCGAGGATATCGGAGTCGCCCGTTACGGCTTATAATTGTATAAGTTTTATTATCACAGACTAAAAAGTGCGCCATGGATTGTCTGTCGTCTACGATACGCCTAACGAACCCTAAATAGTGAGCTAGACCGCAATATTAGCAATACCACTTCCATATATTACAACTAAATCAGCCTATTACTAATTTCAACAACACTATAATATTTACCTCTTGTTTTGCAAGCTCATCTTTCAAGCTATCAATTTTCTTAGTAAGCACGTCCCGGTCTGCTATAATCTGTTTCTGCTTTTCCATCAGTTTCTCATTAGCTTCCTTGATTTTGTCCAATTCCTTTTGAATGTTTCGCTCTTTGTGCTGTTTTATTTCCAAGTCAATGATTTTCACTTTATCAAAACCATTTACTACCTTAAGGATATAGCTGTTCTTGGTATCTATTGCAGCCCTGTGATAAAATGATTATCTTTGTTGAGTAGGTTACATTTCTTGTCAATTAAAAAAATATTGCATATTCTTTTATCAACTGTACATGTATGCAACAAGAGGTATTGTGGGTGGACACAATTTGAAATGGCGTGATTACAGTCGATTATATGTTCATTTTTAACCGATTTCAAAAAACGAGGAAGTTCTCAATTCGTTGGTATGTTTTTTTTGTGCTATGAATTGCTATTTTATTTAGCAAACGCTTATAGTTTTTCCTTAGAAAAAATAATATAAAAGAAACTCATCTTCAAATGCATATTATATAAAACAAGGTATCCAATTAAAACAAATTAACAATTGACGAAGATTAATCAACAAATGATTAAATTATTTTAAAATGTCAGTCTCCATCTTTTCACCCTTTTCGTAATGATTAGATTAACTCAAGATATACTCTTTTAGTCATGAGGAAAAGAATAATTGAAATTGGTTAAAATTGACGAAAAAATCAAATGAACCACTTGATGGTAAGTGATAACCTCCACCCATTCTTGCTACATTAGCTATAATATATACTACTCGTACCTGTTCTTCTGAACAACTTCATTTTTCCCATCCAGCTTTGTTTTAAGTTCTTTTTCCAAAGGTTCAATACCATCTTGTAATTCTTTTAATTCCACCAAATATTTTTCCCGGCTCTCCTCTAGCTGTTTCTGCTTTTCTTGCAAATTAACTAGCTCTTGTACCTTAAATAGATATTTAATTTATGATTCATGAATTCCTTATAAATTATACAATAGAAAATATTCGTAGACTCAGATGTATTGCAATAGTAGATTATACAACGAGTGCACAAAACGAAACATTTTTATCCGAGACTTTTAGTAGCCCGAGCCGAAGGCGAAGGCTGATAGTAATGTTGAGGATAAAATGGTTTTGTGGAAGAGTTATAAACTCTGCTTTTTTCCTAACTTCTAAATTGCTTGAAATATGATGTTTGTGCCTTGGAAAGTTTTTCAGGAACTACATCCAATTGATGTTAGCATATTTCATATCATTATGCTAATGCAAGCATTTTCAGTCGAAACTAAATTGCAGATATTATAATCAAACTTATAATTAAAAACAAACAACAAAAAAAAACATGTTTTAAAGACAGAATGTGATACCTTCTTTTGTATATTCAACACATCCTCTTTAAGTTTATTCTTCTTCTCTCCCATGATGTGTATTCTCTTGTTGTGCAAGTTCAATTTTTGCTGGTTACTCTTTATTTTAGCTCGGAGTGCACTTATTTTTTGTCTCAGTTCAGTCTGCTTGGTTGTTGCTTCATCTAGGGTAATGTCTGTGATCATATCTGTACACTGTTCCTTTAAAGCTTCAAACTACAAATAAAAAAAAATATAAAATTAAGAAGATTAATTATAAATTTGTCACTTCAGAACGATTACAATTACTTTACATTAAAAAGTTTTTTCTCTCAGAAAAATCAACTTTCATCCATAACTTCAACGACTGTCTTATTGAATTTTCGATCAGGTCACGTGTCCTAACGCGAGATTAACAGTTTATACCATCCCAAAAAAGTGCTCAACGCTACTAAAGAAGTTTGGATTTCAAATATCCATCTACCCGAAGTTTCTTAGCTCTTTGACAAACGAAATTAGGTGTCGATATATCACCATCATTCAATACAGTATTGATCACAGATTCTGAGATAGATCTATTTAATGGAAAGTCATAACTCTTAGTTACAATAGACAATGAGAACAAAGAAATATGTCTGAGTTTAACTTTCGCTATTTCACCGCTGATATTCGATCCCTCGACCTCGCGGTGTTTCGGCTTCGCAATCACAATGATTCAAACACTGGTCCAATTATCATATATATATATATATATATATATATATATATATATATATATATATATATATATATATATGTCTGAGTTTAACTTTCGCTATTTCACCGCTGATATTCGATCCCTCGACCTCGCGGTGTTTCGGCTTCGCAATCACAATGATTCAAACACTGGTCCAATTATCATATATATATATATATGTCTGAGTTTAACTTTCGCTATTTCACCGCTGATATTCGATCCCTCGACCTCGCGGTGTTTCGGCTTCGCAATCACAATGATTCAAACACTGGTCCAATTATCATATATATATATATATATATATATATGTCTGAGTTTAACTTTCGCTATTTCACCGCTGATATTCGATCCCTCGACCTCGCGGTGTTTCGGCTTCGCAATCACAATGATTCAAACACTGGTCCAATTATCATATATATATATATATATGTCTGAGTTTAACTTTCGCTATTTCACCGCTGATATTCGATCCCTCGACCTCGCGGTGTTTCGGCTTTGCAATCACAATGATTCAAACACTGGTCCAATTATCATATATATACACACATATATATATATAGTCCAATTATTATTATAATTAATTTGAAGTAGATCTTTTATCCATAATTTCAACGTCTGTCTTACGAAATTTAGATCAGGCCACGTGTCCTGACGCGAGTTTAACATATTATACTCATCCCAAGAAAAGTGCTCAACGCGCCTAAAGTTTTCACTTCAATAATATTTTAATTGACAAAAACATACCTAGTTCCTAAAGCAAAAAGAAAACATAATTTCGTGAAAAAATTTTATGAATTAAAATTGTGTAATTCTCAAACACAAACTTCAATTGTTGATTTTTCAAAGTGAAATGTTTATAGTTAAAATATACATACATCTTTTGTACAAGTTTTGAATTCATTTGTAAATCGATCAAGGAGTGGCATATCCCCCTGTATCTGTCGCACCGTCTGCAACTTGCGTTCCGGCTCCAATATTGACATTGACAACTCTTCCGATGACTCTGTTAGGCTGGCGATTTTCTGAAATATTTTAAAGTTTTAATATTATATTCTAGATACCCTTTAACAATTATAGGTCATGTCTATAAGTTATAAAATTATCTTGAATTTGCTCTGAAATTCAAATATTTTTATTCAAAATAGGATGTGACATCACTAATTGAAAGTCAAAAAACTACCACCCATTCCAAAATGAATGCCTCAGGCCTGAGAAGTACGGGCGCAACAAACTCAGCGGGCTTTTTTTTACCAAAAATATGTTTACAAAGTAATATTGTACAATTAAACTTATTATTTAATAGCCTGAGGGCGGTCGCTCCATTCCCAATTTGTGGTATCATTAAGAAAGTAATTTATGTTATAGTAACCTGTACCGTTTTTTAACAATTCTTTTGAATAACGTAATACTCTTGTTTTGAACATTTCCTGGGATCTTGTTGTAAAGGCATATACAACGCCCCACAAAAGACTTACTAGCTCGACTTAGCCGAGTAGTAGGCATTATAAGTTATTATCATTAAAAATATAACTATCATGAAATGCATTTCTTTCGTAAGCTCTATAACGACAAATCTAATAAGGTATAAAAGGTCATACATACAGTATCAACTTCCTTCAATCTCTGCTCCAGTTCCGGTATTTGGGTGTCTTTGAGGCTAATGATTCTCTCATTGAGTGACTTCATACTCAGCAAATCATCTTTTTTTGCGGATTCTTTCTGTAACTCCTCTGTTACTTTCTCGAGTTTTGCCGGAACATTCATAACTTGAGTTGTGAGTTGTGATATCAAGTCTGTTACCTAAAATATAACTGATTTGTAAGACTGTTGAGTGAAACGGTAACTTTCTATTTCAATTCCTTATGTGGATAATGCAACTTATACATAACTAGCTGATACCCCGCAACTTCGTCTGCGTACACACAGGACAAAAGAAAAAATAAAAGAACACTCATAACATAATACGCTGTCGCAACACTTTTTGTTAATAATTATGTGTTCTGCAAAGCCATGAATACTTTTCGGAGCACACGCGATGTAAAAAATATTTTAGGCATTTTTTTTACACCTCGGGTTATTATTATTGGAGGTTTAGTACGGATCCCGAATTTAAAAAATATATATAATATCCTATATCACCCGGGGTATGTGTAGCTTTCCAACAGTGAAAGCTTTGCAATTTTTGCAAATCGGTTCAGTAATTTCGGAGCCTATTCAATGCAAACAAACAATCAAAACATTTCCTCTTTATAATATTAGTATAGAAGTATAGATTAATGTTTGGTTTTTTGACGTCAATATGTTTTCAATAGAGTGTCGAACCCACGACCTCTCGCGAGTCCCACATCGTTCATGATATTTTGTTTTAAAATTTTATTTGTGTATTAATCCTAAAAGTGAGGGCTATCACTTTAAAAACAACAAATTGTTTAGATTTACAAGAGCGACATCTAAAGTCAATTGCCTAATATGCAAATATTGGAGTTGAGCAGGTTATCAACTGTAAAGTAGATCCTGTAGATGAAGCCACAACCTGAGAGTTGAACAAAGCATACAAGATTTTATGAAGATACGTCGCTCGAACGTGTAGCTCAGTTGGAAGAACACTCGGACGGATCGCGAGAGGCCGTGGGTCCGAGTCCTGCATCTTTCATAAATTTTGTTTTCAAATTTTATTCTTTCTTTATTTCTTTAATTATACCATTCAATACCTAAAGCACCCCCCTTTAGAATTTCTTTACTGTGTCACAGAATTTTCGTTTAAAATACTTTTTGACTCTGAGAATCAATAATACCTGTTTATGTTTCTACCATCACCTCATTAAGATCTATCGATTGCTTCAATTATAAAATATAAATTACACCTTTATTTACTGACACATAATATACATCAATGACGATTCAGACATCTGCGATTTAGGAATAAAGGCATGTTCCTGTTAATACAAGTAGTTTTATATCGCCACAGGAAATATCCTACATACATATACATTTAAATAAAACACTTTTAAAGGATTAAAACGCGTGTAATTGTAACGGTTTTACATTAGATGTTTGCGTAAAAGTTACATTTTTATTTTAGTTAACTAGACGTTTCAAGACCTTTCCAGATCTCGTTTTCAGGGGGACTGCAGATGTGACAAAGTGTGTGGGGACAAAGATAGTATTTGTCATAGTTGTCATTATGAAGTTTAGCGACATTTATTTCCTCGGAGGTGGTATTTGCTAATCTGTGTACACCAACGTCTGTTGAGTGGTCAACGTCAACGACAAATCGTGCCAGATTTTGGCGAGACAACACGTCCTGAGGATGCCTCGTGTAGAGGCGTAACACGTGTCGAATTGTTTTAAAAACAAATATTGGCGGAATTAACACTAAAGAAAACTTAAATCATTTGTATAATTATGGATTTCCGCAAAGTAACGCCTAATTTAATAAATTTTCATATACATTTTAATAAAAATGTATTCCACAACTATATTTATGTACCAACTTCACAGCGACTTCGGATCTTCAAACCTCAATATCCAATACCTCAATATTCAAGATATGGTAATGAAGACATCTATGGGCAGCAACATTTATTTAACATCAAGATAGACACGTTCAAGATGTTCCGGTGTTTGTTAACAAACTCCTCTGAAACGGCTGAACCGATTTGTATGAAATATTGTGTGCATATCGGGTAGGTCTGAGAATCGGTCAACATTTTTTTATGAAAATAAGGCACTAGAGGAGCAGAATGTTTAGCCCATTACAATGCAGTGCCGCCGCTCAGGATTCTTGAAAAACCCAAAAATTCGGAGCGGCACTACAATTGCGCTCGTCACCTTAAGACGTAAGATGTTAAGTCTCATTTGCCCAGTAATTTCACTAGCTACAGCGCCCTTCAGACCGAATCACAGTAATGTTTATACATTACTGCTTCACGGCAGAAATAGGCTTCATAAAGAGCCGCCGTTGTTGTACCCATAATCTAGCCGGCATCCTGTGCAAAGGAGCCTCCCACTGGTAATCCAACATCCAAACATCTATTTTTCATACCCCTAAATGATAAGGGTGTCCCCTAAATATAATTTCTTTTTTTTTGTCAATATTTTTATTTTATTACGATTCAGCATTGAAAAATACATACAACATCAAATTTTCGCCCTTCTACGATCTACAACTATTTTTTTATCGCTATTTTTATATTATTCTGTTCCATCCACAAATCCGCTATAGGTTTGCAAGAAGGCAATCGAATACAATAATTGTAGTTCGATACATGTATTTGGTAGGTCTGAGAATCAGTTGCATCTATTTTTTATACACCAAAAGTTAAAATTATTGATTTTTTTACATTACTTTATATGAAAATACAATGTTTGTTGGGTCAGCTAGTAAATAATAAAAATGTATAAGCACACATTACAAACCTCAGTATCTGTATCGAAGCCTCTACTACAAAGAGGACAGCAGCTATCATCCTTGAGCTGTTTTTTATATTTGGTGAAGATAAACATTGACGATTGTAACACATTTTGTTCATCCTGAAACCAAACGAATCCATAACTAACCACTTTTTACACGCTTTATATTAGCTTCACTTGTATGTTTGTAACTGACTCCTTTAGACGCGATTTTGACCCACTTTAAACGGCCAGATTTCATTCAAACTTTGTAGATTTTTCGAGGACCGATGACAATACACTAATTTGATAAATTCAATTTGTAAAATAAGACTTTGCCAATATATATAATTGAAGGGGTCAGGGGAAAAATAACTTTTGTCACATAATTAACAAACTGGGATATTACTAATTAAAACTCAAGACCTAAGTAAAATAGTATCATTTATACCCAAACAAATAAGAAAAGCTTTTTTATTGTAAGGATGTTTATTGTTAATATGATTATAATTTTTTTCATTTTGACTTCACATCAGTTAAGAGTTAAGTCTTATGTCACTGTCATAGTCGACCATGGACAACGGTTGTTTTTATCCTGCACGGTTCTGACATTGGGTGTTTTTTCCCTGTACCGATATTTTAAAAATTTGAAAGCGCAGAGACTATGGACGTTATTGCCCTGTTGTTTTTGACAGAACTTAGCGACAGATATTACCATTCAGACTGCAATGTCAGTTGATAAAAAAAATGTGTCATAAGTTGTTTTTCCCCTGACCCCTTCAATTTTTAAATAAATAAATCACTAATAAGCGCCATCTAGTAATTTATTGTAAACTACAAAGGAATCGTGCGACAGTTCCACAAAATTATAGTATCTAATACGTTTAGAAGCGAATAGACGGCGGTGAATTTGTATTTCACGCCATACAAATGATTCTGTGATGATGAAGTAATGTTTTTATTAACGAAAAGATGGCGCTGTTTAAGTTATCTGTTTCCATTATAAATTATTAATGCGCGATTTAACTGAGCTAATTATTATAAGAGCTAGTTCGGTGATCACCGGCTAGCTTAATTATTAAATTAAGTGATCTTTCAATATAACTAAAATATTTTTATTTGCAAATATTAATATCCCTTCATTCAATCTGAAAAATTTAACTAAAAAATGAAAAATAAATAATAGTTTCAAAAAAAACTAAAAAACACGCTTTATGTAAAATTCAACTAAAAAATAGAAAATAAATTTTAATAAATTTAAGTTGAAAATAGTGTAAAAGAAAAATATATTTCATTATAAAAAAAGCGTGGGATGCTTTTTAAGATATTATTTAAATAATAACTCTTCAGAAGAAGAATTATTAGATTAGAAGAATTTCTTCTACACCCCACGCTTTTTTATAATGAAATATATATTTCTTTAACACTATTTTAAATTTAAATTTATTAAAATTTATTTTCTATTTTTTAGTCGAGTTTAACATAAAGCGTGTTTTTTAGTTTTTTTTTAACTATTATTTATTTGAACAATTACAACACATAACGTCTTATGACTATGAATCAACACCCGAAGGAAGGAAAATAACAAAATTGTACCAAATTCTCCTCAATGGTAACAATATTGCTATGCTCCAGGAGGTGACATGCCGGGTGATGCATATGAAGGACATTGATAATAATATATAGTCCAGTCATTACAGTAAGTTCACCTCGGAATTCGAGATACCCAGCTGTAAGTCTGTAAATACTTGTATATTGACACCCTAAAAGTTGTCTCAAACCTACATATGGTAGGGTGTACGCAACTATTAAATTTAAAAAGTCAAAGGTCACAAAAATCGGTTTTTTGTGTTTTTTTTGTAAATATCTCATTTCCTATGGGTTTTATGTTATTTGTATTTAATATCAATATTGTAGAATACAAAATTCTCTACAAATTTTATTTAAAATTTTATTTTTATACGGTGAACCGTTTTCGAGAAAGGGGGCGGAGAGAGCGCGGTCACAGCATCACTTCAGGTCAACCGGTGCCTCCGGTCGAAAACGCGCCATATATAGTTGATGAACTATTGATAAATCAATGATTATAAATATTTATTTTTATACAAGTATTTACAGACTTACAGCTGGGTATCTCGAATTCCGAAATTCTTACCTAATTTAAGCTTAAATGACTGGACTAATAATACATGACAGAAGATGCACAATACTTCCCGTAAAAAAATATTTTTCATTGAACCAAGTTCTAAACTTATACCTTGAAGCAATGTCTAGTAAACAGTACTAGGTAACATGGAGCTACTTATGTTTAATATTTTTATACTAATTATTATTGGTTCTTGGCGTTTTTCATGTGTCACGAGATTGATCTACTTTGGAAGCTCTTCAAGTAACGCTACTCAAAACTTTTGTTTTTAGACAGTTAGATCTTCTAGGCTGCTGGATGTGCCGCTACTAGACAGTTTTTTATTCGCATGCATCCTCTGTTATTTAACAGCAACTGCATGTAGTATTTTTATATATCTTATTTACTTTTGATTAATGCTTTCGAGTGATTTTATCATTCTACAAAGTTCTTTAGCTTGATTAGCGATTCTAAGGGTTCTGGGCAAACTAGGCGTGTCTGCGCCTGTCCTATCAAGAGTATCTACTCTTTTCTTACCATCAATGTTAGAATATATACACATATTGTTGTAGTATCGCGGCATTATTGCACTTACGAACTCCAAAAAATGTATTTATCTACATACCTGTAATTTTTCAACATTAGCTGTTATTTTTGCGAGCGTCGCTTCATAGGTCTGGGTGCCGCAAGCCTTGTACATCTTATCCTCAGCTTTGGTGAGCTCACTTCTGTGGTCGTTTAGTTTTTGGCGAGCGTGCTTTCTATCCGCTTCTAAGCTTGATATCTTTAATAAATATAATAATTTTATGGTTACTTGCCTTTGATACGACACAAATAAATGTGAAAATCATGTAGACATTGTGAAAACATTGTAGACAATCTAGATATCAAAATAATGAAATTTCTCACAAATAACAAGAAAGTCTTTTGTGTTTTTATAGAATTGGCTAATGGCAAAGTGGTAAGGAGAGAATTTCAGACGACACTGCCTGTGTTTGGCGTTAATAATGTAATGATTTATGCAACACAGACATTATTAGGTATTGCAGGGCTAACTTCAGATTAAAAGGGACATACGCTGTTTAGGATTGACCATAGTACCGGACTTATTCATATAATGAATGAGTGTGGCTTACGAAAGTATTATGGAATGTAATATTAAATTGTATTGAATTGAATAATTCAGAAGGAGAGATTGGATAACCGTGTGGACGGGCCTTGCATGTGTTTATGCACAGCCATGATGTTTCCAACAGCCTCGTCAGGCTCTTAGTGGCGTTTAGTCGCAGATGATAGTGGGACCAGTGGGAGGCTCCTTTGCACAGGAAGCCGGCTAGATTATGGGTATCACAACGTCACCTATTTCTGTAAACATTAGTGTGTTTCGGTCTGAAGGATGCTAAAGCTAGTGAATTTACTGGGCAAATGAGACTTAACATTCTCAAGGTGACGATCGCAATTGTAGTGCCGCTTAGAATTTTTGGGTTTCCCGAGAATCCTGAGCGGCACTGCATTGTAATAGGCAGGCCGTATCAATTACAATAGAAGAGTAAATGCGCTAGAAAACAGAGCTCTGCGATGGATGTGTATTATGTTGAAGTGAAGTTGATCTGAACATTTTTGGTTGGTTTGGTCAAATAGATGATGGATGAAAGTAGATTGGATGCTTTATATTTATTGATTTGTTTATTGAAAATGAGGCAAATGTGGATGAAACTGTTGCAATGGTCAACCTTGATGTATATACAATGATCAGGTCGGGGAGTTTATATGCATATGATTTTAAAGTGTCAAGTACTGTTTTTTAATTTAAAAAAAAAAACCTGAGAGGTTTGCTAGGTACATCACTATTTTTGTTGATGAATATATTTGAAGCAAGAGACAAATTTTCAAAAAGGGACAGTAAAATATCGGAAAATCAAATACTAAAAAAGAGATGGCATTGGTAAGAGCGAATTTGAGAGAGCGAAGTAAATAAGGTGACAAAATGAGTCAGAGTTTGTTGTTGTCTATTGGGCTATGACGTCAATTTCGCGATTACAAACCGCGTCAAAAGACAGTTGTTTAAGGCGTGTCCGCGTTGGATGGCTTTTTATAACAATTTTACTGATTCGTCGTTAAATGTTTTTTCATAATTATATAACGAAGTAAATTATCGAATAAAAATATATGCATTTTCCCTATTGAAAAGAACATGGACGTAAGTGTGACAAGAATAAAATAGCAACTATACAAGGTTTGATGCTAATTGAAGAAGCCAGGAAAGTATATGAGGACTGTAGTGATGAAGAAGAGATTACAGACAATCACCAACAGGGAGACAGGTTTAATTTTTTTTATGATAATAAGAGACGAGACGAGCAGAATATTCAGCTGATGATAATTGCCACTCAGGATTCTTGAAAAATCCAAAAATTCTGAGTGGCACTGCAATTGCCCGTGTCACTTTTAACAATGAGGTGTTAAGTCTCATTTGCCCAGTAATTTTACAAGCTACGGCGCCCTTCAGACCGAAACACAATAATGCATTACTGCTTTTATTCATATTTTAATTGTATGTAGGTATCTCAATATAAAACCAGTTTTTGATATCTGGGACATGTTTTACATAAAACATGTGTTATAATTTACCTCGATTTGATTATCTTTGACTTTCTTCTGCACAGAGTCCACTTCAGATCTTAGTTGACATTCTAATTTGTTGACAGTGACTGCAAAATCACCCTCAATATCACCCACCAGCTCGACTAAGGCTGACCTGTTAAATATAACCTTAGAGTTTATAACTGTGTAGATTCAAACTCTGTTCAAACTGAGGTGAATAACGCGCGGGACATAGGACGGAAGTCGCTCGCGCCGATTGTGTCAGCTAACTTGTATGGACGTGTTCAAATTGACGCGAGTAGTCACTCAAGTTGAAGCGAAACAAGAGCCGGATGCCCGGCGGAATTATTTGTTCTCACAATGCATGACGTTTCTCACACTGAAGAACCAAAAATGACACGCGGGAAGTCGAGTCAGTTTGAGAGCCTAAGCGAGCGAGGAAATTACTCTTAAACGCGGGTTATTCGCCTCAGTTTCAACAGAGCTTAAGATATAATTTTATCTTGCCATGGTTCGGTATGATAAACTAGAAACTAGGAGGGAAATACTCCTGGTTTTATATTTATGGAAAATTTTGCGTGGTATGATGAATCATCCAGCCCTAATGGAGCGAATAGGTATGTGGGTACCGGATGGACGCGCTACAAGGCGAAAGCTGCTCGTAATTCCGCGAGCGAGAACGAACTTTCACATAGGACAGACTTCTTTGCTTGCTCACTGAATGAGTTTAAAATTTGGGTAGTTCGTGTATGTTCTAGTAATAGTAATTATCTATAGGTATCTATTGTTTGTAGTAGCTCTAAGATTTATGTTTATATTAATTTTAATACTTAAATTTAAGTCAAGCCTCTATCGCAATAGGTCACTCCGTAAGGATAGGGGCTTTATTGGTTAATTAAATAAATGATTTGCTCTGATTTAAATGGTCATAACAGATAAAATAATGTACACATATGCATGACATTACAAAAATTACTTACTTATGCTTATTTTTTAACACTGTAAGCTGTTTTTCTTTCTTCTTCAAGTTGTCTTCCATAAGATCTTTTTCCTTTAGCTTGGTGCTTTGTTTTTGCAGCTTTATCACCTGAAACAAACACCATTTTATTACATGGCACTCATGCATTTTTATACACCTATATATATTTGCAATACATGTAATTCATTAAGGTAGCGTAATGATCGCCGGTCAGCTAGTAAAAAGATATATAAATAGTCATGACCAGAAATAAACATTCATCATTTAACTGTACTAATCGGGATTTGACCTTTAGCTATGCAATCTTTTCGAAGTAAAAACCACCTGGCTATGACGTCACTAAAAACATAAAGAGTGTCACCTACCACCTATTGAACTCCGTGTTTGTCTGTTGATGGCTCACATATGGGAATACATAGAATTTCATATTTGTTATTTAGATTCTATAATATAACCACATCCCCACAAATATTATAAATGTGAATGTAATATGTTTGTTCCGCTTTCACGTGTGAACCACCAAACTGATTTTGATACAATTTAGTACAGAGATAGTCTCGAGCTTGAAAAAGCACATAGGCTATCTTTTATAAAAAAAAATAAAAAAAATGAAGGGGTTGAAATAGGGGATGGCAGTTTGTATAGAAATTCGTCATTATCGAAGAAAAAACCATGAAACTTTGAATTTAGGCACTGGATAAGAAATAATTTAAAAAACATTTCTAAGAGCATTTTTGAAACTTTGACATCCTTTATGGGGATGAAATAGGAAATTAAAGTTCACAGGGAAATACTCTTAAAGAGAATTTCCACAATGACAAGGGATATGTGTTGTATGATAGAAGAGCGCTGCCAGCAGCGTAAAGAGCAGTTTGTATGTGTATTATTTGAAAAGTATCCTAAAAATAAAAAAAAATGCCCAAAGTTCAATTCAACGCGAACAAAGTCGCGGGTAAAAGCTATCTCCATTATAAATAAATATATTCAAATTTGTCAATTTACCTTTTGATCCAGTTCTTCTAGTTCCTTTTCATCTGCTTCCATTATTTTCTCATCTTCATTTATATTCTTTTGGCATTCTTCTGTGTTAACTTCTGCCTTTACCTTTTCAAAATCTCTAAATAAGATAGATATTGATAAAGATTACTTTTTAAATATAAACTATTATGTTCAAAGCTAAGTAATGATTATATTATTCTCTTCACATCGGAGATTTTTTTATATTGTACATATAAAAAATACTTTACAATGCTTTTTTTTATGAAAATAAGGGACGAGACAAGCAGGACGTTCAGCTGGTGGTAATCGATACGCCCTGCCCATTACAATGCAGTGCCGCTCAGGATTATTGAAAAACCCAAAAATTGTGAGCGGCACAACTGTGCTCGTCACCTTGAGACATAAGTTGTCAAGTCTCATTTACCCAGTAATTTCACTAGCTACGTCGCCCTTGAGACCGAAACACAGTAATGCTTACACATTACTGCTTCACGGCAGAAATAGGCGCCGTTGTGGTACCCATAATCTAGCAGGCATCCTGTGCAAAGGAGCCTCCCACTGGTGTGTGTCTATGTCTTATTAATTCAATAGAATATAGAACCTTATAAGGTTTAAGATTAAATCACTTACTCTTCAGCTGTTTTCAACTTGGTTTCAAATGTTTCCAACTTTATCTTTGATTTATTTGCATCGGTTATCTGTTTCTCCAACTTTGTAATGTCTTTCTTAGATGTCTGAATTTCAGACTCCTTGTTTGATATTTTCTGCTTATGGCGTGACTGTCAACAAAAGAAAAAAATACAACTGCTTGGAATGTTCTTAACTATATATAGAACTGTTCTGAATCACCAAATAAATTACTGTATATGGGTGAAACTGTGGGGCGTCAAACTTGACTTGTTGACTGAGTGTGATAAAACGCGCACTTGATTTTGCATTGGGCTGTCTGAGCTTAAGATCAGCATTTTTTAATGAAAATAAGCGACGAGACGAGTAGGACGTTCAGCTCATGATAATTGATATGCCCTGCCCATTACAATGCAGTGCCGCCAGGATTCTAGAAAATATCCCTAAAAATTCTGAACGGCACTACAACTGCGCTCGTCACCTTGAGACAGAAGATGTCTCATTTGCCCAGTAATTTCACTAGCTACGGCGCCCTTCAGACCGAATCACAGAATGCTTACAAATTACTGCTTCACGGCAGAAATAGGCGCCGTTGTGGTACCCATATTCTAGCCGGCATCCTGTGCAAAGGAGTCTCCCACTGGTAAAAGCATAATTTCAATGGCTGCAAATGGATATAAAAACGACTGTACAAGGCTTACACTCATATAAGTTTTATGTTAGTTAAGTCTGAACATCTTGACTGTTGCCTCTCAATATATTCTTGATAAAGTTATGTATGTTTATAGGCACATAAGTGAATTTGCTGGAGACTTTCATAACCATAATGTTTACACCAGGAACAAACATAAACTTATGACGGCTACTATTTGGCTAAGTTGAGTTAGTAAGTGTTTTGTGGTTATGCCTTTACAACAGGATCCCAGATAATGTTCAAAACAAATGTATTAAGAAATTCTACATCATTTATACGTCTAGATACACAATGACAGCTGTGAAAACGTCGAAAAAAAATGAGTTAAGAGTTAACCTCTATTTTGAGCAATGCACACACAAAGTGTTATACAAATCCCGAGTTTAAGATGTAACTTGTACACACTCACAAGTACTAAACCTAGCCAGTTTTTCTCAGTAGTCTAGCAGCAAGATGCTCGTATCTAGATGTACAAATAATCTAACTGTTAAATAATACCTAAGTATTATTATGTACTCAATTGTGAAAATCGAATTTTAATATTCATTTTTATTTCTATAATCTGAAGTCATGACTTAGGTGATGAAGTACCAATACCTCCTAACTGACATTTTAGCCCAAAATTACTTTTTTATTACAATAGACATAAAACTCATATTCGCATAGATTAAATTTACTCCTATCCAACATTTCTTTACCAAAAAGCTTCTTGATCTATGTGAAAATATCTACTAAGTGACAGAATTCATTCGCTCGCATGTATTTTATGGAAATATCTCCTAACTGCACCGGCAACCGACTACACTCGGGCGTACTCTGCATTTGACTGATTAACTTCGCACGATCGCTGCCTTGATAGAGCTAGATAAAGGTAGTACCTACCTGCGTTTTGATTTGATTGAAGTTCCAGAAAAAACCACTTTGACGGGGGTGTCGTAATTGAAATGGTTTTCATTATGCTCTTGGACAATTTATTGTTATTTGCCACTAATTTCAATATATTCGGAGAGATTATCAAAACAAAGGTAAGTCAAATCATTTTTAATGTTAAATTCAAAGATTATAATTTTAATTCTCTTGGTTATTGCTAGGAAAATTTCAGATTAGTAGGTATTTCTTCAAAAGTTTTGATCTGTGACATTCAAAAGTGTTAGTTGGGAATGAAGACTTTTAGAACGAATTGAACCAGTTTATCTGTTATTCCCAATAGCATGGTATATTCTTGTATAGTACGTTTCTTAAATCCGTGCCCCTCCGAACTAAGCACAAGTGGCTGAGTAGTACGTCAAGAAGTTAACGAATAAAAAACTTAGAATGGAAGGTAAAGAATACTTGGGCTACACAAAAGCTGCCTTAAGCAAAACGGAACACAATAAAATTAGACCCCGAAGACAAAAAAATGATAGATGCAAATCAAAATTCTGTGAAAGGAGCCAGAATAGGAAATGTAAGGAAATGAATGCAATGAATCTCGTCAGCTTATTTTTAAACATTTTTGGGATAATCTCAATTGGGACCAAAGAAAAGTTTACTTCGCAAGTTTAGTCAAACGCTCTTATGAATCTCGAAAAACTTCAACGAACCACTCTAGGCGTGGGGCTACATTACACACTACTTTCTTCCATTTGATCCAAATTCAAACACTAACGTGCAAGTATGTAGAAATATGTTCTTAAATACATTTTGTTTGGGATCTTTTACGGTACAAACTTGGGTAAAAAAGTCAAAATTTGGTATAATACCTTCTCAGGAGGTTCAAAATTCAAGAAGAGCTCAATCTGTCAGGCGTGGGGAGAAAAGAAACTTGCTAATGCTTCCAAACTGTTTTTTGGATGATATGCCCAAGCGACCGTCGTCTTACAGACGTAAGGAGACAACCAAGTTATATTTAGGACCATCTCTTCTTTCAATGGCTGATCTATATAACACATACAAAAAGTATTGCACACAAAGCGAAGAGCCTACCGTCTGTAGATTTTCTTTTGAAAAAGCAATTTACGAGAAAAAAATTGTCGATATATACCTTAAAAAAATGTGATATGTGCGACGTATGTAGCAGTCGGCGGTTGGTAATTAAAGCACAGATGAGTGTACGTACGTCATATTGATAAAAACAATCGCGCTAGACGAGAGAAAGAAGAAGACAAAGCGAGAGCAGCAAGAGGCGAAATTATTCTTTTAACAATAGATCTTGAGGATGTCAAAGTTTTTCCCTACTTGACTGCCAGTTCACTTTATTTTAAGACGGTATTCAAGTATTCGGCCAGGTCGGAAAGCGGGGTAACAAAAACCGACTGTAACAAACATTCGGGCCATCAGGTATACTGATGACGGAAAAATTACAATAAAATTACATCTTGATGATGACTGGGGCCATTTACCGACGAGGCCTAAAATTTTTGCAGGTGTTAATACGTACTTACAAATGAATAACGCACCTCTAACTATAACGACCACGAGATTTAATCATTTGCGAAGCATGAAAAACGTACTACCATCAGATTACGATACATTGCCAAAAATTTAAGCTTAAATTCATTTATTTTAAAATTAGTATGTACCTACATAATAAAGGAAAAAAAATTAAATTTGAGTTGAGAAGATTTTTAGCTCTTTTTGTTTTATTTTATAAGTTTTCTAAAAGAGATGTTTAAAAAATATTCATGTTTGGTTTGAGTTCGATAATTGTTTTGTTTTTGTCATCATAAAACATTGTAAATTATTATTGTTATAAAAAATAATAAAGTCAATTATGTGTTTAACTTACAAGAAATAACTCCTAACATTAAAGTGGATTTTCAAGTTCTAGAACCAATATCTCCTAAGTGTCTAAATACTTATAAAACGTTAACATAATCACATCCCTTCGTAACTAATAAAAAGGTAATCTATTGGAAACTATTTTACTATCAATAGTTGATCAAAATAAATAAAACCTTATTTTTAAACAGTTTTTTTCTTCTGGTGTAAAATTTGATTCTCAACACTTAGGAGGTATTGGTACTTCAACGATGTAAAGTTCATTAATGATATAGGGTTTTTTATGTTAACATAATATTAAAGTAGTAGTATCTAATCAGAGAACCCAACATTTTGTAACAAAAAATGAACTAGTTTTAATAATCTTAAAGAGGAAATATTGATAAATACCAAGGCATCCCGGCTTTCATCCACTTCTTGTTGATATTTCTTCTCTTCTTCATCAGCCTGAGACTTTTGCTCCTTCAGGTTATCCTGTAGCTCTTTTATCTTTTGTGTGATCTCTTTTATGGCGTTTTCTACTTCTTCAACTGTTTCCACTTTCTCAATCTCTAATTCTATAGAAAATAAGTATTTTTTTATATTAAATGCAACACAATCACTGTAGTAGATAGTAAAGTAGAAACTTTTACTTTTAATTGTAAAAATACATTATTAGTAGGAAGAAAAAACAATACATTATTAATTGATAATCATTATCAATTATTTAATATTATGAAATGTTACCACACCATTAACCTTCCAAAATTGGCAATGCCCCAGGGCACTAGATTTTTCAGTTACACCAAAGCCGAAAGTGCCATTCAGCACGCTACTCCCGCACCTAGTTCTGACTCTTATTTTGTTTATAATATGGTTTATTTTGCATGGCCTTATAGAATGTTTCAATAGCTTTCTATATTCAGTGTACCAATCCCCAAACCTGCCACTGTTTAAGAGTGATCTTGACCTCTTAATGTCGTCCGGCAGCAAGGTGGTAGTCATGGGTGATCTTAACAGTAAGCATCTGCTTTGGTCTCCTGAGGTTTGCAACACTCGTGGCAAAACGTTATATGAGCACATGGTTGCTAACGACTACACGATCCATGCTCCCCGTGACTGTACTCTTGTCCACTACACCGCTGACTTAAAACCATCTACTCCCGACCTATTACTTGCCAAAAAGTTTTACCCGTTAGAGAACATAGCAACAGTGGCGGCACTATCCTCAAACCATTTTCCAGTACTTGCTAAATTCACTACGAAACTTCAACGCAAAATAAGAAAACTAAATTTTGCAAAAGCTGATTGGAACAAATACAGAAATTACATTAATTCAAATACATATTTATCATCACAGACTTTTAAATCTCCTCTTGAAATAGAAGAACTTATTAGCAAGTTTCAGAAGTCCCTGTTACAAGCAAGAGATTTATCTGTCCCTTGAGACCTTGGAGCCTCTTTCTCTGCCTCGTCGCATTAAACGTCTCATAAAACATAAAAACCGTCTTCGTAGGTACGAGCTACTTGAAACAAACTTACTTGTTAAAAGAATTTTAATTAATCGTATAAATCAATTAAAATCTCAAATTCGCATAGCAATAACCAGATACAATGACTACGAATTGGATTTAAAACTAAAGAGGGTGGACAATCCCAGCTCTGATATTTGGTGACTAGTCAAAGGTTTGCTTTCTAACTCGACAAACCCTATAAAATATATATATAAACCTGCGTTACATTGGAGAACGGCCTAGTAACCAATACGATCCAGGTACAATGCAACCTATTGGGTAGGACATTCTTTAATAATATGCTGCTGACAAGTGAATGGCTCAGCAACCATGAAGAGCTTATCGATTGCTCACTGACTCGCTTAGAAAAGGAAACTCAAATTGAACCCATTTTCCTTGTCCGACCAAATGAAGTCGTTAAAGGTATTGCTAGCTTAAAACTGCGAAAGGCCTCTGGTGCTGGTGAGGTCACCAACATCCTGATCAAGAACCTTCCCCGTAAGGCGATTGTATTTTTAACAAACATTTTTAATTCATGTTTGACACTCAGCCATTTTCCATATCCTTGGAAATCTGCAAAAGTGATAGCGATCCATAAGGCAGGTAAAGATAAGACCAGCCCAGCATCATATCGACCGATCAGCCTGTTGCCCTGCTTTGGTAAATTATTTGAAAAGATTCTGTACTCTCGCCTGCTACGATCAACTGACAAACACCTGATTGATGAGCAATTTGGGTTTCGCCAAGGTCACTCCACAGTCCAACAGCTTGCTAGAGTTGCAGAAACGGTGTCAAATAATCTCAACCTAAAACAATCCACCGGAATGTTTCTCTTAGATATTGAGAAGGCAATTGACACAGTCTGGCATAAAGATCATCTCCACAAACTCCTTTCTTTCGGACTACCAATTTCACTAACTAAAATGATTCAATCATACCTATCTGATCGTAGTTTTAAAGTACACATAAAAAATAATTCATCCCGACCATTTCCTGTTACTGCGGGCGTCCCACAAGGTTCTATTTTAGGCCCCTACTGCTTTATCATGTTCCTCAATGATATACCCGTTCAGAGGCTGACAAGTATAGCATGTTATGCCGATGACACTGCATGATTACAATTTGCCATAGATCACTCTTAGATTACTTTAGAACCTGGAAGCTGAAGATAGATGAATCTAAAACTGAAGCCATCGTTTTCACTCGTAAAGGTTGTCTCCCAAGACGTAAACCGAAAATTTGTGACTTTCAGATACCGTGGAGTCCCTCTGTAAAATACTTGGGTACCTTTCTGGATAACAAAATAAATTGGAACGTAAATTTTACAAATCTCCATATAAAAGGTATAAAATCACTCAATCCCTTATCTCCTATACTTAATAGACGCAGTCAACTAAGCAGCCGTACGAAACTTAGAATTTATCAGATACTGGTTCGACCATGCATTATATATTCGTGTCCTGTATGGAGTAATACTTCCCCTCGCAACATTAATAAACTCCAAGTCATTCAAAATACAGCACTAAAATACGCCTATAACCCACCCTTCCGTACCAACCTGCAAAACCTTCACCTACAGATTGGTTTTCCAAGAATCGACACGTACGATAACTGTCTGAAAAATTTTACATACACAAAAATCCCGCCAGTAAAAATGAACTAGTGAAAAATTTGTGTAAAATACCAAAAACCCGATTGTCATCTATCGATAAGCATAATAGCATCGTCCATCACTATTAGTTTCTATGAGTGCAATGAATCACCTTTTAACAAAAGTGTAAGCCGTCCACTAGTCCGGCGCCTCTACGCTATAACCAACCGTATTAACAGTATTTTAAGGACGGGTTGTTCTGGCCTGCTCGCGCGCTTGCTCGAGTTTACTGAACCGGTTCGCAATCTCGCTGTTTCATGTCACAACGTAACATCACCTGTGCGTATGTTACTAATCCTAATAATTACAATTTTGTTTATAAATGAATTGCTGCCACTATAGCTTTAATAATGTAAATCTACTTGACTTTGTTTGTTACTTTATATGTCCTTTATTATAATAATTTCCTCTTATAAATTTTAAATGAGTCTTGGCACATACTAGCTAATAAATCTGTAATTAATCTTATTTGTAATAAAGAATATTTGAAATTGAATTGAAAAATAGCTTTCTGATACGTTCACTCACGTCATACTAATTATAAGCAATCTATTGCTACACATAAAACAATATGCATTGACAGAATGCTGCACGGCCCCCCAAATTCGGGCCGATCTGAGGCATAGCGCGCAATCAGAGTCTCCCGGGATGGAAAGGATAAAATATTAATAAATAGAATAAAAATCAATGTACCCACCTGCTACCTTGGCTGTTTCAACAATCATATTATTACGCTTATCAATCTTCTCCTGATTTTGACTCTCTAACAAAATCAATTTGTTGAACTTCACTTCATTAGATGTCTTCTCATTTGCAATTTTTTCTTCTTCCTTGTTGAAGGATGTATTCTTCTTGTATGATTCATCAAGTTCTTTCTTTTTTGTCTTCGCTGTTGTAGCATAGTTTGCTAAAGTGAAATACAATCATATAAGTTGTTTTTGTTGTTAAAGATATTAAATTTAGATATAAGCAACTAAGACATACTTATATTTTCTTCCAATTCTGTTGTAGTTCCTTCAAAGACTGTCTCTATACTTTTCTTTAGTTCTTCTCCTTGAGTCTGGGCATGTTCTAGTCTATAAATGTAAGATTCATAAATTATAATAAGGCTACGGTAAACAGCTTCCAAGTGTTTGGATTGTTTAATAAACTAATGGGCAAATGGACAGTAAATGAGTAGGGCCAAATGTATACCTAGTTTTTATCTTCTCCTTTTTACTTTCAAAAGCAACCAAGTTCTTTTGCAGCTCCACAATAGCATTAAGTTTCTCTGTTATTGGTTTTATCTCTTGTGTCAGCTCCGCCAGTTTGATTTCGGCTTCAGATATTCTAGACTCAGTGTTGATCACATCGAGCTTCTTTTTATCTAAATCCTCCTTTTTTTCTGTTAAGTGGGCTACCTCTTGCTCTGCAATAAATTTGTACTGTGTTAGATTTGTATAATTGTTGCAGTGATAAATCTGTGAGGGTTTATAAGTAACTTATTATATAGAATGTTAAGGCCTACATTGAATGAACTTTTTTTTTAATGATAATAAGGGACGAGACGAGCAGGACGTTCAGCTGATGGTAATTGATACGCCATGCCCAATGCAGTGCTGCTCAGGATTCTCAAAAAACCCAAAAATTCTAATCGCCCTTCAGACCGAAACACAGTAATGCTTACACATTACTGCTTCACGGAAGAAATAGGCGCCGTTGTGGTACCCATAATCTAGCCCGCTTCCTGTGCAAAGGAGCCTCCCAGTGGTCTGGCCTAAACTGTCTCCATTGAGCTCTATTGTTTGCAACCCTCGTCCAATATGGTGAGGGTATAATATACTTTTTTTTCCATAGTAAATAATATCTTACCAAGTAACTTGATTGATGTTGTATATTCCTTTCTGATTTTTCTAAGCCGATCAATACAATCACTGTACTTATCAGCATCAAATATCTCATCAAATCTTTCTTTAACCTTTTTACCTTCATCAAGGGGCCAGCTAGAATCTTCTTGGTGGCAAAATATGACTGAATTTAAAATAGCTTTAGATACACCTAAAACATTAAAATTGAATATCAGCACAAACAATACTCCTAGTAGTTATATTTTATCAAGTGTAATGCCCAGGATAGCAACCATTTCTGACCTCTAATTTTAGATTTTAACTATCTATCAATTGATCCTAAATCTATACTTTAAAATGTCAAGATTAATTTCCATATCTCTGATCACCAATTTAGGGTTCCAATTGATTAAAGAAATTTTAATTCAAGCATAACAAATAAACACTGAGGGGCACAATTAACAGCCCACCCTTTTAAAGTGGCAAATTTTGATGTTATCACAGTTGTAAGTTATTGGGCATAAATAAGTCAAGTGTGAAAGAAATGTAGTGACGAAAAAATTACAAACTACCCACTTAACTTTGTTTTTTTTATATATAAGTTGTGAATAGGATAAATATCGAACTTCGTCTCATTATCGTTGTCGTTGCCATACTGCTTACATTGCTTCAGTGGCATTTAAAGTAAACAATTTGAGTGTGTTTTGGTTTTGTAACTTAAAGCTAGTGTTTGGACATCACAAACATGCCATTTGATGCTTATTCAGTGGCGAGAGCCGTCGCTCTTATCGACGAAGGGTTTAGTCAGCGTTACGTGGCGCGGAAGCTTGGTGTCGCACGTACCACCTTAAGGGATGCAGTGAAACGGTTTCGGGAAACTGGCTCTTATGAGCGAAGACCAGGACAGGGCCGAAAAAGATGCACCTCCGCTCGTGACGACCGATTTCTTGTGACCAATGTTCTAAGAAATCGGTTCACTACAGCTGTTGAGGCACGAAACCAACTTCGTGAAGTTCGCAATGCTCAAGTGAGTGAAAGAACAGTGAGAAGAAGACTAGGAGAGAATGCCCTTGGAGCTTTTCGACCATCTCGAGTGCCACAATTGCTCGTAGGCCACCGGAGAGAAAGACTTCGTTTTTCTCGAGAGCACGCCAAATGGAATATGGAACAATGGAAGAATGTTATGTTTACTGACGAGACAAGAATATGCTTGCACGGTCCTGACGGTCGCCAGCGTGTATACAGACGCAAGAATGAAAGGTTTGCACCATGTACTGTTGTGGAAACAGTAGGTTACCAAGGTGGCTCTATCATGATATGGGGCGGCATTACTTACGAAGCACGCACCGACTTGGTTATCTTCGAAAGAGGTGGAATAAATGCTCAGAGGTATGTAACAGAAGTGTTGGAACCTCATGTAATGCCATTTGCTCCATTTATTGGCGAAGATTTTTTATTAATGCAGGACAACACTCGCCCCCACGTTGCTAGATTTGTTACCACGTACCTGGATACCGTCGGCATTCGAAAATTAACATGGCCATCCCGGAGCCCAGATTTAAATCCTATTGAACACATATGAAACAATTTAAAAAGACGTGTTCGATGCCAACCAGCTCCGGCCACCATAGATGAATTCAAACAATCCGTGATTGAGTGGCAGAACATTCCACAACAACAGATCAAAGATGTCATCGACAGCATGCCAAACCGTTTGATGGAAGTCATGAGGGCTAGAGGTGGAAATACGCACTATTAGGATTCATTTATTCAGCAGATTTTTTATTTTTAAGCCATTTCATCACATTTGTTATTTTACGGTCAGTGTTTTTCAGACTTTTTTATAAATAAACGTAATAATTAAAAACAATATTATCTTTCATTTTACTTCAATATACCTACGTTATAAAATAACATTCACAAGTATGGCCACAATTTTTTTTTTTAAACAAAATCATAAAAAATCAAGGTGGGCGGTTAATTGTGCCGCTGAGTGTAGAACAATACTACTGTCACTTTTTTTTCAGACCTCTGCTAACCAGCACATCTACCGACCACAGGAATCTGATACTTAATAAGCACAAATTTTCTTAAACTCTTGTTATTTACAGAATAGACCAGTCATCCTGTGTTTTATTTGTGCTATGGATGCACTTAGGTATTTAGTGTTTTATCATTTATGGTGACATAGATTTCATATATACATTTTTTTCATGCTATTAAACTGAAAGAAAAATAGATATTTTTTTCCTTATATTTGATTTTTTTTTTATAAATGTACACAATTTGTAGAATTTATTTGTTGTAAACCCACTCAATGTATAGTTAGATTGTATATATTATACTGAAAAGTAGGCATTTTGCTATTATATTATTGGCCATTAGGGCGTGTCTATAAATTATGTGAGATGTTTAAGGGAGGGAGGGGGTCGAGTCAAATCTCATCTAATCTTACGTTGGAGAGAGGGGGGGTCTTGGCAAATATCAGGTAATTATTTTCTAATTGAAAAAAAAATTTAATTATACTATTTTGATCCATTTAATCATATGGACATGTTGGTTCCAATAGTCTCTCTTGAGACCACACATGATTCTCCATGGACTGAATTAGAGTAGATATTCTTTTTTTAATCACAGTAGTTATGATTGAAGTATTCTATTGTTCATTTTTTTTTTTACACTTATAACTTAGCAATATTGATTACTAGTCTTAACTAGTCGTAAAGAAAAGCATGAAGCATTTTTTTTTTTCTTTTTACAATAACAATCCAACACGTGTATGTAAGAAACCCACATTTTGAAAAATCTCATGTGAGATTGGCGGATGGGGGTTGAATAAAATCTCACGACATCTCACCAGGGGGGGAGGGAGGGACAGAAAATTTAAAAAAACACCTCACATAATTTATGGAAGCCCCCTTTCTATAGTCCCCCGTCTATAGTGCCACACAGTATAAACAAGTACACATGGAGGTGCTCTTTTACCATCAGGTGTAACTAGATGATTTTATGGGCAATGAGTTTCAAAATACAGACCTAATTCTTCATGCATCACAAGATCTAAATCGGCACATCTGGATGATATATCCTTTGGTTTTCCATTCTCATCAATGACTGAGAGAAATGAATCCAAGGTTTTAAACTGAGTCTTCTTTTTAGCTAAAGCTGTTACTCTCATAGATCTAGACACTTCAAGCTGTTTGTCTTTAGCATTTTCTATCTGTAATAATAGAATGATTCTATCTGTAACTCATAATTAGATGTCCAAAATTACATATAATGAATATTAAATTATATGAATCTGTTATCAAGAGTAAATGAAACTCATATTTAAATGTACTCAACATCATCAAAATATAAAAACTAATATAAAAAATATTAAACATTTGAAGTGTTAATCACACTATGATTACAAAAATGTATTTTTTTATTCAGGAATCATACATTTATATATAAATTAAGCCTACAGATAACAAACGGGTCTGATTAACTACTGAAACGTCCGGGCAACTAGAGCGGCTTTTTTCTTTAGACAGTCAAACGTCCAGGCAACCAGAGTGGCCCAGTCGACTTGCGTATTTATTTTGTGTTATAATCTGTAGTATGAGTGAATTAGCTTGTCAAATACGATTTTTAAGACTCTATGGTAAGTAATTGTAATAGGCTTATCTTTAAATATCAAGTATCCGAGCAAAAATTAAAAGAAATAATTAATTGAAAATCGGTTTGCGGGGGGAATTGTCATTTGTTTATTTTTGTAGTGTCAAGTGTTTTGTTATTGTTTTGTTTATCATGTAAGTGTAATATTTTAATTACGTATTATATTTGTTTTATATATGAAATTAATCCTCATGATATCTAGTTTCCGATTTTATATACAAATTACATGTAAAATTCTTCTTACGACATTAAATCGACAAGTTATAACAGTATGATCGATACTACTTTATCGATTTGGTTTTAATATCAAATTTTTATTGTAATCCAATTAATTAACAGTAAATCATTGCTTGTAATAGGGACAAAATATCATAAATATAATGTTTATAATATTCAACAATCTGGATGTATTGAGACAACCAAGTATTTCACGTTTTACTTGTGCATTCCGCAGATAAATTGTAGGTATATACTAAGAATGGGTGCTTTATTTTATTTTAATGCAACAATCCCGTAAGTCGAAGTAATGACATATTAATATCAAAAAATAGATTATATAGTCTATTTCAATAATAATCAAGTTTTATTAATGTGTGCGCTAATATTTTACATAAAAACTTAATATAATGAAAATGTTATCACATTTCTACCTATAATCTCGAGCATTAACCTTTTATTTATATATAACTTGGGTTCAAAAACATAATTTATGATTTTACACGTTGATTTTCTATACTTTTAACTACGTGAATGTATTTTTTATGTAGCCATAGGTGGAGTCGTTATGTAATTATATCGCTTTTAATAATGATGAATCTCGCGCTCGCCGTCGGATAATCTAAATCGCGTCATCGGACGTTTCGCTACCTGCCAGCTGTCATTAATCGGACGTTGCAATAGTTAAAGTACTATTAATTTTAATGGAGAATAATTTAGGACATGGTTTATTAATTGTTAATAATGAATTGATTTAAAATAAATAAAATAAAGTTGTTTTAGATAAGTACACATGGTATGTAAGTAGAAACAGAGAATCTTAGTGTTAAGAAACATTAGCTTGTTGCCAGTAATACATCTTTGGGTAATATGTTTAATTAATGATAGGTTTTGATGTGGCAAAATATATTAGAGCACAATCAGTTATTTTATGAAATTAATGAAAACATACCAAACAACTCACTTTTTCTAAGAGTAGATATGTCAACTCTGGCATCTATTCAGATATGATTGTTATTTTATAAAGCAATACAGTGCCCGAAAATACCTACTAACTTTGAAATCCAACTTAATTTATTATTAAAGTTATTTGTGTATAACGTGGTTTTATGCTTAGCATTTATTTCAAAAAATACGAGAATCAAACAGCAATGGGAGCGAGAGAAATCTTCAACTTATAGTGCTATTGTTTAGTGTATAGCCGCTATATATATTTTTGAGGTTAGAATAAATAGTAAATACTTGCAATTATTTCGTATACTATTTATCAAAAGGAATGTGAGCAGTATGGATTAACAGTGTTTTTACCTTAAGTTTAACTTGACCAAGAACTTCAGTAGACCTGTTAACTTTAGCATCATGAACAAAACATTCGTTGCGGCTTCCCGGCGGCATTTGCCCAGTGATAGCATAGCGTAAACATTCAATTATTGTAGTTTTCCCACATCCATTTTGACCGAGAATCAATGTGAGTGGTTTATCAAACGATATGCGTTGTTCATCGCATTCTTCCGGCCCAAAACTCCTGATACCTCGAACTGCTAATGATTTTATTCCCGCCATTGTGATTATTGAATTTTATACGGTAAGCATATCCAGTTACGAAGCAAAATAGATACTTCAGAATAGAATGTGTTAATCACTCTTTATTTAAGATGACACAGCATCAAACAGCGCTATATTTTCTATAGCCGATAAACTATTATTATTTTATAACTTCTTCATTCATTCGTTAGTACTTCGCAAAGAGTTTGCTGTTTGATAATTATTGGTTTGACTGTTTGACAAAGAGTCTGCCAAAGAGTAATACCACAAGCGTCAATCATCAAAGTTGAAAACACAATAATAAGACAATAATCAAAGATTAAAACCATAGTCTACTTTACTTTAATTCCATAGACAATGTTGGTTCTCTCTTATCTGACTCTGAAAACTTAACCTCCTCTTTGGTCAGTAAGTTGTCAATCGGTTACTATTTACCGATATATTTTCCCTATATATTATTATACTCTTTGCTATTTACTAACGTTTTTAACACAAACGATCAGCAAGCCAGTGCTGAGTGCATCTTCAACAGTGGCCTGGCATGGTTGCCTTCTATTACCATAATCGTACATTAAGTGAAGTAATATGAGAAGTAATTGTAAATTCTAATAAAGCGCATATTGTGAAGACGACGTTTTAGTGGCACGACCTAAAATTAGGTTAGGTCAAATTACATCAAAAGATAGAAAATATTTTTCCGAATTATCAGATTTTTTTAATTTGTGAGTTCTTCCTATTTATGTAGGGGTAGTTATAATTACAACTGAAATCGAAATTAAATCAATTCATTTTTAAAAATCGTGAGTTACATAATATTATCTACTGTAGGTTGAAGACGCATTAATAATTCAATAAGTATCGCATTATTAATTTTCGTTTTGCTTTGCTTGTTAAATAACTAATAAATGACAAATGTCAGGAAAAAGTTAGTTAGAAAAAATTTGGGACGAGAGGTCAGGGATTGCGTCAGTCTTACGCTGATATACAGTTGCTCTAATCAGACAGAGCACAGGTATGAAAGTTAGTCCAAAACTACTTTCCAATAAATTTTGTTTTAAGTACAGCTTAATATTAGAACCAACTATATTCATGGTGCTTCTTTGATTATACTCAACAAACAATTTCAGTTCAAAAATCGTACAGACATCGAAGCATTATCTGTTGAGCGTGAAGTGGAAATATCTGCAATAGAGATAAAAAAAAAATTGTATGTGTATACAGACCGCCGCTGGCAAATTTTGAAATATTTGGAAAAACTATGGAAGATGTGTTATGTTAAAAACAACCGACAAAAATAAGATTTTTTCGGTAGAGTTTGTAATGAAATGAAACTAAATCTAACAAATAGGCGCGGTCAACCACCGCAAACCACTGGCACTCGTCACTCTGACGATGGCCAGCGGCCCGCACCCTAGATACACCACACATTGTTTTGATACCCGACGAGACGTTAGTCCTCATCCTGTAATAGTTTCACTACACTCACTAACACACGGACTGACTGACGGACTGACATACACCACTTACACAACCACACTCCACAAACAGACACAAACACAAACATACATGAACACTAACATTTACACTACTTACACACATACATACATACAATCATAAACACATACACACACACTTACATACATTACACTAAACATCACCACACTCGCCGGCGAGTGTGTTCTTCTCATCTTTATTTCATCTTCATTTTCATTCTCTCTCCTTCCCACAAGCACACAGCCGGTCTGAGGTTCGAGTCTCCTTAGGAGACGCCCCGCGACTGTTGTTGCGTAGTCTTTGCGGCCTCCACGGCCCACGTCCTACTTCGCTGTGAAAGCCAGGGCTGCTAACAGCACAGAGGAGGTTTTAGTCGGTATGGGGCGGACACTCGAGTCCGACATATTACGCCCCATTCCGGAGCGTAAATACGTAATAGTATTTCCTCCTCTCAAAAAAAAAAAAATCTAACAAAACTAAAAATTACCACAAAAACATTACTTCTTTGTCTCCAATTAGCGGGAAATTTTTGCTTTGAAATTTTGATATTTTATGTCGTAAAAACGATTATCCGTTACCTCTTCACACAAAATTGACGAAATGAGGCTTCATTCAGGATCAGTTTTCTGCTACTACTTACATAATTTTGTCTCTTAAAAATTACGTAAGGAAAGCAGATATAATATTTTCAAAATCACGGGAAATAATATAACGAATATATTATAAACAATCTCAGAAAAAAATAAAAATGAATGGTCTAAGATTCATATATTTTCCTGATAAGCATGAGCTTTAAAGTCCGTTTGGTCCGTACGCATTGCAGAGAAAGATCTATCGAAACAACGTCAGTCCGCGCTCGGCCGCCGTCGTGGGTAAACACTGTGTTGGTTGTGTAGCTGTACCTACAACCTACAACCAACAATATCAATTAATACAAATGTCTAATACCTAACTTGTAACGTAGCATTATAGATCGTAGAAATAGTAATCGTGCATAATAACTGTAATAAGCGTATGTCGAAAGATTCGTTCTGACAAGAACATTTTATTATATATAACGTAATATTAGCTCCGATAAGAACCATTTCATAATGCTGTACATCAACTCATAGAATCATACAGATCACCAGTAGTCATCGCAGTGAAGTTTCAAGCATCGTACTTTCTCTCGACGATCGCAGACATACTCACGTGATCAGTCATATGCTCCGCGTTACACAACCGCACAGCAAGGCCGAGCGTCCTCGAATGACGCGTCGGGACTCGGGCGTCGATCGCTATTCATGCAATTTTAATCAATGAGCAATAGCGTAGGTGCGGAATGCTCATTGACATCGTATGATCGAGCTTCGACGCAAGTTTACACAAACTGCGATAGCATTAGTTTTAGAGCGAGATAGAACACATAATATTATTCTCAATTCTTATTGAATGAAACGTTTTACTATTGGTTAAAATGTAAGCTTTAGTATTGGTGTGTATTTTCTGAACTTGTAAATATTTTTTAAGTAACGATTGTAATTGGGTAACTAGTTTTAAGGATTTTATATATATATCGTGTAACCTTTAATTAATTCATATCTTCCATATATCTTCCACATATTCCTCACAGTCAAGCAGTTGTTTTATTTAATCGCCAAACGCTCAGTCTCTAAAGTTGTAAGTAGCAGCTCGTACTCGGAAAGATCGCTGTACGAACATGATAATTTTTTATAATCTCTACAATACTGTCTTTGATACTTTATATATTTTGTACGCAGTCAGATTTTTAAAAATTATGTTTCTGTATGTTTTTGAAGAATTAGTGATTTATAAGTTCATCACTAAATATAAGGTCTTTATTAAATCGAGATCCAAGGTGGCGCCTATGAAATTTAACAACTTCTCTTCATGGGTGTCATTTTCATGGTTTACGAGGTCAAGAATAACGAATATGGGGTCAAAATCGAAATCCAAGATGGTGCCTGTGAATTTTACCAACTTCTCTTCATGGGTGTCATTTTCATGGTTTTCGGGGTCAACAATAACGAATATCAGGTCAAAATCGAAATCCAAGATGGCGCCTATGAATTTTACCAACTTCTCTTCATGGGTGTCATTTTCATGGTTTTAGGCGTCAACAATAACGAATATTGGGTCAAAATCGAAATCCAAGATGGCGACTATGAAATTTACTAACTTCTCTTCATGGGTGTCATTTTCATGGTTTTCGGGGTCAACAATAACGAATATCGGGTCAAAATCGAAATGCACGATGGCGCCTATGAAATTTACCAACTTCTCTTCATGGGTGTCATTTTCATGGTTATCGGGGTCAACAATAATGAATATCGGGTCAAAATCGAAATTAAAGATGGCGACTATTGCGTGAATTTCATCACCAACTTCTCATCATGGGTGTCATTTTCATGGTTTTTGGGGTCAAAAATAATGAATATCGGGTCATAATTGAAATCCATGACGGCGCCCAAGAAATCTACAAAATTTTCTTTATGGGTGTCATTTACATCGACAAAATTAGAATTCATTCATAAACTTATATTATTAAAGGCCTGTCTAACAATATCCCACATGCTATATTAATTTTTCATTCCCTAAACATAGAAATATTTACGTTTCGACTTCTCACCCACAATATTTACAAAACACATTCCGTTACTAATCAAATTAAAAAATATCAGAATTTGATTTTGAAAGACCTATCTAATGATACCCTACACGTAAAAAAAATTTTCATACCCTTTTTATCAAGAAGCTCTACCCTTCTTATCAATTATTACCATCATACTATGTCAAGAAGAGTTATTTCAATAGATATTGTAATCATAAGGTATAAGCTATTACATAAATGTAACGTATATCTTTCTTAATCCCGCATTATTTTCAAAAGGCCAAAGGAAATGTTATGTATCAAACCTGAATCTAACTTTCGAAGACCTATCCAACGATACCCCACAAGGTATTTTTTTCAACTCCACTTTTAGGGGAGGTGGCCTTTGGGGGAAGCTACTTCCAAAGCACCAGATAACACAAAATATGGCGTGCGTACAAAGTACACATGTCAGAAGTGAAACTTATTTGTGAAAACCAATTTTTATATCTCGTTTATATTAATTATTATCCTAATCTGTTCTCTAAATCAATTGATTTTTGTCAATATTAGAAGTTATTAGATTATTTACTAATTATTATTACTCATTAAACCTGCACGATACAAAGCTAGTAGGGAAGAAGTTCTACATACACGCGGCCGCGCGCTAAACCTGCATGATACAACGCTAGTAGTGAAGTTGTTTTACTTCATAGCGGTACCGTCTGCTTCATGCTTCATTTGAATTTTATCTAACTCTTTCTCAATCAGACTCAATCTCCCTCCCCTCTTCTTGGATAAAAACGTCCTTCTTTTTCGTGACACTTTATTCCGTTTCATCCGTAAAAATTTTACCCTCATGCGGGCAAAGAAGTTTCACTTCAAAAATGATCCAAAATTCGTTCTCTGCACCATCGAGAACCTCGAATACGATGTCCATATTGTTGAAATCATAATTTTGCGCAGTAGCCAATTTGGATTTCAAAAATGACTCCAAATTCATTCTCTGTACCCTCGAGAACCTCGGATTCGGTATCCATATTGTTTAAATCATAATTTTGCGCGGCTGCCATCTTGGATTTCAAAAATGATCCCAAAATCGTTCTCTGCACCATCGATAACCTTGTATACGATACCCATATTGCTGAAATCATAATTTTGCGCGGCGGCCATCTTGGATTTCAAAAATGATCCCAAAATCGTTCTCTGCACCCTCGATAACCTCGTATACGATACCCATATTGCTGAAATCATAATATTGCGCGGCGGCCATCTTGGATTTCAAAAATGATCCCAAAATCGTTCTCTGCACCCTCGATAACCTCGTATACGATACCCATATTGCTGAAATAATAATTTTGCGCGGCGGCCATCTTGGATTTCAAAAATGATCCCAAAATCGTTCTCTGCACCCTCGATAACCTCGTATACGATACCCATATTGCTGAAATCATAATTTTTTCGCGGCGGCCATCTTGGATTTAAAAAAAACTGCTTTTACTGCACACGTCGTTATGCGACAGAATTGCCATCTTAACTTCTAATAATTAACTACTAAACGAATACATCAACCAAAAAAATACATAGGTATTAAAAAAAACAAAATTCAAACTTGCTAAAGTATCAAATTCATTTGATTCCCGCAATTAACTTTAAGTACGTGTATGTGTTAGAGCGGTGTCAGTGTAGTGGTGCGATTCGATACCTCTCTGGTTTGAGAACGCGTCCTTAACTTGGATGCCAATGCAATGTTCAACATATTTTTTTAATCATTTACTAAACTGTTTAACTCTATTTTCATTTCAAAATCATTTATCCCAAATAATACTAATTTATGATTTAATGACTGGGCTTCCGTCGATTTACACAAACGTAGACAAACATTGTATAACTTATACCAAGAGAGGCGATTTAATATAAGTGCAAAATTTAAAAATTATGTAAGGTTATATTCTAAAGAATTCAAGAACGATTGTAAATTAGCTAAGTCTCACTACATAAGCTTAAAGATTAGAAATAGCAATGACAAAATTAAAACAACTTGGATAATTATAAATGAGGAGATCGGTAAAACAATTAAGAGAAATAAAGAGTTCAAATTAAAGGTTACAGAAACATAAAAACAGATTCTGAAATCGTACATACATTTGAAAAGTTTTTTACTGATATACCGGTCTCTACGACAAAATATCTAAATTCCTCACCTATATCCGCAATGAAACTGCTACAGAAAAACGTATCTTTATGTAATCGCCCTGTGCTACCCGGGGGCGTAACGAGAATAGGGTAGCCCCAGGTCCAAGGGTGTCGTAAGAGGCGACTACGGGATTTTTGAAAGTGGGAGAGTCACGCTGCCGTCTTATGACGTCAGCACAATCGGGACAGATTCGTCCGGGTTAAGTAAATAATAACCACACTCGCACAGAATACCGGCGTGAAGTAGCGGCCTAGTGCTGCTATGTTTCGGTAGGTTAGTGTCGAGGACCGGAGGCCATTCCCCCCCCCCCCCTCCCCAACAAAATATGAGAGCGATTCTCCGGCTCCTGCACTCCAACTTAAACGCCGTCCACCACCACCTTGAGACGGCGCAGCCGGCCTTGTGTTTCCTTACGGAGACGCAGATGTCTCGACCTAGCGATACGTCATATTTAACGTACCCCGGGTACAAAATTGAGCATAATTTCATGCCTCATGCCGGGATATGTGTGTACGTTAGGGAAGATACCTGCTGTCGCCGTCTCGGCAATTTTGAGGGTAGGGACCTGTCTACTCTCTGGCTCCGTGTAGATTTACAGGACCGCGTCCGCATCTATGCGTGTGTCTACAGGTCCCATAGTGGTAACGCAGAAATGGATCACCTCATGGGCTGCGTTCAAGCGGCATTTGATGACGTGCTTGCTCAGATCCCCTCCGCTGTAATCGTAGTCTTGGGTGATTTCAATGGGCACAATGCCGAATGGCTTGGATCACGTACTACAGACTACGCAGGGCGATCTGTGCATAATTTTGCATTGGCGTATGGTCTCTCCCCATTGGTTGAGTCGCCAACGCGGCTCCCGGATGTGGATAGCCACATGCCGTCCTTATTAGATCTTTTGCTGACTATACACCCCGATGGTTACCAGGTCTCTGTCGACGCCCCTCTCGGAACGTCCGACCATTGCCTGGTCAGGAGTGTAGTGCCTATCCGACGCCAACGTCGTAGACCACCAGCGACACGCCGCGTTTGGCACTACAAGTCAGCAGATTGGGATAGGATGCGTTCCTTTTTTGTATCCTACCCTTAGGGCAGGGTTTGTTTCCCTTCGGATGATCCTAGTGCCTGCGCCGTTGCAGTAGCCAATGTGATACTGCAGGATATGGATATTTTTAAACCAAGCTCTGTAGTACCGATCGGTGGCAGATCACAGCCCTGGTTCGATCCGTCAGTTAAAGCAGCATCTGACTGCAAAAAACAGGCGTATCGAACTTGGGTTGCGGCGGTGGGCTCAAAGGATCCGAACTGCAATGTTCCTAAGAGGAAATATAACCGTGCCTCTAGATTTTTAAAGCGGCAAATCGCCCGTGCGATATCGAGCTCTTGGTAACTTCAACCAGCCGTCCATGCCGCCGTTGCACATGAGGAATGACACCCTGGCCCATACGACAAAAGAGAAAGCCGATCTCCTGTGCACTCTTTTTGCCTCCAACTCGACTCTTGACGACAACGGAAAAACACCGCTGACCATCCTGCGGTGTCAGAGCTCCATGCCTGGAGTACAGTTCCGACAGAAAACTGTTAGGCGAGCTCTGTTTTCGTTGGACGTCAGGAAGTCGAGCGGGCCGGATGGCATTTCTCCAATCGTGCTAAGAACGTGTGCCCATGAGTTGACGCCGATGCTAACGCGTTTATTCCGGCACTCTTATTCAAAAGGCGTAGTCCCTGAATCATGGAAGTCAGCCCTTGTCCATCCGATTCCAAAAAAAGGAGACAGTTCGGATCCGGCAAACTAAAGGCCTATTGCTATTACCTCCCTACTCTCCAAAGTCATGGAGAGCATAATTAACCGCCAGCTCTTGGTATACCTTGAGGGTCACCAGTTGATCAACGACCGGCAGTACTGCTTTCGCCATGGTCGGTCGACTGGCGATCTTCTGGTATACCTAACACATAGATGGGCGGCGGCTATTGAAAGCAAGGGGGAAGGCCTGGCAGTTGGCCTTGATATAGCGAAGGCCTTTGATCGTGTATAGCACAAGGCGCTCCTCGCAAAACTTCCATCATTTGGGCTTCCCGAGAGCTTATGCAAGTGGACCTCCAGCTTCCTCACTAGGCGCAGCATACAGGTCGTTGTCGACGGTTATTGATCGAATCCCAAGCCCGTGAACGCTGGAGTGCCCCAAGGCTGTGTGCTATCTCCCACGCTGTTTCTTCTGCATATCAATGATATGTTGGACACCGCCAACATAGATTGCTATGCAGACGACAGCACTGGTGATGCCGTATACACGGGCCATGCAGGTCTCTCGCGGGAAAACGTCGACCAGTGCCGGGAGAAACTTGTGTCTTCTATCGGGTCCTCTCTCGAGAAGGTCGCGGAATGGGGTAAGTTGAACCTTGTCCAATTTAACCCCCAGAAGACTCAAGTTTGCGCGTTTACCACTAAAAAAAACCCATTTGCCGTATGACCGCTCTTCGAGAACACTTCCCTTAAAGCCTCGCCTAGTATCGGAATACTGGGTCTCGAAATTTCGAGCGATTGCCAATTCCGTGGCCATCTGGAGGGCGAAGCCAAATTGGCTTCGAAGAAAATGGGCGTCATAAATAGAGCACGGCAATACTTCAAGCCGGCCCACATTCTAGCGCTCTACAAAGCGCAGGTTACTGCTACCTGCGCTTTGTTGTTGTTGCTGTCATCTCTGGTCTGGCGCACCCCAGTATCAGCTCGATCCATTTGACCGCATGCAATGCAGAGCAGCTCGAATTGTCGGGGACCTAGCGCTCTGTGAACGGCTGGATCACTTGGCGTTGCGTTGAGACGTCGCTTCATTGTGTGTCTTCTACCGCATTTATCACGGGGAGTGTTCCGAAGAGCTGTTTAACCTGATTCCTGCCGCCGAATTCCACCTTCGCACGACACGCCACAATTTAGGATATCATCCCCACCATCTGGATGTGTGGCGGTCCTCCACAGTGCGGTTTTAAAGGAGCTTTCTTCCTCGTACTACGAAGCTGTGGAATGAGCTTCCTTGTGCGGTGTTTCCGGGACGGTACGACATGGGTACCTTCAAGAAAAGCGCGTACACCTTCTTTAAAGGCCGTCAACGCTCTTGTGATTCCTCTAATGTTGCAAGAGAGTGTGGGCGGCGGTGATCACTTAACACCAGGTGACCTGTACGCTCGTTTGTCCTCCTATTCCATAAAAAAAATACAAACATTAAATTTAAGCATGTTGATCGTATAGAGATTATTAAAACGTTTAGACTAATTAGCGATAAGAAAACTAAAGATCTCTGGGGAATCTCTGTTAACGTAGTGAAATCTGTAATAGAAATTGTAGCCACAGACTTAGCTTTAATTTTCAAGATCACTCCTCTATTGGCTTAAATTGGAGATAAAGTTGACCCCACTAACTTTAGAACCATATCAGTACTAGCAACCTTATGTTATAATAACATAACATAACATTAGCAAAATTATGTTAATGCAATTAAGTAACCATTTTTACAATAAGAACCTCATTCATAATAAACAATATGGTTTTACTCAAGGTCTTTCAATCACAGATGCTAGTATCGAGTTAATAATAAATATTTTGGATGCTTGGGAGGATTCATGTGATGCTTTAGGAGTGTTTTGTGATTTATCCAAGGCATTCGACTGCGTCCATCATGAAACCTTACTTAAAAAAATTTACCACTATGGGGTTAGAGATGTTTCTCTACATTTAATAAAACCGCACTTGTGCAATAGGATTCAAAGAGTAGACATTAATGGAAAAAGATCAACTGGCTCTATCATATCAATGGGTGTACCACAGGGCTTAATCTTTGGTCCATTTTTGTTCCTGGTTTACAATGACTTTATTCAAAATAATATATTATACTGTTTGCTGACGATACATCTTTGTTATTTAAAATAAAACGCCAGCAAAAAAAAAATCTGCCAGGCTGACGACGACATTGCTGAAGTAGTAAATTGGTTTAATGTTAATAACTTACTTTTAAACAAAAGGAAAACAAAATGTTTAAGGTTTACACTTCCAAATATGAAGCACCAACCAACACCCATAAAAATTAATAATGACAAACTTGATGTAGTAGAAACGACAACATTCCTAGGCATTACATTAGAATTTAAGTTACAATGGGGTGCTCATATAAGAAACTTATGTAGTCGACTTAGCTCTGGAGTATTTGCGATAAAAAAAAATAGGCAGCTGACAGATGTTGAAACAGCTAGACTTGTATTATATTACAGCTACTTTGATAGTGTCATGTCTTACGGAATTATATTGTGGGTTAGGGCTGCAGATACTGACAACATATTTGTGCTGCAGAAAAGAGCAATTCGAGCAGTCTATAAAATTCGTTCAAGGGATTCATTGAGACAAAAGTTTAGTGAAATTAATATTATGACAGTACACTCCATGTACATACACGAGAACCTCCTATATGCTCATAAACATATTAGCCAATTTAAAAAGAATAGTGATGTATATAGTGTCAATACTCGAAACAAACATAAGCTCGCAATTTCATGTACTAGGCTCCGTAAAATTGCTAAATCTTTTAAAGTGGATTGTGTTAATATATTTTATTATAAACTCCCAAATGATATTAAAATATTACCTATTAAAAAATTGAAATGTATAGTAAAAAATAAATTAACATCTAGGGCCTATTATAATGTGAAAGATTATTTGAATGATAAAGATAGTTGAAATTAATATTCTAAATTTTGTCAATGAATATTGTAATACTCATATGAATGCTGTTGTAATTTTTGTATTTCATCCTGACATGCCCTAAATAACTTATAAAGTTTTACAGTGAATAAAGATTTTTTTGACTTTGACTTATTAGGATTACTTGCGCCTCTTATCTTAAATAGTAGGTAATATAAATTATTAAAAATTTCGTGGGACGTAATTAACTTTATTTATTTAAATCGGCTTTACTTACGATTCATCGTTTTGTTTTTTTTTCGAGAGGAGTAAAATACATTTACGTATTGAAGACCCCGAAACGGGGCCCATATGTCGGGCTCGGGTGTAAACACCCCTTATCGACTAAAAACTTCCTCTGTGCTGATAGCCCTGAAGGCTTTTACAGCGAAGCCGGGCGGGGGCCTTGGAGGCCGAAAAATTCATTGGTGTTTGCAGCAACTAGTTTGGGACCATTTGAAGGTCCTTCATCAGTGTAGGTGTAGTCAGTGATTACCATGTAAAGGTGTAAATTGATAGTATTTTTGTAAAGACGATGACTGATGAACGTATGCCAATATTTAATTCTATTAGTTATACGTGTAAAAAAATAATTATGAATCGAACTAAGGTAAGGGAACTTTAGGTAAAATGACAAAAATACGTAATTCAACTAAGTATCTTAACAAAATGATCAAACTAAACAATTGCGATATTATTTGTCAAATTGTCGTCCATGTTGTATAATTTATATTCTACTACTACTCTTTATTCTGCCTGTTGCCAATGCCCTGAGTAATAAAAACAATAAATTGTCATTTGTCATATGTTATTGTCAATTTGTCAGTTAGTTGCTATAGTTGTATTTGTGATTTTCTTAATATTAGGAGCTGTTACTTTTGTTTTTATAATTTAATTTCGCGTTTAAATAAATATTGCAATAATAATTATATCTATATTTTAGAATTATCTCTCTATACGTTTCATTTAAAGTGATGCAGACATTTTAATAACACTTCAAAATTGCATCTGTAAGTTTAACTTGGGCTTGGCTTGATACTAATTTTTCTGTTATTCTTGTTAATTGATTTGTTTAAAATCGATTATTTTGTTACATGTTCTTAGTAAACAATAACATGAAGATTGCTTAACAATAATAATCAGTATTAATAAATTGGATCTCATACCATTGTATTCCTCCCCCTTTTCTTTGTTGATAATTAATAATCAACATAATATGAATCATGTTATTTAAGTTGACTAATATTATGTCGTAATTGAAGTACTTGAGTACATTTGCTTAAGTTATTTGTTGTATGTGAGTATTTAAATGATTTTTATTTTAGATGTGGAGCACAAAATGGCTTCAACAACAATGATTGAAACTGTTACCATAACCCGTCCTCTTAAGGTAAGAATGTAATTATTTCTAAAATAGTTGTTAATGTAGCTTATAAGAAAGTCCCTGGAGGAAAGAAATATTGCTTATCTACCATTATTTTATATCTAACAGGCTTTTCACAAACCTTGGCATAAAGGCTTTCTGTTAAAGATACGAACAAGCCTTCTGCATATTTACTTTTTCAAATATTTAATCAAAATATAATGCCTTTGAGATAAAACCTCCAAAGTTACCTCAAGTATCAGTGCTGGAATCATTCTTCTGTATGGTATACACCTCATAACATAAGTAGTATGACATAGTAATACTAGCGAGCAATGAGCATCCTGCTAGAAGGTTTTCCCCCTGCATGTTTGAGATACACTCCACTGCAGCTATACACTTTTGTCATGTACATGGGCTAAAACCGGAACTGTTTTTTTTTTATGGAATAGGAGGACAAATGAGCCCACGGGTCACCTGTTGTTAAGTGATCACCACCGCCCACAATCTCTTGCAACCCCAGAGGAATCACAGGAGCGTTGCCGGCCTTTAACAAAGGTGTACACACTTTTTTTTAAGGTACCCATGTTGTATTGTCCCGGAAACACCGCACAAGGAAGTTCATTCCACAGCTTTGTAGTACATGGAAGAAAGCTCCTTGAAAACCACACTGTGGAGGACCGCCACACATCCAGATGGTGGGGATGATATCCTAACTTGTGGCGTGTTGTGCGAAGGTGGAATTCGGCGGCAGGAATCAGGTTAAACAGCTCTTCGGTGTTAATTTTTTGTCAATTTTCTTTCAGCCATATACAAGTCAATTCAAAAATTCAAACATTGCAAAATAAGTGTGTGAACATTCCAAGAGGAAATCTGCTGAAAATTAAAATCAGCCGAATTGAATTGCAATGACTATTATTACCAAGCGCAACTGCTTAAAATATCTTATGAGAAAGATCATGAGTCAGTAAAATACCCTATAATTCAATAATTAGTGTAGGTATATAGTATAGGTACCACTTCTGAATGCATATAGAATAAGTAATTTCACCGCTTGGTAGTTTTCTACCAAGATACAGAGAAAGATTTGTGAGAAAAGTTTTTATGCTGAAAGTGGTCCGTTATAATTTATTTTGAAAACATGATTACTTTTAAATTTTTTTTATTTCTAAATATTCCCTACAAATTTTTACAAGCTAATTTAATTTATTGAGTGTCATCAAATAGGATGTAAATAAATACTACATAATAAGAGAGGGGATTGCCGAAGTAAAATTTGAAATTTAGTTTAGCATCGAACATGTAGTCATTTGACACTTGAAATTGAAATAGTAGTAATTATTATAGTATCATTTGAAAGCGAACATTATACAACATATCCTTAAAAACGTATCTCCTTTTTTTACAAATTATAGCATCTGTCAATGACTGCACATTTCATACAATCGAGTGAATCGCTTTTTTCTTACGGCTGTTCCCAATATTCAGTCTATCTCTTACTTGAGATAAAAATCATAACCATTTTTGACTTTTCTGTCCCAATAAACTTATCTACGTAACTTACCTTAACCGTACACGCTGTCTGTCAATGGGACGACATACAGCTTACCTACAGCGATAGAAGTTTATATGGAAATTGAAATTCACGCGTCCTAATATAAGGTGATACGAATGACTTATCCGGTATATTGGGACAGCTTCAGGTTATGGACAGCTAATTACTGACAGAACAAGTTAGTAATTTATCTCTATCTATAGATTGTATATTGGGAACGGCCGTTAGAGAGTTTCGCTAGGCTGAGTGTCATTGAAAATTGAAGGGTGTCGGGAACATTTTCGCGCGATCGCGAATCGGAGTAATCGTATTATACGTAGGTCACACTAAAAGTATTGCGTAACTTAAAAAAAAAACAATATGTTATAACCAATAATTATGTTTATTGCTTTTCAAAATACTCTCCTTTACATTTTAAACATTATTACATGCGATCGAACCATTTAAAACAGGAGGACCACTGATCTGAAGGCATGTTTTCTACGTGCTGTTTGAACGCTATCACGCCTCTTTGGAATTGGTAAAAGTGAAAACTCTCCTCATCTTTGATTTTAGGGAAAATGCACAAATCACAGGGTGCTGGGTCGGGGCTATGTACAGGATGGGTGAGGAGTTGTACTTTTTCGGAAGCTAAAATAGATTTAGTTTTGTTGGCCGTGTGTGAAGAAGCGTTGTCAGATGTAGGAGAACGCGGCTTTTTGGTCGTCTTTCGCGAACTTTTTTTAACACCCTGGGTAAACAAATGGTAGAATATCACTCGGCATTAACTCTCTGGACTTCTCGGACTGGAAAAAGTGTTTCGAAAATTGGTTTAGACGTATGAAACTGTGTGTATATAGTGTGTGAAAAGAATTGATTAAAAAAAGTTATCCTACATCGAATATAAAATGTGTTTCACGTATTTCTTACTGCAGACACAAAATCTAAATAAAAACAAACTATTCAACAATTATTTTATTATAAATAACAATCAGTATTAAGATCGCAACAATAATGTCAAGTGCATGGGGATTGATATTTATCAACCTATCTCTTTTATTTTTTAAAAATCCAGTTTCACAGAGTATTTTAATATACCTTGGCTAGAATTGATTTCTCCAAAATATTTAAATTAATTGATTTTTTTAATACCATAAAGTTATTACACATAATAAATTTATTGTATTAAAAAAATCGCTTCATGTGGTAGGTAACCCACCTATTCTGCGAAAGAAACCCACTGGCCAAATTTAATGATTTAACTGTGGAGAATTTATTTGTGAAAAACCCAAACGAAAAGCCTAAATTAGAAATGTCTATATTGTGTTCATAAATGCTGAATTTTTTCTTCTTTACTTTGTTAATATACCTAGTTTCATTGGTTTTCGACAAGTCATTGTAAGTATTTTTTTTACTTAGACAGTACTAAGTAAAGTTAGTTGCGTCAGCTGGTAGCTCTATGTAAAATTGAAGTGTCTGTCTATACAAGAAAACTAAAATATTTTTTGTGTATCTGTTTTTTCCATCTTACCTTAGAAAAAAGCCAGCAAATCAAATACGCCATGTTGTGAAAGCTCAACAACACTCTTTTGCTGATTGTTACTTTGAGATAAAAGTTTTTTATCTCTTCGTGGATTCGATAGTATCAATGAAGAATTATTTCGCACGCAATAGATACTATTTACGCATCATCAGTTTGTTTTGAATAATCTAATTATTAATACGCTGCTCTAATAATTATGTTTCTATTCACTGAATACTTACAAATGCTTCAAGCCTGTTATTGGATTAAAACAGCCTGAGGTATTGTTAGTCAGCAACTGAGTCGGAATGCAAACGCACGAGAGCTTGACGCCAAGTAACCTCTGGCAGCCAGGGGAATTCACGAGACGAATGATGGGAGAGCGCCCCTCACCGGTTCCGCCGACGAGGGACTTGTGGCCACCGGTACAGCAGCCTCTAAGTATTAGCACACTTCACGTCGCATACATGAAAGAAGATGAACTATCACCAAGAAGAGCGTCGACGCTACCATTGCAACCATACTCTCCAACGACAATACCTATCGAGCCCGAGTATTACAGAAGCGGTATGTGCTCCGTGGGAACAAATACTGATCCACCGCAGTCTATAATAGTCCGATTCAAGCGTGTATTAAAACGAGAGCGGCGCTACGAAACCAACGCATTTTCGCCTCCAGTGCATTTTACTCCTAGTAACAGAGACGCTCCCGTTGATATTCCTGAATATACTCCCACGGAGCGTGCTCTTAATAGCCTCAAGAAAGTGTTTTCTGGCGCAAAATATCGTATAGCACCAAGATCAGAGACCACGGAGAGTCCGAAGATTGTATACGACATGCCAAAGCCCGGGGACAGAATGGTGACTACTTTTGGAGCGTCAGAGACGAGGCAATGGCTCAAGTTGCCATCTCGAGCGTCGTGCGTCCGCAGACTTCGGGCCGTGGCTGATTGTTGTCATCGCGTACCGCAGCGACCTCCTCGTCGGACTCCTCAGCCTAGAAGCTTGCAGATCACACAGGTGTGACCTCGAGGATTTATAAATTTGTTGATGCATTACGGACAGTATTCGGCTATTGGGTGTTAATTGTGTCGCTATAGTGTTGTGTTTATTGTAGTCCGATGGAATAGCGTTTTGGCTAATAAACGTGTCACAGCAATTTGTGTTTTGTTGTCACGGGAGGGTGGGCGTTGGGTCGTATGGTGAGGGGGTTGGGCTAGGGCGCCGCGGGAGCTGCGGGGTTCAGACTTCAGGTCTCACGAATCAGTACCGCGTCAGGCGCCGCTCCGCGCTGCCGTCTGTATCCGCCTGGTGTAGTCACCCACCACTTCGACACCACCCGCCTTAATTAATCAACCTGATTAATTTATATAAAAACTCTGTCCATACAGAAAGTGTTTCACGGTAGATGTGTGTGATACAGTGCGTTTGGGTAATACATATCTCGAAGTCGGCGCGGTCCAATGCGCAAAACTATACAAGAAAATTTGTGATACACGCATATCGCACACGTAATATTTGATAATATTTAATAGATATCAAAAACATAAAAAATTATAATTTATATAGATTGCATTACGTAGTCCAATATAATTATTATTTTATCTGTTATCTAATTAGGACCTCTTCTCATATCGTGGCCACTAGGCCACGAAAAAACTATTTTTTTGGTGAAAAAAGCGATTCTGACTTAAGCTGGACAGCAGTATGATACAAATCTTCACTAGAATGCAACTTGTACTTTTTGTTATATTTTTAATACTTACACTAGTTTAAAAATTTGCCAAAATTTTGTTTAAAATCAAATAAACATAAATGAAACTAAACAAATTTCTCAAATGCCTCTATTTCTTCAATTAGTGAATATTCAACAACTGGTTGGAAAATCAGGAAATCTTACCAATTGTTAAGTGGCATTTAATGTATGACTAATATCAGTATGTGCCATATTGTAAGCTTATCTCTAAATAAGCGTTGGTTTATTTGTTTAGCTAGAACAATACATCCTCCTTGTCTTTCGTGTTTACTGATTACGTGTTTCGATTTGACCAGGCCTGATGTAGTGGCTATATTTGGAAAAACACTATAGAAAGTAGTGGTGTAAAATAGTTTTTTATTTGTTAGTTTCATATGCATATAAATCTCTTCAAATGTGGGTAGCCTTTCAATAAGTGATAACCAAAATCCAATATTGTATGAAAATATTTGAATACAAAAAATATACTTAATTTGATTATTTATTACTAAACAGTTTCATATATTATAAAACATACAAATAAATTATATTTTAGACATATATTATTGCAGGGTTTCAACATAATAGACTAGACTTAGAATTTTGTTTGTGTGTTTGTTTTCGTTAATATCAAATACGGCTGAAGCGATTTGGAAGCCGTGTCCGCAGATGTATGATGTAAGCTTGGGTAACATAATAATTCGTAATATAATACCACTAGCTGATGTTTGGAATTGAAGATTATCTCATGTCCTATTCCAGTTCCGGTTCCCGTTTTCGCTCCTGTTCCCAACATATTATATGGATCTTATTTTGAGGAAGATTGCTCTGGCAGGGTAAACCTACTATTGGCATAGTTATAGCATATCGATGGGAATTTCAGTTATTCACAAATAATGGATTTTCCGGGATATAATGTAGCCTATGTCCTTTCCCAAGCTCTAGTCTGTCGCTGTACCAAATTTCATCAAAATCTGTTTGAGTAGCACCGGCGTAAAGGCGTAACAAACAACTCACATTCACATCTATACTAATATTATAAAGCTGCAGTGTTTGTTTGTTTGTTTGTTTGAACGCGCTAATCTCTGGTACTACTGGTCCGATTTGAATGATTCTTTCAGTGTTGGGTAGTCCATTTATCGAGAAAGGCTATAGGCTATGTGTTTTTTTTTTCAAGATTAGGGATCCGTAATAAAATTGCTATTTTGTAACACAAGGTGTAAAATCGAAAACCTATTTTTGCGTGCGCTGCAAAAACTATTGACAATAGAACAAAATGATGTACAGGCTATAATATAGGCAATATTTTATTACTTATAAAACTATCGCGTGAATTATACTTTATATGGCAATACAACGTTTGCCGGGTCAGCTAGTTTATAATATTAGTAGGGATATTATAGTGTTTGTGTTATTCATAAACAGATGTGTCGCCTGTTTATGGAAAAGATGTTCTACTTAGATACCTAGATACTTATATGTATTGCTTACTTTAGTTTTGGTATAAGTCCTGTGTAAACATTGATATGCACTGGGTATAAAGCTGTTATGTTGATAAAGCAAAGAAACGTTTAACAAATACTGATACTTACTTATATCTCGAAGTTGATATTGAAGTAAATAGAATGCGTAATACGAATACACCAGTGGGAGGCTTCTTTGCACGGGATGCTAGATTATGGGTACCTTTTTCTGCTGTGAAGCAGTAATGTTAAAGCATTATTGTGTTTCGGTGTGAAGGGCGCCATAGGTAGTGAAATTACTGGGCAAATAAGACATTGAGTGCCGCTCAGGATTTTTGGGTTTTTCAAGAATCCTGAGCGGTACTGCTTTGTAATGGGCACGGCGTATCAATAACCATCAGCTGAACGTCCTGCTCCCTCGTCTCGTCCCTTATTGTCATAAAAGGTACGTTTATGTACAGCCCTTAATAATATATTCAAATGATATAACGTTTCTTGAAATCCAATTGATCGTATGCAGGTGTATTCAGGATGCATTACGAATCCATACAATTTCATTAGTAAGTTGCTAGCACGATTCCTAGTCTAATTAATTTAAACTAACAGTTTATTTTCATTAATTATATTCATGCGTTACATATCTTTATATATATAATTCTTGTGTGCGTGTGTATGTCACTGAACTCCTCCTAGACGGCTGGACCGATTCTAATGAAACTTTCTGTGTGTATTCAGGTGGATTCGAGAATGGTTTAGATTCACAATTGAACTACCTCCTAAACGGCTGGACCGATTTTGATGATATTTTTGTGTGTTCCAGTGAATTTGAGATTGGTTTAGATTCTCAATTCCGCCCATATAATATAATTCTCCTGCTCATGTGTATGTTACTGAACTGCTCCTAACGGCTGGACCGATTTTTCAAATTTAAAACATGTGTACAGGACAACGTCTGTTGGGTCCACTAGTAATGTATATAAAATTATAAAAATACTAAACTTAAACGGCCGTTCCCAATATACTATTTACAGAAAGAGGTAAATTACTACCTTCTACTGTCAGTAATTAGCTGCCAATAATCTGAAGCTGTCCCAATGTACCCGGTAAGTCTTTCTTATCGCTATGTACACTGTTGCAATTTCCATACAAACTTCTATTCCTGGTAAGCTATACGTCGTCCCATTGACAGACAGCGTGTACGGATAAGATGATTTTATGACCGTCGATAAGTTTATTGGGACAGAAAAGTCAACGATAGTTACGATTTTTTGTCTCAAGTAGGCCACAACCGGAGATAGAGTGAATATTGGGAACGGCCGTAAATCGATATAACATAATCTCTTCGTATTGAATAATTATTTTCTGTATCTTTTTCAAGCGTATTTCTTAATTATTTTTAGTGTGGCATCTAAAGTACTATTCTTATAAAAAGGTCCGATTTCTTCTTATATCGTATGTCGATATATTTTAATCATCCTTGAAATTCTGAAAATATTTTTTGTTATCGCTCCTAATTTGGGTGGAAATCAAGGTTAAAATATTTACGGGCAAAGCTAATGTAAACCATATAAAAATAATCTAGCATCCTAGCGAAACTCTCCAAGAAAAAAGCGATTCACTCGATTGTATGAAACGTGCAGTGTTTGATAGATTGACAGATGACGGCAATAATCTTCTTAAAACGGATAGCCGAAACCCACTACGTTTTTTATATGCTGCAACTGTTCGCTTTCAAACTTAGCCGGGCTATGCCTAGTCGTTATATTGTAATCACTATTTCAAACTTATGGCAAATCTCACTGCACGTTTCATACTAAACTTAATTTTAATTTTTACTTGACAGTCCCACCTCTTATTACGTAAGTAGTATTTACATCCTTTTTGGAATCTAGTTTCAAAAGTGACGACACGAGCGAGACATTGTCCTGATCATAAGCCCTGCTATCCATTGCTGCTCAGGAATCTTAAAAACACAAAGCGTCATCGCAATTGTCGGTACTGAGTCATAAGATGTTGAGTCTCATTTGCCCAGTAATTTCACTAAGTAGGGCGCTCCTTAAACCGAAACACAATTATGAAAACCGGCAGAAAAAGGAGCCGCTGGGCTCCTACGCCGTGATCTGTGCCAAGAATAAAAATTTAAAACAAAATTTAATGATCGATGCGGAACTCGCAACCGCGACAACCCGCGTTCCGTGCGAGCTCTCTTTCCAACTGAGCCAACCGTTCGAGTGCCGTATCGTTGATAAAATCTTGTATGCTTTGTTCAACTCTCAGGTTGTGGCTTCATCTACACTCTACCGGATCTACTTTACAGCTGATAACCTGCTCAACCCCAATATTTGTAAATTTTATTTGTGTATTAATCACAGAAGTGAGGATTATCCCTTTAAAAACATAACAAACTGTACCAAGCATTTTGCGTTCAATCAAGAATCGTGAGCGGCGCTGCATTGTGAAGGGCACGGCGTATCACCTACCATCAGTCAAAGTGCGGACTTCTTGCTCGTGTCGTCACTTTATCTCATAAAAAGATCGCATAGTAATTTTTAAAACTTTAAATAACTTTATCTCATAATAATTGCATTAAGATCGGTCAAGTCTTTATTGAGTTATAGATGAATTTGTTTCAGTTAACTCAATATAAGTTTTCTTGAGTGTTAATTCCGCTAAGATGTATCTTTATCCAATTCGATACGAGGCATCCTCAGGACATGTTGACACAGCAAACAAATCTTAGCAGTATTATGGATTTCCACAAAATAACGTCTAATTCAATAAATTTTCTTAATAAAATTTCAGTTAGTCATAGAAGTAATATTTATCACAAATTTCGATGAAATAAAAATACAACTTACAGATAAAGTCCAATAGGTGTTATTTACATAGATTAATTCTGAATTACAATAATTTTAACACTGCCACCGCATCGTAAAACTGCTTCATTTTATTGTTAAAACATTAATCTCGAGATACATCCTCGAGATGTAGATCTCGTTGCGAATCGAATGAGCTATTGTTCATAATATTTTCACGTTTCATCCTATTTACCACGTTAAAGTTTTTGTAGTCAACGCTAGACTACTAAATGTAAAGATAGTAAGTAAATGTAGTAAGATTTGAAAAACTTATTTAGTTCACGAGAATGGACTTTATGTTATACAGAGATTATAAAACTGTCATTTCAAGGAAATAATCCTCATCGTGCACTAGGGTTGCCTAATTTTATTAGAAAAAATAAAGTTATTTGATTTCAAAGGAGATAAATAAAGAGTACTTACAAAAAGAGTATAATTTATTTATAAATATAATATAATTATAAAAATAAAATGGGTTTGCATAATATTACGGTAATAAATAAATAAAAAATAGTATATTACGCACCTAGGGAGAAAAGTAGGTCATTTTCACCCGCGGAATATTGACAGTGACAATCGCGGGTGGAAATGTCCTTACTTCACGTGGTGTGTATACGATTTTTTTCCCACCTGGATAAAAAGCTCGCTCATCTTGCCGGGTGAGAATTGTTCGCTTTTCTCCCTCGTACCAGGTACTAAAAGTGAGCATTTCATCGAGGTGGGTAAAAAGAGTATTTTAGCATACTTTATTGATGTTATAGATTATAGAGTACGCCTACATGATATAGAGAACAATACTCTATCTTAGAGTACGGTTGGCAACCCTACCGTGTACGGTACGCCTTGTTCTTTTAAACAAAGATTTTATTCTTAAAAAAGAGCTCGACTTTAAAAATAAACCTACAGTAAAAAGGAATCTCCTTCCTTTGAAGACATTCCGTTTTAGTCGAGTCCACCGACAACCGTTTCCAAACAAGACTACGAATTCTTATTCATTTTTAACTGTAACAATGTACCGATATAACTTGTACTGAAATACCGGTTGATTTTATTCGTTTTGATGTTTTCAGTGTCGCTTTTTACAAGTAAAATGGTGGTTTCAACTGCTTCATATCATTGTGATCAATTTTAAAATATGCAAACGTATCAGGGATCGATGACAAAATAATAATTTGTTATGTTTTTAAAGTGAGAACCTTCACTTCTAGGATTCAGATATAAAATTTGAAACCAAAATTTTTTGAACGAAGCGTGACTCGAACCCACTTCTGGCGTTCCGTGCCAGTGCTCTCCCAACTGAGCAAACCGTTCGAGTGACGTATCGTCATAAAATCTTGTATGCTTTGTTCAACTCTCAGATTGTGGCTTCATCTACAGGATCTACTTTATAAAAATAATATTACTTTGGCCTTCTATCGTAGCCAGGCTCGCCTGGTTGTTAAAGATAAATATATTGACACTCATACGATGAGCTTGATTAAGAAGAATTCAGATTTTGTGTCAATACCAATAAATAAAATAAAAAAATCACAGTCTCAAATCTACGCAAGTAGATTTTTTTATATGAAAAGTTCTTTCTCGATCCACTGGTTTAATAATTAAAATCTCAGTGGACTTTATATCTCATATAACCAACTCCCCATGATATTAAAAAAAAACTAAAAATTTTTTTGTTTTTTTTTTTTTTAAAGAAACATTTAAATGTGTACATATTTACATAATTTCATGTTGCAAATTTTTATATCACAGAAGTGTATTCTTGTTGTGGCACATTAATTAAAACTGTGGTTAGAAACGAGAGCATAGACAAATTGATAGTGAGATAGACCGCCATGTTAGTGACGTCAGAATCAGATGCAGGCAGATACTCCAAAAACTTACCTAGGCTACTACTTCAAGTATGCAGAACTGATGAATTAATTTAAACGCCTGTCGTGTTGTTTCCTTTTTTTTTAAAGAAAACTTATCGCCTTTAGATCATGAAATCAATAAATAGAAAATTAAATAGAATCTTAGAATAGTAAACATTATTTAGCTAGCTAGACAGTATACAATTTTAATACTACAAACTAAATTAGGAATATCATACATTATAGAAATGTTACGTATATCACGGAGCTATGAGCAATAAATTAGCATAGAAATATCCATATTCAGCATAATATAGGCCACGTTCACATATGAAGAAAGAACTACAGCGAAAATCTCCTTTTACTCTCACTTGCCTTTGTTTCTTACCTGCCAATGCCATCCGTGTAATAAATACGAATTGTGGATAAACTTCTTTCTTCTATAGCTAATACCAACAACGATGCTGCCACGTGTAAAACAGAAACGTTATTAGAATAATAAAAATAAGATGTTGACTAATAGCCATTTACACTACAGTAAGCATATTTACAGTGAAGAAGTAATTTACTAAGTAGTAAAATCGTGTTGTGGCCACCATTATGAGAACACCAAAATGCCTGAAATTGATTTTATGTACGCTTAAATACCAGTACCGATTCGCAATGAAACGAATCGGTGCGAAACGTGCACAGACAAGAGGGGACGACGCGTCTTTCCTTCACCATCGCACCCCACCGCTGCTCTGTCTATTTGTGGAATTAAATCACCCTTTGTATTTATTACACACTAGCTGTGCCCCGCGGTTTCACCCGCGTTTTTCTCGTTTCCGTGGAAATACCGAGATAAAATAATGCCTATATTATAGCCTGTACATCATTTTGTTCTATTGTCAATAGTTTTTGCAGCGCACGCAAAAATAGGTTTTCGATTTTACACCTTGTGTTACAAAATAGCAATTTTATTACAGATCCCTAATTTTGAAAAAAAAAACATAGCCTATAGCCTTCCTCGATAAATGGACTACCCAACACTGAAAGAATCATTAAAATCGGACCAGTAGTACCAGAGATTAGCGCGTTCAAACAAACAAACAAACACTGCAGCTTTATAATATTAGTATAGATGTGACCACACACACTCCTTCGCTGTCGTTCAATAAAAATGATTTGCCGTCGTTCGTTGTATTTAATCCCGGCATTATAGGTAGGTCGCACATCGACCGCAAAACCCCCCTAGTTTTTGTTTTATTTCTTAGTTTGACCTAAATTGTGAATTCATGCGAATGAGCCTGTAGTACTTCTCTAGAAAATGATGCTTGAAAACTACATTATTACCTAACCTAGTTTGTTATTCGAATTGAATCGCGATTTAGGACTCACTGGAAGGAAGTAGAAACGCCACAATTTCATCCTTACCATCGGGATTGTTAAGGTATTTTTTTTGCAAATACAACCTAACTTGCACAGTGTTTGCGGAACAATACGACATGAATACCTAAAAAAAAGCGTGTGCACTGTTCTAAAAGGCCGGCAACCCCTCTGTGACTCTATTGGTGTTTGCAACACAACAACGAGTGTAGGTGACGGTGGTCACTTACCATCAGGTGACAAGTACTCTCGATTGTAAAACTTATTCCTTATTTCTATTTGGGAGGATTCTAAAACAATAGTTTCACAAGAGCGTTGGTTTGCAGTAGTTGGGTCGCGAAAATGAATTCTAAATACCCATCCAATGGGAACCCCATGACTCTGCTCTTCGACCGTCCGTATTTTATAAACCACAGTAGTGGACAACTGAAATGTAGACAGAAGGCCTACCAGCAACTTTTAATAAGCGATTCAATTCCGATGTAGTTCAGCTTAGGTACCTAAACTGTCGTTGCCTTTTACTGAATGGCGTTTGAATCGCTTATGAAGAATGAACGAAATAAATTGTCGTTGCATACGTTTGTCTCTCTTTCTCGAACCATATGCGTTGCGTTTCGGAACCTAAAATGATATGATTTTGATTCACGTCATTAACATGATTCTCTTTCCGCTAAGGAAGTAGCATCTTTTTCTGAATAGCACACTTTGACACATAATCTATCCAGTTTAGGTTAAAATATTACCTCATAGTACGGATGAATGAACGAACTAAATCAGTTTGCGATTTAATTTTTCTACTTGACTTGACGTCAACCTAAATTCGATCGCTTAAATGATGTCGTGGTATGATATAACCAAAGCAGTTCGTTTTAGGTCGTCAAATGTATCGCAATAAGAGTTCATGATAGGCCCACAGATGTTTCTATTGCCGCTATATCAATATATTTAAATATAACAACTTGGCGATTTTTTTTGGAAATGAGTGGTTCCCACTGATTTACCATTGTAAACAGGTCGGTATACTATGACGTGGTTGATTAAAGTACAGTCAAGTTGTTACGTCTTATTTACAATATCATTAGACCCTCGAAACCAACAAACAGGTCACGATCGTATCCAGGTCACTAGGTGCTTCATACTTTAAGCGCTCTACCTCAGCGCTAAAACACATGTTAACTCTCTTGATTCTACTTCACATAAGTATTAAGTAGTATGTAAGAGCTTATAATTATGGCTCACTTAAACGCCAATTTTAGTATGTATACAACCATTTGTAACATATTCCGTTTTTGTTTTCCAACTACATCAAATTCAAATATTTTTATTCCAAATAGGATTTAAAATCACTTATTCAACGCCAAAAACTACCACCCATTCGAAATAGTATGGCTCAGACCTAAGAAGAACGGGCGCAAGAAACTCTTGACTCGTGGGCTTTTTTTTCTTAATTAAGTTACAATATAATATGTAGTGTCATAGCCTGAGGGAGTTCGCTCCATTCGCAGTCTGTGTTATGATTAAGAAAATAAATTATGGTATAGTAACCCGTACAACACAAACGTCTATTTATCAACTCTTTTGAATTTGGTAACATATTTTATTTTCTACCTTTTCTGGTATCATGTTGTAAAAGCATAGATGTATACATCGCCCAATAAAATACTAACTAACTCGACTCAACCGAGTAGTAGATATAAGAAGCTAATGTTTGTTTGTCGTGTTATTATGATTGCCGCAGTTTCCAGCAAATTTAACGAATGTGCTTATGACCATAAAGAACATTTTCAAAAATAAATTGAGATGAAAGAGTCAAAATTTTTAATTCTTTAAATTTTTCTCTTAATGATTCTCTAGGATCTAGGCTATACCGCGAATAGCCTTCCTCTGAAGCACAAAGATGGTATTTAATATAATAAGTTTTATGACTGTTTAACATTTTAACAAAAGGTTATGAGCGCTACACCAATACACGATCTCGGATTGAGCATTGTTTATGTCTTCATATAAAACTTGGCTTCTTTTCACTTTCAATATGAGTGAAGTGTCATACGCAAAAAATACTACCTTTTGTTTTTTTTCTACAAGGTTAGGTAGATGACTTATGTAAATTAGGAAGAGGAACGGCCCTAGAATAGAACCTTATGTTATCCCATACCGAGAGGAGTCCTCGGAGATTTCCTGTAATTCACATCGACCTTCTGAATTCTATTATTTTAATATGATCGTGCGCAGATTCTTTGATACCATAGTGACATAGTTTTCTAACCAGTGTTGAATGATGAACACAATCGAAAGCCTTAGATAAATCGCAGAAGATACAGTCTCTTATTCCTCCCAAAAATATTCTTAATTAGCTCAACACCTGCATCCGTGGTCGAGCGTCCCCTAAGTAAAGCCAAATATGTATATGAAGTAACTTAAGTGTTAAGTGAGTAAACATTTGGCATAAAAATATCAAAAAGTTTAGTAAGCAAAACGAATGAATATATATTTTTTTTAATTTTGCGAGTTTAGTGAACTGAGATGGATATAATGGAGCAACATAACGCGATATCTCGATAAGTTAAAGTTGTGTTAATGCGAGTGTGTGCGCGTTAGCTGCACTTACAAAGTGATACGTAGGGCCGTGTGTCGATGCGAGTGCGCGCGTGAGGGGCAGGTGGGGTCGCATGCAGGCGCGCGCGGGGGCCGGCCCGGGGGGGCTGCGTGCTCTGCCGCCCGTGCTACCGCCGCCGCCGCAGTTCGCCACCGACCACGACATGCCGGCCAACCAGATAGCGCAGGTACGCAAACCTACCTCACCAACTCGAAGCTCTTTAACAACTTGCGCAAGCAATTGACACTAAGCCGTTGCATGTCACAATTCGATCCAACATCATCCAGTATCGATTGAACATGGCAACACAAGTTTCAACACGCGTTTCTTTCTGCAGATCAGGCGAATAATGAGTCACCCGTTTTCATATTTTTTTTTATTTTGTTTACGCAAATGAGTCAATATTGTTGGTAAGGTAACGTTAAACTATGCCGCTAACTCCTGGGTGGTTTGGCTCCGATCGGCTTCCACAATCTCTCTCAATTCATTGTTATTCATTTATATATATCATATTCATTACTTGTGTTGATGGTCTTCCAAGTGGCTCGTTTTTCAAATCGAAGTTTTCATCTTGTAAGCGTTTAAACCAAAATCGCACGGTGCGTTCATTAGCAGTCCCCTCTCCAAACGCAACATTGATATTGCGATCTGTTTCTGCCGCGTTAGTTCCGCGTCGGAACTCGTATTCAAAAATCACTCGAATTTACGAAGTATCCATCTTGTCTAAGCTGAATAAAAAAAGAACAACTGAAAGTGGATTTAAATCGAATGTTGTACATTTTTTAAAAGAAGAACTACATAGGTACCATGTGAAAAAAGTTTCACTCAAAAATGTCAAACCATGAAGGTTCTATGTCAATTCGAAGTACCTATTACAATGAAACGGCAATTTCGTACTTTGATCCCTATTATAAGTCGATGTGTGGCATAAAATATTTATTATGATTAAATAATATATATATTTTATTAAATAAATAAACTATATTTTAAGGCTTTAAATATAAATCTATATTTTTTTCTTTACTTACATTGTGTGAAGTAATGCGTGCACTGCACTCAAAAACTCTTCAGGTTTTTTTATATGATATCCTTACTTTTTTTTTGCTCAAGTAAGTTGAACCATTTGAGTTTTTGTCAATCATTTTAATTGATGAAGCTGTAAAGATAGATGTATAAGTGTGTCGATTACATCTCTTGCTACTCTATCTCATTAAAGCTCAAACTTTTCCGAACGTGTGATAAATGTTAAGATGTATAACTTTTGCATTCGTAACTCATGTGTCATGTTTTTGGCCTAGTTTTGATTTGATTTGGTCATGTAATTCTGTAATATTCAGGCCGTTATTCTTGGAAGATATTGTGATGACATTATAATACGTCAGAATAGAAATAAGGGATTGCTTGTAACTAATTCTAGTAGGCTTCATAAGATACATAATAGCTTTAGGGGTAAATACATACACTTCTATAATAAAGTCCCAGCCACTGTTCAGGCGTTATCTATAAATAAATTTAAATGTTTTATAAAAAAAATGGCTCTGTCGTAAATCCTATTACTCCACTGCTGAATATCTAAATGATCGGACAGCCTGGGACTAGATTGTGATTATTTTATAGCGATAGAAATGACTGTACAATATTTTATATTTTTATTGAAAAGAACGCACAAAAAGAATGCTGGGAGAGTTTCTTGCGCCGCTTCTTCTCTCTCAGAGCGCCATTTGTTTCCGAAGCAGTAGTAGTATCTAGTAGTTATTAGAAATGACATCAAAAAGAATTCTGAAGGAATCAATTTTGAGAAAATAAATGCCTTTTTACCAATCCCATTCAAGCTTCACTTGTAGGTACTTGATGCAGTGTAGAAGATTTGAAAAAGCAAATTCTTAGTGACAGTTGACGGTCCAGTCGCACCGAAGGAATCCGATCGATCTCCCTCCATCCCTCGGGACCCCACCTCCCCGCGAGACGATCACACTTTCACGATTTTCACTCTCAAAGACATGTTCGCTTCGAATTTTATTTCCTGACAAGCAGCGTGTTCACTGTTCTTTTAGATCACTGGGATTACAAAGGGAGATGTTTTGTGAACGGTGAGTCGATGATAAGCCCCGGAATATTTTAATGAGACAACCTGACTGTCTATGTAGACACTCATTGTTTGTGATATGTCAAATTTAAAACAGGAATCTCTTATATATCAAATTCTCGTGCTCCGGTGTTTGTTATCAAACTCCTCCGAAACGGCTGAATCAATTTGTTTGAAAATTTGTGTGTATGTCGGGTCAATCGGCCAACATCTATTTTTCATGCCCGTAAAGTACAAGGGTCACCGCACCCCCCAAAATTGTGTGATGTGATTTGAATCGCTGATAGGTATGTTACGCCATAAAATATATTTTCGAAGCACGTTGTATTGGGATCCTTTAGAAAAGTGCTAACTACGCGTGAGCCCCGTGCTCCAAATCCGCAGCTAACTTAAAAAGAGTCTAGAACAGATGCACGTCACTTTGTTCTCGCAGAGAAAGGACTTTTAGCTACACGGCTCTCGAGAACTCGACGTACCTAGCTATGCTGTTTGTACGTGCTTAATGAGGGCGCGGAACAATAGCGTTCAGTGCAAGTAACTTTACGAATGTTACATTACACGAATTTGTTTCGTTTTATTTCGTGAACGAGTCCCGTGATTTTATTTTCAACCGACTTCAAAAAGGGCTGGTTCTCACGATGTGTTTATAGTTTTGTTTTTTTTTTTTTATCTAGAAGTTTGTCGTTTACAGACAATTATTATATTCATGTTACATTCATGAGTTTCTACAATCCAAATATGAAGAATCATTATTATGTGAACCAGGAGCATCTATTTGCCATACTTCTTTATCCTATAGTAAATTATATTTATACTCTTTAATCGTTTAGTTGGTAGGCTTTTTGAATAAGGCGATTCTTTATAAAAAAAAAATAAATAATAGATATGTTATATTATTTGGAATTTCATTAAAGATCTCTCTGTACACTGAGCATGAGAGTTTTATTTCACTCAGGATTTTTCTCAGGATTATTAAAAAACCCAAAAATTCTGAGCGGCACTACAGCTGAGCTCGTCAACTTGAGACAAGTTGTCAAGTCTCATTTGCCCAGTAATTTCACTAGATACGGCGACCTTCAGACCGAAACACAGTAATGTTTACACATTACTGCTTAACGGCAGAAATAGGCGCCGTAGTGGTACCCGTAGCCGGCATCCTGTGCAAAGGAGCCTCCCTCTGGTAAAAGGTTGACGCATGTTAATAGTTTGGTGGTTGCAGGTGATCGCATTAATATGCGGTCTGCTCGTGGTGATCCTCATGGTACTGGGACTGGCGTCCGCGGATTGGCTGATGGCAGCGGGCTGGCGGCAGGGGCTCTTCATGCACTGCATCGACCCTGAAGCCCCGACGCCTCTGCCCTTCGACATCATCGCGCAGCCGGGTTGCTACGCGGCCAGGCCAGCCACCTACATCAAGTAAGTTGCCTCCGTCTGCTCGAGTTATTATTTGATTATTTATGATAGGTTAGAGGTCGTGGGTTGTGGTCTGAATGGTCCATCTAGCGTCTGTTAGTCTGGAAATGTGTCCGGCCCATTGCCACTTTAATTTTAATGCTTGATTTAAGGCATCAGTTAGTTTTGTTTTCTTCCGTAACTTCTGGCTATGTAACTTATTAATTTTTCTTAATTTAAGCATGCTTCTTTCCATTCCGCGCTGACATTTCCTAATTAAGTGTTGTATTTTCTTCGTAAACAGCCATGTTTGGCAGCCATATAACAAAGTTGGATGACCATTCAGACCACAAGATGAAAGGGACCTGTAGGAAAGAGAAATGTGGGCAGACCACATAAAAGGTGGACCGATGAGATTAGAGAGATTGGCGGAACTAACTGGCTCGAAAAAGGAAAAAATAGAAAGGAATGGAAAGGAATGAAATTTACCCAACTGGGATCCATTTGAAAATGATCAAGAAAACTAACATAGTGCATGCAATTATAACTTACTAACATAAAAGTTAATAATAAAATAATCATGTTTGTCGACTAACCGTACTAACATACTAACACTAAAATGTAGAAATCAAATGGAAAATCATAAGTGAGGGTTACCACTTTAAAAACATAACAAATTGTTTACAAGAGCTACATCTCATTTCAATTTCCTAATATGCAAATATTGGGGTTGAGCAACTGTAAAGTAGATCCTGTAGATGAAGCCACAACCTGAGAGTTGAACAAAGCATACAAGATTTTATAACGATACGTCACTCGAACGGTTAGCTCAGTTGGCAGAGCACTGGCACAGATCGCCAGAGGTCGTTGGTTTCGAGTCCTGCATCGTTCATAAAATTTTGTTTTCAAATTTTATTTGTGTAAAAACATAATGAATTGTTTATTATTATTATCATGCACTAGCAGATCATTGATCTGATGCGTGCATATCACTGCACTTATATTTACATTTTAGTTTATTTTAATTTTTAACAAGTCTATTTTTAAAGCAATTTACTGATTTTGCACTAATCACTGATTCTGTTAAACTGTTCCGCATGTTCACAACCCGATTTAGTTAGAAGTTTTTTCTAAGGTTACTAGCAAACTGACATGTATGAAACATCTAAGTCCGGTCGCACATAATATACCGAACGACGTCGAGAGAGATCTTTGGAACGAAAGAGAATGTGTAACGTAGTGAGTCAAAGGGAAGGGAGACATTTCGTTAGTTGTCATTTGCATGTGGAAAATGCCTAATAGAGCGGGGCAGATCGGCTGTTCGCCACGCATTCATATTTCTGTGTCAGAACTGTGTATCTAAACTTAAGAGGGGACGTTAGCAGCGTAATTCCATACAAACGTATTCCCCTTTTTTCTCCCTGGATAATGCTTCTAGAGAGGAGATTTTTATTAAAAAATCAAGAAGTTTTGTTTTTTTTTCAATCAACTATCGAAATATAAGAAAATATGACTCTTCAAACATCGTAGAAAATGCCATGTTTATACCGCCCTGTTCAGACGAATACGTAACAATTTTGAAAGGTTTTTAAGAAAAAAGGAAAACGTACGGACATAGACTCATTCTTCCTGAAAACATGAGCCTGAAGCGGCTGTATCGTGCAAAAACCGGTTCAGACCAGGCGGTCGCTGTAGTTTACTATATGCTCGTTAGCAATAGATTTGAATTATATGTTGAACATGTAATAGTACATAATTAAACGCCTTATAAACGGTAAGACTTATGAGGCAAAAATAATGTATGGCTTTATTATATGTGTTTGGTATCATTGGCCGAACAACAGCCCTCATGCGGAAGTGTTAAAATGCCTAATTGTGTTGCTACGAACGCCGAGAATAATTTACATTTGAGTTGAAAGTGTCAAAATGATACGATTAAAACTCCGGCACCAAAGATGTAACGTCTAGGAAAGGGTTCGAAGTTGTCTAGACGACTGTGGAGACGAGAGACAACTATCGTGAACTACCCATACCTATAATATATCTATTGGCGTAGACTCTTTGTGTATTTCACCTAAGTATTACGTATTGCGCGGAGTTCTAATTGGTTTTATAGAAAACTAGCTGATACCCCGCGACATCGTTCGCGTACGTATTTTTACACCTAGGGTTAAATTATTGGAATTTTAGTAGCGATCCCTAAGTTTTATAGCCTATAAACACCCGAGGATGATGTAGCTCTAATAGTGAAAGAATTATTCAAATCGGTTCAGTAGATGCGGAACCTATTCAATGCAATCAAAAACCATCAAATCTTTCTTTATAATATTAGTATAGATATCAAAGCTTGTATATTAATTAAATATGTGTAAAAAGTTTCATTTCTTACCACTTAAAAAACGGCGACTTTAGATTTATATAAAAAACTAGCTGACCCGACAGACGTTGTTCTGTATATAATAAATAATATAATGTTTTTATATTATTTTGTCAATTATATATCATAGCATCAAAAATTACTACGTAAAATATGCGCCCTGTTGTCGTAATAAAATTGTTTCACAGCAGAACTGTCAAACCTTGCGTCAATAAATTCATTCATAGAAATTATGTATGGAGACATCAAAGGAAAAACAAATTTGTTGTTTTTATTTAATTTAGCAGCATTTTCCTATTTATTCACCTTTTAAATCTTCTCTGGACTTGCACAAATAATTCTAGACCAAAACTAGCCAAATCGGTCCAGCCGTTCTCGAGTTTTAGCGAGACTAACGAACAGCAGTTCATTTTGATATATATGGATTACTAGTGGACCCAACAGACGTTGTCCTGTACACACGTCTTAAATTTGAAAAATCTGTCCAGCCGTTAGGAGGAGTTCACTAACATACACATGAGCAGGAGAATTATATTATATGGACGTAATTGAGAATCTAAACCAATCTCAAATTCACTGAAACAAACAAAAAGTCATCAAAATCGGTCCAGCCGTTTAGGAGGTAGTTTAATTGGGAATCTAAACTATTCTTGAATCCACCCGAAGACACACATCAATCTCAAATTCACTGGAACACACAAAAATCTCATCAAAATCGGTCCAGCCGTTCAGGAGGTAGTTCAATTGTGAATCTAAACCATTCTCGGATCCACCTGAAGACACACAGAAAGTTTCAATAAAATCGGTCCAGCCGTCTAGGAGGGGTTCAGTGACATACACACGCACACAAGAATTATATATATAAAGATAAGCACTCATGTGGATTGCCCAGATCTGCTGCATAAAGTTAATTTTAATGTACCTCAAAAATCTCTTAGATACAGCCCTCCACTTGGTGTTCCTGCTGTTAGTAGCAACTATAGGCAAAACTCATATATGGTGCGGGCGGGTAGAACAGTGAATCATGTTAGTAGATTATTAGATATTGGTCCGATTGGCAACACTGAAGTGATTGCACTGCTCCTTAATGTTATTGTTTTCATATTTCTCTTTAAACTCCTAGACCTAGGTCTGTATTAATTATTTATGTTGAAATTACTTATTTTGTTAAAGGTTCCTTTGTTTAATGATATAAATTTCGACCTAAAATATCCTGCAGTGTAATTATGTTGCTAATAAAGTTTATTATTATTATATTTACTTCAAGCATTTCCAAGGCTAGGCAAATTTTTTAATTAAGTATTGTTTTTTGTTAATTTTAATCTTTTTAAAGTATCTTTATTGGCATGAATTTGAGTCGAAAAATTCCTGTTTTGTATTACTTCTATTAGTGAAAACCTGTAATTGGATGTCTGTTACAATTTAAGTATCTATAGAAATTGTATTGTAGCTGTTGGTTTTACTTAAATAAAAAAAATATATAATATGCACGCGAAAAAAAATTGACACGTCGCATATGTTGAATGTTTACTTTAATTAATCGAGGAGAAGAAGACTCAAGATTTGTTTATTCTTAATTCTTCCCAATACCTTCGCAATTTGAATAGAAACTCGATCGGAGGCCATTATTGATAAAGTGACGAGCGGGGTTGATGACGTGAGCGCTACGTTCGTCAGCTTAATTCGGATATTGTAAACAATTTTTTGCAAGTAATGATTTTATTCCGATCGTTGAGCGCCTCCAATAAATGCTGTTTATTATTTCTCACGTGTTCTGATGATAGCAGGCCTGGTTTTTAAATATATTACCATGATGTTTGTACAGTACAGTATAATTTACAATGTTACGACTCAAAATACGATAAAAACAAATTCTCGAAAGAAAAAGCATTCAATTAGAACTTACGTTAGATCGATGTTTTCTATCGTTTTATTACTAAATCAGAGGTCTCTCATTGGTTAAGATTCCACTACAATTCATCAAGTAATCGAATGGTGACCACGTACCGTAAGACGCAGTGTTGGTAGGCCTCCCACAAGTTGATCTGGTCAGGATTGCCGGAATACGTTGGATGAGAGTAGCGCAGCACCTATCGTCGCGGCCATCTTTGGGGAAGACCTTTCTCCAACAGTGGACGTCTTCCGACTGATATGATATGACGGACCATAAAACTATAAGCTAACTAAAAAATATTGAATTAGGTACCTAAGTGTGTAATTTAATTAAATACTTTCAATTTTCTGCACTCCTCCACTCTGTAAAGTTTTACTGCGCATAATCTTAAACTCGTCTATGCTCGCAATGTGCTTAATAAGGTTTTTCTTCACAAGTATTTTCACTCAAGTGATAATTATTTTGACAAATTGAAAACATCGTAGGTACGCAGATCGCCTTCGACCGTATATTGAGGCAAAAACCACGGCCGTGGGGTTTGCATTGGTTTTTTGAATGTACGCCCTTAACCATAAATAAATAATAAGGTTAAATGAATTCGAGCACTTGAGAAAAGCTGTGCTAGCGGAAATACCGACAAGTTTAATTGAAGTACAATGCTTATTTAATTAATGCCAAAAGGAGTCCGCAGAAATTCAACCATCACTTCAGCTTTATCAAAACCACTCGTTTTAAAACTCGTTAATGAATACTTACTTTTATTTATTTCCTCCCAGACTTTAGCCTTGAGTTTCACGGACCGATGAGAGCTAATTTCGAGATGTATGAAACTGTAATGAAAATTTTAAAGATAATGTGGGACAAGGTCGCCCTTTCAAGCTCGCATCGCGGAGAGATTACAGTTGAGAGATAATTAGATGCAAAGCGGCTTTAATAAGTGTTTCTTACCTCTAAACGAAACAATAATATTTAATAGGATTACTTTCTTATTGTTTTATTTGCCCATTTGTTTATCTATACGACTCTCAGAAATCTTTTTAAGCTCCGTTGTAAAAATAGGGATTTTATAAAGTTGAGAGTGATATTGAAAGAAGAGTGAATGCAGGAAACATGGTGAATGGAGTTTTGCACTCCTTTATGAGCAGTCGGAACGTGTCTAGAAAGGGTCGTTTGGCTGTGCGTGATTTTTGGTTCCGACATTCATGTACGGAAGTGAAAGTTAGGTATGGCATAAGAAACATGATAGCAGAATAAATGCTGTTGAGATGAGAGCGTTAATAAGTATGTTAGGAGTTAAACTCATTTACAGGATAAGAAATAGTGGGGTAAGGAAACGTCTGAAAGAACATGTAGAGACAAAAATTAAGAAATGTATGCTGAGATGGTTTGGCCATGTCGAGAGAATGAATGAAGAACGATTGACGAAAAAAGTGTATAACGCAAGTGTGAATGAAAGTGTTGGAAAGGGTAGACCTAGGTGGACGTTTCGAGAGTCCAAATCAGGGATGTCTTGAAAAAGCTCAAGATTATCACCCTAAACCGAAGAGCATGTATGAATGGAATAATGAAAGTGAACGAAGCGAAACAAGTATGTAAGAATCGTAACAAGTGCAAAGTAGTGGTCTTTGCCTACCCCTACGGGAAAGAGGCGTGATTAAATTATTATTATTATTATTTATACAGTTTGACGTGTTTATGTGTCTGCTTGTTTCGTAACTCCAGTAATAGACAATGGTGGAGGGATTTAAACAGAAATGATGGAAAGAGTGTGATATGAGCGTACGGGTCCCCTGATGGTAAGTGTAACCGCTGCGCTGCCCGTAATCTCTAGCGACATCAGACGGCGACTTGCACATTCACACGAGTTGGGGCCGACTAAACGTTAATAAGTACTTATAGCAAATAGTACCGTAGTTGAATAGTTATTTGATCAATAGGTGCGCGTGATTGAGTGAACAACCTTTGTTCTAGCGTACACTTGGAGAAGCATTATTAATACACAAATAAAACTTGAAAAACAATAAAATTTTATGAACGATGCGGACTCGAACCCGCGACCTCCGGCGTTCCTTGCCGGTGCTCTATCCAACTGAGCTAACCGTTCGATTGTCGTATCGTTATATCACTTTAAAAACATAACAATTGTTAGTGTTGTTGGACCAGATTCATGTTTACAATGTGAAAGCTCTGATTTGAAAAGATATATTTTTTAAATCAAAGTTCTTATAGTATCCTTTAGGTATACTTATGGGCTGGCTATGCAATTATATTATCATCTGAAATTTAAAAGCCCTTTTAATGAGGAAAAATCTCTTGTCCTTGGGTGACTTTTACATATTGAGCTAATAAGAATTTTATTATATATATCATAAAACCAATCAAGTGCATTCTACGACGGATGAACGGATGCGTCATGAAGTGCTTATTGCGAAACTGTCATTCCATGGGTATCCCGAGTGGTTCTGCAAATGGATCACCAGCTATTTGGCTGACCATGGTGTATGCTCCGACGTAAAACCCATAAATGCTGATGTCCCGCTATCCACTACAATGTTTGCTCTGCATATCAATTATATGCTGCAAGCTAGCAGTATACAGATTACACCACATGGTATGTCTCTTGCACCGGCCATGCTTACATCTCTCGGGATAACATCGACGAGAACCGGAACAAACTTGTATCTGAAATCGAGACTATGCTATACAATGTTCTGTTTATTCTTAAATCGAGTTAATTAAAGCTTTCTTCAATGGTTATAATGTCGAAATAAAACAAAAATCTTTTATTGTATTTACATTATAACAACCTTCAGATTTGTCAGTGATTCATCAGTCCAGGAGGCGACAAAAAAATTATTAAAGCACTTAATGTTCTACTCCGCATCAGTCCAGTGAATGTAAATACGACGTATAAGATATTTAAACACTATGTCATTTTTAAAACTTTCGTAAAAGAGTTATTTTGTAGTTAGCGTGTGCATAGGTCAAGCTCAAAAGTAGTTTACGTGGCCCAGCCCATAAGACAGCAATCACAACATTGTGTTAAAATAAAGAATACCACTAAGTCAAAACACAAGAACCAATGAGTTTACAGCTTATATATACCTTTTTTTTTAATGAAAATAAGTGACAAGACTCAGTTGATGGTCATTGATACGCCCTGCCCGTTACAGTGCAATGCCGCTCAGGATTCTTGAAAAACCCCAAAAATATTGAGCGGTACTGCAACTGCGCTCGTCACACATAAGATAACAAAACAAGAACTAGTAAAAAAAGAAGGACTCCGCGCAGTGATATTAGTAAGTGAAGCACCTTTATGCTAGAGTGGTGCGGTTACGGGGTATAGCAGATACACAATTTTTTCCCCCTTAAATAATCATATATCCACAAATACTTTTATAGTATTGTTTTTACACTTTTTCACGACGGCTTTTTAAAAATATTTTACTGCGACGCAAAACTGATCTGTCACAGACGATGGCAAATCTCATAATGGCGGCCGATCGGCTTGTATTAGTGTAAGTGTATGCGTGGGGCTATGTATTTACACGTTTACCGGCTTGTTATGGTGCCTCACTGTTACGTAAGGTGACAAGGAGTCCTTCTTATTTTACTCGTCCGTGATAGAAAATATTTTATTTACCTATTTATTTAGTCTTTAGGAGAGCATACTGTTAGGCAAAATTTTTATGATAAACATTCTTCATTAATATGATAAATGGGAGCATTTTTTTTTCATTATGCACTGTTTTATGTTTATTGATGACAGACGAAATATGTCAAAGGCTACGGACTCCTTTGATAAAAAGATTCATGCCCGCCATTACCGACGCTCGCACCAATATATTATGATAGTAGGTACCTTAATTCAATTGAGGGGAGTTATATTAACCTGGGGTAAACTCTAATGTGTGTTTTATTGGTCCGGCACGAGCGTCGAATGTGTTTGACTGTTGATGTCTGATTATAGTAACAGCGGTGCTATTCTCGTAATTTCAAATTCGTTGATCATTTTGCTCTCGATTGGTATTCTCCTAGAACGTCAACTGAATCGGAGCCGCACGTCAGCGACATTAGAACGACAAGCCCGCTCGAAGTTACCAATATTGTTCTAAGAAAACATATATATTTCTACTACTATTAAAAGGCTCTATTAGTTAATTTTTAAAGTGCTTACCACTGACCTGTATAAATACCACCGTACAGGCTGTTCCATATGTTTGACAGCAAATTTTTTGTGCCTATTTGAAGCGCCACTCGCGAGATTCCTAATTTTGACGTATAATACAAATGGCCGCGAAGGAACGTACAATATTCTGAAGCATTTTTGCATTTTGAAGCTCAAGAAAGTTAGCCCCCCAGATTTTTTTTTATTACATCGTTAGTTCGCCATTTGTTCTTGATTGTTCTCTATAAACAATTGTTTGTTCTCGATTTTTTTTTAATTTTGCAATTCATTAAAATTGGTTAGGTTATGTTAGAACAGTTAAAACAACGCACGAGCCGAGCGTAGCGTGCCGCGGCAGCGGCCGGCGAGTGCCAGAACCAAATAGTAGGCGTTTCCCACCATTTTTTATTAATTGTTTTTAAATAAACAACAAAAGAACAAACAATTATTTATAGCGAACAATTAAGAACGAACTAATGATATGCGATATTGAAAATTCAAAAATAGAAAAAATTTTTTTTTGGGGGCTAATTTTGATGAGCCGCATTTTGAATTAATTTCGTTCGTTTTCTGTGTTATTTATACTTCAACAATCAAAGCAATACAGTACACAATGTTTTGTTGTAAATAGTTTCCCCCCATGTATGTTTTCCGCTTTGTTTTCATCACTAGTTTTAGTACCGCAGACTGTCGCTACATGGCCAACAGCGCCAAAATGGCGAATATCAAACAGAACAGTCAGTCCAGTGGTATATAGTAGAGGTCAGTGAAAATAAGCAACTTCCAACTATTGACGTTCTATCTTGTTACGAGAATACGCATCGTGCATTTCCCTAACGGCCGTACCCAATATTCAGTCTATCTCCAGTTGTGGCCTACTTGAGACAAAAATCGTAACTATCGTTGACTTTTCTGTCCCAATAAACTTTTCGACGGTAACTCACTTGTCAATTAAAGGAGGACGTATAGCTTACTAGCGGTAGAAGCTTGTATGGAAAGTGCAATTCACGTGTCCCAATATAAGGCGATAGGAATGACTTATCGGGTATATTGGGACAGCTTCAGATTACTGACAGTAGAAGGTAGTAATTTATCTCTATCTGTAGGTAGTATATTGAACGACCGTAAATCGGAACGTAACTTCGTCACGATCGATCGGAACTGAACCGTCAATTTGTGTTACAACAATATGATATTTAACTGTTTGAAATAAGGTCGCTTCGATCCTATTCTCGTTTTGTTACGAGAATAGACCTACTGTACTGTTTTATTACTGAAGAGAGAAAACGTAATCCCAAATTATATTGTACTAGCTGACCCGAAAGACGTTGTTCTGTATACAAAATTAAGTTTATTTTTTACCTCCTGAGAAAGTTACAAACATATTTATTAATACATTCTAATTAGTTATTCATTTTAAACTATTCTTTCAATTTGATCTCTGAACGACGGGGGACACATCAAAGGAAAAACAACATTTTTGTTTTTAATTAATCCCGACTATTTTCATATTTATTCACCTTTTAAACCTTCTCTGGACTTCCCACAAATAATTCAAGACCAAAATTAGCCAAATCGGTCCAGCCGTTCTCGAGTTTTAGCGAGACTAACGAACAGCAATTCATTTTTAAATATTGTATTACTAATAACTTAAATTTATAATTAGCACAAGTACGTGAATTTGTGTTTTACTTATAGTGAAGTTTGTATGTTTATTTTACGCAATAACAAACTTTAATACTTTTAAAGAAAGTATGTAATTGTAATGGCGCAGTCGTGGCGAATTAATCAAAGCCAGTGTCAAATATTTTTATTCATGTACTGTTATAATATATTTATCTACTTCCATGCTTTAAATCCTCTATTAAAGATTCTGAAACAGTTAGCTTATTGCCAACATTAAAACACCCAATGTTCTAATAACTATTACATCATCCAAACGAGTGTTGTAATGTTGTACTGAATTTCATTACAACACTCCTATGTTTCGATCCCTTCATGCGCAGAGTTTCAACAGACAGCCACATTCTTATTGTTCGATGCGTGGTATCTGTATGAATTTAAAAAAAATAACATTTTCGTTTACGCGCGTTCCACACTATCAGAACGTCGCGCGCCTAATAAAAACTGGGTGATTCGGATTCCCGCCATATTTCTTAGATATTTTTATTGCTGTGTTTACAAAAAATGAGCGATTTATTTTAAACGCTGCAAAAGAACATTATATTCGAGTGAATTTTAATTATTGCACTATACAAAATGTAAATTACTACTAAAATAAATAAATGTGTCATTAATACTTAGTTTATTTGTATATAATCAGTAATGAATGATATTAGGTTACTACTAGGACTGGTGTTTTAATGTTAGCAGTAAGCTAACTTTTCCAGAATCTTTAAGAGGATTCATATTCTGGGTGTAGATAAAGTCTTGTAGGCAATTGTTGATAATTAGGTATTAAAACACTCATGTGATACTATTATCAATCCACATTCGTTTTTTAATACCCCTTATTACACAACAGTTGCATAAATAACTATTATCGTTGTATATAATATATACTTTTGTATGTTGATATAATGCTCCCATAATACCTTTATTTATGTACAGTGTATCAGGATTGATGAATCTACTGTACTTAATAGCACTGTGGTTTTTGAAAAATAATAATATTTTCGGGGAGTCATGATTTTTAAGAATTTTTGTTGCATCACTTCATATCGATTGTAATTAAAATAATGTGTAAAGATATGAAGCTGTTAATATTGATTTTAAATTGTGGCAATGAGTTTCTTGTCACTTCTTCTCATTAAATCTCAACCTTTTGTCGAGTGATGGTAAATGATAAAACATCTTTTGACATTCAAAAGTATCATTTTTTGACATCAGTGAATATATCTAATTACTACTACTACTACTACTACTACCGATTCATAAATAAACCTTCTCTTAAGAAATATCGCAATAAACTCAGCAATAGTTTTTTTTAATATTATTAATACATATTTAAAAATATACAATACAGTAGTTTTATTATCAATAATAATCACATCTACGTAAAGTTAGGATTTTTTTTAATGAAAATAAGGGACGAGACGAGCAGGACGTTCAGCTGATGGTAATTGATAAGCTCTGCCCATTACAACGCAGTGCCGCTCAGCATTCTTGAAAAACCCCAAAATTTCTGAGCGGTACTGCAACTGCGTTCGTCACCTTGAGACAAAAGATGTAAAGTCTCATTTGCCCATTAATTTCATTAGCTACGGCGCCCTACAGACCGAAACACAGTAATGTTTACACATTACTGCTTCACGGCAGTAATAGGCGCCGTTGTGGTACCCATAATAACCTCCCACTGGTAGGACTGGTAGGTTCAAAAACTAAATAACAATTAAAATATAGCTGGCCTAAATTGTTTGTCTAGAAGTTGTATTTACAAATAAAAATTTCATTTATTGTTTTTATGACGTAATTTTAATAAATCATAATATCTATTTAATTATTGAATTCTCAGCAATGACAATACAATTTTGAATATTGTATTTTATTAATAATGACGCCAAAAAGATTGCTGGGACAGTTTCTCGCGCCGTTTCTTCTCTCTCAGAGCGCCAATTGTTTCGAAGCGATGGTAGTGTTTGAATTGACATCAAAAAGAATTCTAAAGGAATCAATTTTGAGAAAATGAACGCCTTTTATGCCTTGAGTCCTAACGGGAGTCCTGGTTTCGCGAATTCTAGCTTTAACACTTTTAAGAGCCTTTTCAGTTGTAGCCCCCGATATTTTACGGCCTTCGCGAGAGGATGTGTATATATAGTGAGGATCGATAGTACCATATAAGAGTATATACCTAGATAGAGATATATATATCTAGTTTTGAAATAGACCGACGGCTCCATAATTTTACCAGGAGGCTCCTTTGCACAGGATGCCGGCTAGGTTATGGGTACCACAACGGCGCCTATTTCTGCCGTGAAGCAGTAATGTGTAAGCATTATTGTGTTTCGGTCTGTAGGGCGCCGTAGCTAGTGCAATTACTGGGCAAATGAGACTTAACATCTTATGTGACGAGCGCAATTGTTGTGCTGCTCGGAATTTTTGGGTTTTTCAAGTATCCCGGGCGGCACTACGTTGTAATGGGCAGAGCTTATCAATTACCATCAGCTGAACGTCCTGCTCGTCTCGTCCCTTATTTTCATTAAAAAAATCCTAACTTTACGTAGATGTGATTATTATTGATAATAAAACTACTGTATTGTATATTTTTAAATATGTATTAATAATATTAAAAAAAAAACAATTGCTGAGTTTATTGCGATATTTCTTAAGAGAAGGTTTATTTATGAATCGGTAGTAGGTAATCGGTGGTAGGCAGGGCGTATCAATTTCCATCAGCTGAACGTCATGCTCATCTCGTCCCTTTTTTCATAAAAAAAAACACTTTGTGCAAGGCAATATGTACTAGAGGTTAGTTTATTTGTTATGAAAAATTTTAATTTATTCACGCGGCTTGGCGACTGTTCTTTGTTTCCTTCGCGTGATCGTACTAGACTTCGAGTACCCCACATTAGAACCACTTTGTACTAAAAAAAACAGTCATGCTATGTGTGTAAAAATATTTAATAAATTACCAACATAAATAAGAGAGGAGATAGTGTTAAATAGATTTAAATTTGAATTACTAACACTTAAAAAATATTGTTTTTACTCAATAAAAGAATATTATCAAACGAAATGGTAACTGGCACCAATACTATTTTTATGTATATATATTTTATATTTACTACATTAAGTATCTCTTAACATTTCATTAATTATTGTAACTGTATAGTCTTTTAGGTATGGTCAAATTAAATGTAGCAGTAAGTATTGATATATAAAATGAAATTATACATATGAATGTCAAGACGAAACATGTGCCTACTCTAAGTAACAACTTTTTCTGTGAATGTTTCAAAAATATTAGCAAACCCAACACACTATCATATTAATGAATATTTTAACTATAATAAAAACCACTGGGATAAAATGATCCATGTTTGAAATACGTGTTTATCACGTTTCAGGGCAGCAGCCGGGTTGTGCGTGGCAACCCTAGCGGCTGACGTATGCGGCGCGCTGCTCACCGGGCTAGGGCTGCGTTCGACCGACCACCGCACCAAGTTCCGCTACTACAGGTTCGCGGTTCTCGCCATGTCGCTAGCACGTGAGTATGATTCTAACTTATAAACAGGACTCATGAAAAAAGGGCCAGCCTGTGCCAATTGAAGCTCGAATGGCTGTACATAATAGAGTGCTTGTCGCCAAGTTAATGTATGGAAATGAGAGTTGGGTATGGCAGAAGAAGCATAAAAGCAGAATTAAAGCAGTCGAGATGCGATCACTGCGTTGTATGTGTGTGGTAAGACTGATTGATAGAATTCCGAATGCGGTAATACGAGCGCGCTGTGGTTTGAAAGAGGATGTTGTGACAAGGACTGAAAAAGAAATGCTGAAATGGTTTGGACACGTGGAGCGAATGAGTGAAGAGAGAATCACGCATCAAATATATAAAGCAAGTGTGTGTGGGCAAGTCGGTCGCGGGAGACCTCGTAGAACATTCATCGACCAAATTAGGGACGTTCTGAGAAAAGGAAAGGTCCGGATCACCTGCAACCGGCGAGCATGTATGAAAAGAGTATTGAATGTAGAGGAGGCGCGTGAGGTTTGTTAGGATAGAAGCAAGTGGCATTCTATTGTCTCTACCTACCCCGACGGGATCAAGGCGTGAGTTTACGTATGGTATGGACTACATAAAATTAAAACTATCATTACGTGGAAGCCTACCGAGAATACAGGCAGCATTTCCGCGTTGGATAGCTAGGCTGATAAATGTATCAGCCTAGCTATCGGTGAATGCACCGAAATAACTGCCAGCGCTTGGGTTTCCAGTAGCCTTATTGAGGCGTGAATATACAGGGTGTCGCAATAGAACGTGCATATTTAAAATATTGATTAAAAAATAAATACAAAAGGTATAGTTAAAATAAAACTGAGGTATTATTAAGAAATAACCGAAGTTTATTTTTTTTAAAATAACATCGTCTAAATGATGACCCTCTCTACGACGACACTCCTCTAATCGCAAACGGAAGTTATTGAAAACTTTCTTCAGAAATGCTGGTGTAATTGCTGCCATTTCACCAAGGATATTCTCCTTGAGCTGATCGATGTTTTTCGGATTATTGCTGTAAACTTTGTTCTTGAGGTATCCCCACAAAAAAAAGTCAGGAGGCGTCACGTCTGGACTACGTGGGGGCCATGGGATATCACCTCTTTTCGAAATCAGTCTGCCAGGGAACATCTGTTTCACAACCGCCATGGAGTCATTTGATGTGTGACAGGTAGCTCCGTCTTGTTGAAACCAAGTCCTAGAATTCACTATTCTTGAATTTTCAAGCTCTACGAGTTTACGAACCCATTGATATGGAAGTGGGCCTCATCTGAGAAAAGGATATTGTCAAAATTGGAAAATCGATTAAGCATTTCATTAGCAAATGCGAGCCTTGCTCCGAAGTCAGACTCTTTCAATTCTTGTGTTAACTGCAGCTTGTAAGGATGCAGTTTAAGATCCAAGTTTAAAATTCGTTGCAAACTTCGTCTCGATAAGTGTAAGACAGACGATCTCTTGCGAGTAGACATTTGTGGATCTCCTCGTACAGACTGCATGACTCTATCAATATTGTCGTCGGTCCTAGATGTTCTTGGACGACCTTTTGCTTGTGGTTTAAACGTTGAACCAGTCTCTTCAAAACGCTGTACCCATATTTTAATTAAATTAGCACTCGGAGCTTCACTAATTTGCCGTAGTCCATATTCAGAACAATATAAACGCCTAGTAACGATGTATGAACGAGAGTTCTCGTAAAATGCGCGCACGCAAAATGCGGGACGCTTCCCGTTGAAGTGACTCATAGTGACTAAAACTCCATGAGCCCGCCTACCCAACGATGCAGACTCCCCCCCGCCCGCGCACTTTCTACCCCGCGAAAAAAGATGATGCAATATGCACGTTCTATTGCGCCACCCTTTAGTACTTTGAAAATTCTCCCCGCCTCTGGGCCCCTCAGGCCAAGACGTGTCTCGATACCAAACGGCACAAAGATGTATGACTCACTGAGACCAATATATTTGCGACGCTTGCTAATATGTAAAAGGTATAAAAGTGACTACAACTACGGATGCCCATTAAATTCGCTCTCCGTTCAAGATTCAAGGCCTACATTCTCATTAATTATCATTGGCTTGAAAATACACTGAACTCTTAAAGGGCGAAACTATGGAATCTGCTTTACTCGGTGTTTCCAGGACAATACGACATGGGCACCTTGAAAAAGGGCACGTACACCTTTTGTAAAAGGCCAGCAACGCTCCTGTGATTCCTGAGGAGAAAGTGGGCGATGGTGATTACTTAACATCAGGTAACCCGTACGCTCGTTACTCCTAGCCTTCCATAAAATGATGGATCACAAAATTAAAGAAACGGATTTTGTGAACATTATTGTACCGCATGAGATATCACATATATAAAATGTGTTCTTGTATGGATCTCAAACACTATCTATAACTCGCGTGGAGAGTTCGGTTCGCACCAGTCTTACTCTAGGTAAACTTTTTTTTTTATGGAATAGGAGGACAAATGAGCGTACGGGTCACCTGTTGTTCGGTCACGTGTTCACCGCCGCCCACAATCTCTTGCAACATCAGAGGAATCACAGGAGCGTTGTCGGCCTTTAAGGAAGGTGTACGCGCTTTTTTTGAAGGTACCCATGTCGTATCGTCCCGGAAACACCGCACAAGGAAGTTCATTCCACAGCTCTGTAGTACGTGGAAGAAAGATCCTTGTAAACCGCACTGTGGAGGACCGCCACACATCCATATGGTGAGGATGATATCCTAACTTGTGGAGTGTCGTGCGAACGTGGAATTCGGCAGCAGGAATCAGGTTAAACAGCTTTTCGGAACACTCCCCGTGATAAATGCGGTAGAAGACACACAATGAAGCGACGTCTCTACGCAACAACGCCAAGTGATCCAGCCGTTCATAGAGCACTGGGTCCCCGACAATTCGAACTGAACCGAAACTGGCTAACTCCTGTAGAAATTAGTATTGTTATATATAATTTTGTTTTTATTTTCTGTTTCAGTGATGTGTATACTGATTGCGCTGGTGATATATCCGGTCTGCTTTGCTGCTGAACTTAATTTAGGTAATAATGTATTGTTCACTCTAATATATACTAATTGATGCCCGCGTAGATAAAGGGTTTTTAAACATAATAAGCAAGTTTGAAATTCAAGATTATCTTTCCGGTTCCCGTTTTCGCTCCTGTTCCCAACATATTATATGAATCTTATTTTGAGGAAGATTGCTGTGGCAAACTAAATCTGCTAATGGTATAGCTCATCGATGTGAATTTCAGATTTTCACAAATCCCGCGGGAATCATGGAATTTTCCGGGATAAAATGTAGCCTATGTCCTTTGCCAAGCTCAAGTCTATCGCTGTACCAAAATCATCCAAATCGGTTCAGTAGCACCGGCGTAAAAGCGTAACTAACAAACTTACATTCACATTTATAATATTAGTAGGGATTCATATGAAATCTTGAAGTAAAAAAAGCACACAGTGGTGACCCGGGACATATCAATGAAACCTTCATAATAATCAGTAATTTTTATTTAAATATACTTTTATGCATTTGATGCTTAATTTATGTTTACAGTGGTAGTAAATACGTTGGCGAAGAATACGTCGTGTGTGCTTTTCTTTTACTTTCGCATCAGAAATCTTCGAAAAATGTTGTAGTTAGTGATTTTTTATACAATCTGAAGAGATATCAAAAATTTTACTTTGGTTAAGAACTTTGAAGTATCGGGATTATCAACACATTCCGCAATAAATTTTACTTTTTGTTCACTGCCAAGCGATAAAATACTGACCCGAAAATCCGTTATATGTTTTGTCCTTATTTATGGCACGAAACGAATGGACCTTTTCTCTTTTGTCACACTTACATGGAGCGAGAACCGTTAATTAAAATCTGCTTGCAGCATATTTTAACTGGCAACCATGAATTATTGTAAAAAATTAAACAAAAATTTAACCATAATATATTTCTGGCAACCCTAACGTTGCGGTTGACTGGCAACAATTTTTTTCAATTCAAAACTGTATTCATAATAAAAACATATAGTTGCAATTTATTTTTTCACCAAATACTACAATTAATTACACGCTGCGAATTCTTCAAGGGAAACCAATCGCTAATACGTTGCCCTACGTTGCTTACCTACTCCCTCAACATTAATTTAACATTAGTTTTATCAAAGTCATAAAATATTTTATTGCCATAAAATCAATCGTCAGTGTCAGTCACCAAAAATACAATTCAAATACATGCTAATTACACAAAAGTTTAAACATACTATATATTTTAAAAATAATTCAATACAGTAAAACAATTCAAGGCTGAACCTTAAAAAATAACAGTTATAATACTATTTATACATTGTAATATCGTTTACGTAATCTTCAATACTTCGACATAAGTCTGGGTTTAATAAAAGATTTAAATTTATTTACTTATTGATAATTCAGATACACTTCTTGACAATTTATTGTAAAATTTAATACAATTGCATGCAAAAGAATTGTTTATTTTTCAGAGCCTAGTAGGTAGTATCAAAACATTAGATAGCTACAGAATCGAGCAGTGAGATCTTGTACTATATGCTAGCCTATATTGCTACACTTTAAAAATAACGATATAAATAGGCGATGACATTTCTTACCCCATTCGTTATCCGCGCGGTCGGTTCTAAGTAAATGTGTTTGTTTTGAGCAGGCAACAGATCGGTGTGGGAGTTCGGATGGGCATACGGCGTGGGATGGGGCGCCGCCATATTTTTGTTCGGCGCTGTGGTTCTGCTGCTGTGTGACAAGGAGAGCGAGGAGCTCTACTACAAGGAGCGGAAAGTAAGTGGCCCTGTGTTTTATAGATTGAATTAAAGTGATTAACGGCCGTTCCCAATATTCAGTCTATCTCTTACTTGAGATAAAATCGTAACTATCGTTGACTTTTCTGTCCCAATAAACTTATCGACGCTAACTCACCTTATCCGTGCACGCTGTCTGTCAATGAGACGACTTATAGCTTACCAGCGATATAAAGTTTGTATGGAAATTGCAATTCGCGCGTCCCAATGTAAGGCGATAAGAATGACTTATCGGGTATATTGGGACAGCTTCAGATTTTTGACAGCTAATTACTGACAATAGAAATTAGTTATTTATCTCTATCTGTAGATAGTATATTGGGAACGTTCGTAAAAGAACAAGAACTTCATCTGATGGTAAGTACGCCCTGCCATAGGGCAGGCATTGTATAGACAATGCAGTGTTGTCAGAATTTTACACTAAGTTAACTCCGCGACTAGTCGAGCAAAGATGATTTCAAAGCAGAGTGGCATCTTCCTCCTAACCGTGTCGTCATCGGTCCTACCGATTTGCTTCGTGTTTCGTGGTACAGGAAAGCAGTTAGTACCGCAGTTTTCAACATTTGGTCCGCTATTTTGTGAACAAGTACACAGTCGCGTCTTGAAGTGTCGTTAAGTGATAAAAGTATTATTTCGTTTCCGTATTAACCGTCAAAATTATGTGGATCACATCATAAAGGAGGAGAATAATTTTTATACCAATATTGACAACATGACTGATAATACAAAAGATAGTTTTGTCATAAATACAGCTGATTTGGATTCTTCCGACGAATCATATTTGTCTAATACAGATAGGGAATCCAACAGTTATTAGAATATAAATTTGATCAAGCATTGAAACTTTGTTTACATTCTTTATCTTGTCTCGTTGGCCTAACTAGTTTAAAACTGCAAGAGGTCTACTCCCAAAATCGACAACGATACATTCGGAACGATACGACAATATTATGAATATATCGCAACTACCCTACTCTAACAAATGTCGAATTCCTTATCGTTTATCGTAACCATACACTAATATTTTGATTTCTTTACGATGTTAGTGCGAATGAAATATGAGTAAACCTTAATAAACTAAAGATACATAATAATAATAACATAATTTAGACGCAAAGAACTATGCCAGACTGCCCCACCAATTTACTTCATTTATACAAAATGTACATATTGAAGAATCATGTAATGTAATATAATATGACTATTTAAAATTGAATAAACAATACAAAACTTGCGAAAATATAAAATGTAAGAAAAAGTAACTCAACCCTTCTCGTCGACTTCCTATTTCTCAGGTGGCAATTTGCATTACTTTCTGCGCATAAACGATCAATAAAACGACTTAAATTACTTGGTAGTAAAAAAAATCCTGTTGAATATGTAATTAATGTTTAAATATTTGGCGTATGTTTATTAATTTAATATACACCAAAAGAATTAAGAAATTAACTAAACAATCAAAATAAAAGCACAACTACAACTTGAAACGATAATAGTAACGACAGCCGTCGACAGGTGTCATTGAGATTATCGCAAAAGTGACGTTTGATTATTTGTCAAATTCGAATATTCGTCTCTGACATTTTCAACAAAGAGTAGGGTTACGACTGATAATATCGAATAATGTTCAGTTCTCATGGTTTCTCGCATCGACAACCCTATGAGGAACGCCTGGCTGAGTTTAACCTATGTTTTCGAAACGTAAATTGTGAGGACCTGCTCAGTCGTATTGCATTTAAGGTCCCTTTCAAGTATCCATATATAGAGCTAAGTTATCAAAAAATTTCTATACCCCACCGCGTAGATCGAATCTAGGCTTACAGTCCCCCGGTCAAGCGCATTTTTGAGGAGTAACAATTTAATAAATGGTCGCATTGAGTTGGACGTGTTTCACTACTCTTTATATAGTTTTAAACGAAAGATTTGGGAGCATTTAAGAATTTAGTTAATATTATTGTAAAATTTAATGTCACTTAGTATTAGTATTTTTTAAGTGTTTTGGCAAAGCTATGGACACCGTAATTGTTGCACATATCAGGCACTTTACCCTGTATGTATAAAACTAGTTTGTAAGGATAATATGTGTAATGTCGTTGTACTTAATAAATAATGTTTCGTACGTTCAATCATCGTTTCGGCATTGAATACGATGTAACTAAGAGTAGGTTTCGACACAACTAATGCCACGATATATCGAATATCGATTTTAGGAGTAGGCCCCCACATCATCTATGAATTGTATACAATGAATGTAATATGTTGTGCAGGTTGTGAGCGGCGAGGGTGGGACGCGCCCCTAGGGTCGCGGGCGCCTGCCCGACCTCGTGCCGTGAGAGCGCTAACACACACACACACACACGAACACAGGGACCGAGACACGTAACACACACACCACCGACTAAGATCTACCTAGTCTAGACCGACTACATGGGATTATACTTTCTTTGTGTTTGTCTTTTATTTACAAGGAAACCACTTTTAACGGATTGTATCGCGTACAAATGACACAATATTTGAGTTCTGATAATAAAAACGTCACACTTTGACTATCTCTGAGGATGGAAATATTCAATATGTAATGTTTATGAATACAGCGGTCAATCCGTTAAAAGATTTTTTATTCTTTAGTGAGTGCGGCTATTGAAAGGATTCGATTACTAAAGACAGTGATTTCTGGCATCTGTCAAAATGACGTTTGACACGTCTGTTAAAGAATATGTAGTGCAGGAATCCTTGTTGAATGCGAGCACTCCTTTGTTATTTGTGATCAAACAGAGATCTGATTAAATTATATTTTTATTTTTAAATTACTATTGATTTTAACGGGAATTAATAGCGTGCATCTATTTTTTACACATTCACTTTTGAGTTTATTTACACATAATATGTTCCCATTTATTGTTGTGTTGTATTCGTTATACTTTAAAAGATATAACGTTGCTTTTAATAGTTTGCCATAAATTTGATTTTAAATATGAGTCTTAAAAATATGAATTTTGAATACGCAGCGATATTTCTCATGAAGTACAAATGTTGTATGTTTTGATGAAAACGGTGTGAAGTTGTATTGTTGATCTGTGGGCCTAGTCAACATATATTAATACTACTTAGTGTTTGGCTTGATGAAAACTCAACCACGTAGTGTCGTTACTCCAAATGAGTTGACATGTCATCGCTCTGTAAATGTCATCGTGACATTGACAGATGTCAGACTAAGACTATTTTGAATAGGACCACAGATAATACAGTATCGTGTCAGTATGAAGTAAAACGAAACGACGTAACTGTGGTGAGGCTGTGGCGTACGACTCGCGTTTTATTCTGTTCTACATATTGTGATGTTTTGTACAAATTATGTTTTACGAATCTTATTTGATTCAACCGAATCATACTCACCGTGTTTTTATTTTTGTTACATTATAGGTTACACTGATTTAAGCTTTAATTTTAAATATTTTTTGTTCACCGAAGGCGTAATAGTTCGTTTCGGCACAGAGTCGTTTAGGTCTTAACTTTGAAATTGCACAACTGTGTAGTAGTGTCAAAATTTATCGTTAGTATGTATCGCCTGTCGGCCATATTATTGTGTTAATGTGTTTAATATTAAGTTTAATTTAAGGCCGTTGTTTTGTTCTCGAGCGCACTGGGCCTCCATTGCCGGTCGGATCGAGACCGCGAAGCCAGTGCGCTGTTATTTATTCGCTTTTAACTTATTCGTTGGTTAGCGGGTTGTAAATATGTTAGTGTAGTTAATCTGTGGATCGGCGTTGTGTTGTGGGCGTGATTGTGTCGTGGTCGAGTGACCGTGGTCGTGTGACCGTGGTGACCGTGTGACCGTGTCTGCGTGTGTCGCGTTGGCGCAGCGGCGGGCAGGCGGCGAGCGGCGGGCGTCGCTTGCACACTTCTTACACTACTCTGCTCTCTCATTGAGTTGTTCTGAGTTGAGTGATGCGGACTTGTAATATTAGTGTTGCACAATTAGTGGTACTAAGGGCGTGCTTGAATTGAAAGTGTACGTGTCGTAACTATAGGCAGTTATTCTCGAGTGTAAACAATGGTTTATCTGGATAATATAGACAGCTGTAGTTTTATTGTCTGTTCTTAAGATTTTTGCGAATCAAAGTGAGTTTCGAGCGGAATAAGACAACGAATTAGAGAGAAATACGATGTAAATGATGCGGCGGGTTGAAAGTAATTCGTGTCGAACAAAACGCACTTTAATTCGCGTGTGAACGCATTTTAATAAGTATGCCTACTGAGATATATAATGGAATTAATGATTTGTGTCGAAGTTACCTTTAGTGTGGTAATATTGAATTATCGTAACTTATTATTGTATTAAATATTTTATTATTCGGCCTCGGTGATATTCAGGAATCTCTATAACTGTAATAATACTAAGCGTTATACTTTATGGAATTGAAAGTGAGTTCACGTGAAGTATTTTCTTAATGTTTATGTAATTAATTGTCTATGGTGTAGTATGGCTAGATCACTATCCGTAGCTTTAATACTACATTAAGTATCGTAGTTTCATATTTTGTTTCCAAAACAGATGATATTCTTCTTTAATAAATTTATTTTTCTATAAAATTTGCGATTTAATTTTATTCTGTAGTATATAATGAAATATTTGTAATTTATAGAATGGCACCATTTTCAACTCGATCGCTAGAGTCATTTGTTTTTTCCATTTGAATGTGTCTATCTAATTATTTGTACAGTGTTGTGATCATATTGTATCTAAAGATGTGGTGGATGGAAGCACTTCAAACATATTTTCAATGTGTATGATAAATCAAATATTTCTGATATTAATTAAAATAATCTGCCAATAAAATTTTATTAATTATTTTAAATAAATTAAATGTCGTGTATTAGTGTTCTTGTAGGTGTTGTATCCTGCGTTTAAGTTGGTAATCCATTACTATAGATAGTTTAGGCCAAAATTTAATTACCTATCACGGACAAGTAAAATAAGAAGGACTCCGTGTCACCTTACATAACAGTGAGGCACCAAAACAAGCCCGTAAACGTGTAAATACATAGCCCCAAGCATACACTTACACTAATACAAGCCGATCGACCGCCATTATGAGATTTGTCATCGTCTGTGACAGATCAGTTTGCGTCGCAATAAAATCTTTTATAAATGCCGTCGTGCGTTGTGAAATAGTGTAAAAACAATTCTATAAAAGTATTTGTGGATATATGATTATTTAAGGGAGAAAAATTTTTGTATCTGGTATATCCCGTAACCGCACACACAGGAGCATAACGGTGCTAATATCACGGCGCGGAGTCCTTCCTTTTTTACTAGTCCGTGTTACCTATATAATATACATTGTTTATAAGAGCATTATGCTAATTTCTCATAAATAGTAATTTTATATAGACGTATTAGAGACAACATGAACATTGACAACTTTTAGAATTAGTTGATGTATTTGCATCGTTATATTGCCTACATTGTACATACATATATTTATTCTAATGCTATGTATAATCTGTCAACATATTTACTAATGGTTTGGGAAAGAAGACACACACATCTATAAAAAATTGAGTATTAAATAGAAATTTTGGTTTAAAAAGTTTAAATCTTAAGCACTTTCCAAAATTAAGTTACAATTAATACTGAAATAATTATGTTATAATTTTAAGTAATGTAAATTTGGGCGATGTTTGAGCTTGCACTGCCATACAACAGATTGTTATAACTACTTAATTACTTATTGTAAGAATAATAATCTATAATCTATCTCGGTATCTTTAATGCTGTTTCCAACTTATAATCTCTGAGCAAAAGCACTAATCTCTGAAGCAATTGCATCATTTGGCGTTGCTAGCGTGACTCACAAGCTGTTTTGTTTTTTTTTAATTTGCTTGTTTTGTACATTTCATCTAATCTCCATTTTCATTATATTGTTTGGAATATAATAATAATATGTTTAAAATAGGTACATTTAATTACAATTAACTCTCTACCTTATCTCATTTCTATAGAGTTTAAAAGAGAGAAGCAAGATTAATAACATTTTTAGAGGGTGTGCGGAGCAGATTTACTCAGATAGGTATAAGTACTTACAAACATGCGCTAATTGTGACTAGTTAGACGGATTAATTTATGCAACTGTTGTGTAATAAGGAGTATTAAAACGCCGAGTGTAATTATAATATCACATGAGTGTTTTAATACCTAATTATCAACAGTTGCGTACAAGACTTTATCTACACCCATAATATGAATCCTCTATAAATGAGTCTGAAACACTTAGCTTACTGCTGACATTAAAAAAGCCAGTCCTAGTAACCATTACATCATCCAAACGAGTGTTGTAATGTTGTACTGAATTTCATAACAACATTCGTTGATGTTATGGTTATTAGGACATAGGACATAAGAGGATTTAAAGCATGGGTGTAGATAAAAATAGTTACAGGCGCAAGATGAGGACAGTTAGTAGAAGATCAATATCTTTGTTCCGCAACCGAATGAAAGATAATCTTGTTTTTAAATGATGGAATAGCTGTACATGCGCTTAGATTAGCGATAATATGCACTAGTCAGATGTTTCATCTAAGTAATATAGTCCTTATGTAAAGTCGGCAACTATAGTCATTCATAATACTACGTTTAAAGTGTATCACTGTCTTATTCTATAGTCGTAAAAAATGTTCAATGTTTGTTGATCAGACATTAATTCTAAAATTACCGTATTTTTTTAATAAATTGAAATCGTATTTTATGGTTCGAGTCGAGTAGCTTCGCAAGTTTTATTGTATACTTTTTTCTATCTGTACGAGTGTAACCTCTATTTTTCAATGTAATGTAAAGAGTTGAAGGTTAACAATGTATTTATATTCCATTTCTTTAGCTGATGATGAGTCATATCAATGAGATTGAATAAAGTAATTCTAGATTACGTCTTGTTTTATTTACCCTGGCGTATAACAACTATTGTCTGTCTGTCAAGACCCATTTTATTTATTTTAGTCTATTTATATAATTTTACTCGACCATTGTCGTTATAACATGCTTTTTATTAGCTTCACCTGAATGTATATATGTTTGTTTGTAACCGACTCATTTGGGCACGATTTTGACCTACTTTAAACGGTCAGATTTCGTTCAAACTTCGAAGGACCGATCCTTCCTACATTATTTTGAAAAATTTTTTCCATTTTTCAACTTGCAAAATAAGATTTTTGTTAATTTATATAATTTTTCCATCTATTGTCGATGAGGTAGGAATTGTAGTTCATTTTAAATTTCAACTATTATCTTTTCAACCTAAGTGTGTTTTTTAATTCTTTTTATTTTTACATACAAGCAGTTTGTAATAACTGCTTGTATTCAGGAGACATCTATTTTAGAACGCCAATGGTGCACCTTTCGATGGCTCTGACGGATCAGTAAAATTTTGTTTATTTCAATATCTCGAACAATGTAGATACCTAGACTTCCCAATGTCACTCTTATTACAACTTTTATTATATTATTATTATTACTATGCCTTATACTTACTGCAAGTGCGTCACAACTTCCCTAGCGGATACTTACTAACAAAGTATGTATTTTGATTCTTCTTGATTATTTGATCGCCAGAAATATTCACGTTTTATGCAATATGTACTATTTATTGATCTATTCTGTCCTTAATATTTTTTTTATGGATGAGAAAGACAAACGAGGATATGTGTTATCTGATGTTAAGTGATGACTGCCGCCCTAGCAACATCAGAGAGGTATCATAGGAGTGTTGCCGGCTTTTTAGAGAACATAGAATAGAATTAGAACGTTTTGATGAAACACTAATCATTCTAAACTTAATTCCTGCTATTTTTAAAAGATTAAGTTTAGGCTCAGATCTTTTCAGCACTGACATTAAATGTGTGAAGCCAAAGAATAGAAGACAGACCGCAAAATTCGTCCTAACTCCAAGCAATATTAATGTTCACAAACATACCAGCGGCTTTTCAACATCCAAGCGGAGCTCATGAGCCTTACCCCATATTATGTATCTAATAAAAAAATGTGTCTTATGAAGTCAGGGTTGACAAGCATTCAACAGCAAATCTGGAATAAGAATTGTCTCAAGAGGATACGAAACGACACCCTCGCTTCACGAAGTTTTTTTTACAAAATCAAGACCATAAGTTAATTTATTTCTGAACAGATGACAGAAATAAAACTAAAGCCAATAAACATTTGGGCAAACGTACATTCCAACCGTTCAGGCGACATAAATTTTTAGTATCTAAGTAGTATATTTATAATTAGAACCATACAGTGATAAATGGTCAAACAAACCTGTCATTTATCTAGAATCCATATAAATATTAAAAGTTAAGTCCCTCTATCTTATGCTTGATGAAATTTAGTATGGACATGTCCAAAGGTATACCTTTGAGACTATGTTTTTATATCAACATTGAATGTTAAATGATATTATCTGAAGAGTTGAGGCAAAATTGTAATGGTTCAATAATAAACAATTTACAAAATATCTCTTTAATGAATCCTTATAAGAATATCACTTTAATTTAAGAACATAATTTACTTTGATAACATCTATAGGCTCAAACAACAATATGAGCGTTTAGAGGTAACATGGTTCAAATAAAATACTTTTTGAAAGGATGCAAATATTTGGTAAATTTAACATTATTTATGAGTCGCCTGCGACCTGGTTGGTGAATTGCAAAAACAAGATATGTCGAAATAAATAAATTTTGTTAAATTTACAAAATGGTAGAATTCAGTGATATTTTTTGATCGTTTAAAAAGTATTTTATTTAAATGTTTAGTACGCGTTAATCTAAAAATATAACATGGTTTGTTTACATAATAACTATATAAAAGGTTTGGCAACACTGGATGAGTTATACATCGACACCACTTAAAGCTTTAATACTTTTAATGAGCCTCGAGTTAGCGTCCTTATAGTCGACGGGTTGTGCGCTCATCACTACTGTCTTAAGGCGTGCTTCGTCCTGCAAACATATTTAACAAAAATGTACGGAATTTGAAATGAAATTGAACACACCTTTTTTCCTATTTTTAATTTATTTGCCTCATGTGTTTTTTAAGACATAAAAGATATTAAAATTTACATAATAATACAGTGGCTTATTTAATTAATTAAAAAAATATATAAATTACAAAATTAATTTAATAGTAGGCTGTATAGGTTTGGAGCTCAAGCCTAATATCAATGTTGTAAGATTAAAAAAAAGCGGCGGGAAACAACGGTCTTGTTTTTTCGTGCGTTTATTAATAAATTTCTTTTAATTTGCTACAATTGTTAAAAATGACCATGTTATACTACTGTTTTATATTCTCGCAATTGAAATTGAAAAGCAGAGTTTATAACTCGTCCAGAAAACCATTTTATCCTCGACATTACTATCAGTGCTAATAGTCTCGGATAAAAATGGTTCGTTTTGTGCACTCGTTGTAAAATGTACTATTTCAATTATAGTCTATTTGTTTAATTGTATGTGCGCGCGTCACGTTTTAAATGTAAAATTTATCTATTGAGTGATATGAAATTTTATTGTGAATAACTTTTATCGTTTATCATATCATCAAAATTTACCATTATAACTATTATAATTCAATAATTTTTCTTAAACATTGTTGCGGCGCAGTACTCACGTTGTAGACCTCCATCTTGGTGCGGAACTTGAACACGTAGGTGTTAAACTTGACGTCGTCGAACATCTGCGCGTAGGCCGGCTTGTCGTACTCGAACAGGCGGCCGATGTCGGCGGCGTGACGCCCGAGGATCGTCTCGGCCGCCTCGTTGAAGGCCGTCACGCGCTGGTCGCCCGAGGGGTCCGACACGTGGGCCTGACCGACAGAAATAATAATAAGGGCTATTACAACACGAATGTGGATTGATAGTAGTATCACATGAGTCTTTAATACCTAATTATCAACAGTTGCATACAAGACTTTATCTACACCCAGAATATGAATCCTCTAAAAGATTCTGAAACAGTTAACTTACTGCTAACATTAAAACAGCCAGCCCTAATAGTAACCTAATATCACCCCTTACTGATTATATACAAATAAACTAAATATTAATGAAAGGATTGTTAATTTTAGTAGTAATTTACATTTTGTACTATAGTGCAATTATTAAAATTCACTTGAATATTATGTTATTTTGCAGCGTTTAAAATATCCGGCGGTGTGCTGTCAAAACTTCAATCGCTCATATCCTACAACCTACTTTTTTTTACGGCGCGACATGTTCTGGTAGTGTGGAACGCGCGTAAACGAAAATGATCTTTTTTTGAAATTCATACAGATATCGCGCATCGAGAAATAAGAATGTGGCTGTTTGTTGAAACTCTTTGTACATGAAGGGATCGAAAAAAAAACCAAGGAGTGAGTTATGTATCGGGCGTCGGGAATTAAGTTTTTAAAAAGCACTTTATTTAACAATATTTAATGTTACTCACTGGTAAATTGGAATAAGACTGATAAACAATATTATAATTAAACTAAAGAAATGAAAAAGACAATGGGTGCTCGATCAGCACTACGTCGGGGTAAGGGGTGGCAGGTTTAGCCGTGTTGGGCCTGCGTAACTAATGTTGTTATGAAATTCAGTACAACATTACAACACTCGTTTGAATGATGTAATGGTTATTACGACATTGGGTGTTTTAATGTTGGCAATAAGCTAACTGTTTCAAAATCTTTAATAGAGGATTTAAAGCATGAGTGTAGATAAATATGTTTTTAATACGCTTAAAAAGTGGCGTATTGCAGGGATGTATAGCGTTCGGGATGTGAGCTATTACATACTCGAGCTTTTTCTTTACCTTTTCCGAACTCGTCCGTTCTCTTTCCCAACTGTCAAAATAATGTCTATTAAAAAGAAAAACCATCCACGAAGTTTTTACAAAAAAATTCATCGAAATTTTTATGAATAAATTTCGTAATTTTTTTTTATAGAATAGGAGGACAAACGAGCGTACGGGTCACCTGGTGTTAAGTGATCACCGCCGCCCACACTCTCCTGCAACACCAGAGGAATCACAAGAGCGTTGCCGGCCTTTAAGGAAGGTGTACGCGCTTTTCTTGAAGGTACCCATGTCGTATCGTCCCGGAAACACCGCACAAGGAAGCTCATTCCACAGCTTCGTGGTACGAGGAAGAAAGCTCCTTGAAAACCGCACTGTGGAGGACCGCCACACATCCAGATGGTGAGGATGATATCGTAACTTGTGGCGTGTCGTGCGAAGGTGGAATTCGGCGGCAAGAATCAGGTTAAACAGCTCTTCGGAACACTCCCCGTGATAAATGCGGTAGAAGACACACAATGAAGCGACGTCTCTACGCAACGCCAAGTGATCCAGCCGTTCACAGAGTACTGGGTCCCCGACAATTCGAGCTGCTCTGCGTTACACGCGGTCAAATGGATCGAGCTGATACTGGGGTGCGCCAGACCAGAGATGACAGCAATACTCCATGTGAGGCCGGACCTGCGCTTTGTAGAGCGCTAGAATGTGGGCCGGCTTGAAGTATTGCCGTGCTCTATTTATGACGCCCAGTTTCTTTGAAGCCAGTTTGGCTTTGCCCTCCAGATGGCCACGGAATTGGCAATTGCTCAAGATTTCGAGACCCAGTATTCCGAGGGAAAGGACGGGGGGGAATGGCCTCCTCGACACTAACCTATGCGAAACATAGCGGCACTAGGCCGCTACTTCACGCCGGTATTCTGTGCGAGTGTGGTAAGTAACCCGGACGAGTCTGGCCCGATTGTGCTGACGTCATAAGACAGCAGCGTGACTCTCCCACTTTCAAGAAGCCCGTAGTCGCCTCTTACGACACCCTTGGACCTGGGACTACCCTATTCTCTTTACGCCCCGGGGCAGCACAGGGCACAGGAATATTTGTATGAATGATTCATACAAATATTCCTAAAAAGAAGCTACTAATTAGTTTCAATATCAGATTTAATGAGTTAGGTTAGGTTTTATTTCATCTCATTAAATTTCATTTTCATTTCATATCAATAAAAAAAAATTACTGAAGACTTGGCTGTATGGGCATAGCTTTGCCTTTGCCTACCCAGAATGCCTGAAGAAAACAAAAAAAAATCTCTGCTTATATTCTTTTACGGTTGGCGCCATTTTAGATAGTTGAGTTTATTGTGTTTTTATTATTCTATTAAATTGCTTTATTTTTTCGCAACTGTATTAAAAATAGTTGTTCAGTACACGTACGGAACCGTCATTGCAACTTGTTCCGACTGTCAAACTGTCTTTTGTCGGAACTCTTTGCAATGACAGGCTTTCCGCACTCGTAATGAAATATACTATTACAGTAGAACTCCAACTATCCGAATTAATGGGGACCGGGACCCATTCGGATAAACAAATATTCGGATAATCGGAGTTTTTTTTTAAAAATTGCCATTGGAGAGAAAAAAAGGTACGTTTTGATATTGCACTATTTTTTTATTGAATTAAATGAAAGAAACATGATATTTTCACATGTTTCAAATATAAATAAAATGTACTTATGTACAAGCTTACAAAATTAGCAGCGCTTTCCACACTAGGCATGCCTGTATCGCAGATAACAAGTGAACATACAAATACAATTAAGTTACAAAACAGGTTCATGACTGAGCTTCTTGATGTGTACTCACCCCCAGCAGCAGCCGGTACTTGTAGTTGGGATACTCGCGGTTGCACTTCTCGCAGCGGAACAGGCCGTTCTCCTGGTCCAGCAGCTTCTTGTTGCACTGGTCCTGGGGGCAGGCCTTGTACACGGCGTTGTCTGCGAAGGTGAAGGTGAGCACGCCCAGCGAGGTGAAGTAGTCGCCCTTGTTGCCCGAGCCCAGCTGGCGGCCCTCGGCCTCCGAGAACGTGATCCATTCACCGCTGCCCGAGTACCCGCCGGCGCCCGCTCTGGAACACAATCTAACTTGTGATAAACAGTACAAGTCAGATAATACAATTTTAACAGTGGGAGGTTCCTTTGCACAGGATGCTTCATCCCGTCCCACAATGGCGTCTATTCCCGTCGTGAAGCAGCAATGTGTAAGCATTATTATGTTTCAGTCTGAAGGGCGTCGTAGCGTAATTACTGGGCAAATGTGACTTAACATATTATGTGTCAATGTGACAAGCGCAATTGTAGTGAACTGCTTAGAATTTTTGGGTATATCAAGAATTCTGAGCGGGGCTTCATTGCAATGGGCAGGGCCTATCTATTACCATGAGAACTTCCTGCTCGTCTCGTCCATTATTGTCATAAAGAAGCATGATGTTTAGTTTCAGTAGGGCAGAATCACGAATTTATTTAAATACCGTTCTATTTACCGTACTGTAAGGAACGCCCGCGGGAGCGCTTGGACTTAATCGGCGCGTGTTGTTCTAGGAGTTGCGGATGCCTCCGCTAGCAATCAAAAACAGGGAATCTAAGTGTCTAAAGGACACTGGATAGAAGCCATGAGCGATATTGGATTTTTCTGAAATTAGTTGTGCATAATAGTTTCATCTCTTTCATACAAACACAACGTGTAGATAAACGGGGAGGTAACCTAAGTTATTAGATGTTGCACAGATGTGGTGGAAACGGTTGCTTTACAACGTAAAATCGATGTCATCTGATGTTCAATTGACGATAATCACATGCCTTCTGGACTTCCCACTGCCACGAATTGGAGATGCCGATAACAACAGGGAGCATATTTTACGAAATAATTCTTGATGTTTTGAAATATTATTGGCAAATTCCTATAAAACAGTATTTTTTTTTATTAGTCAGGTAGTATGTATTTAAAATTACTCCGACAAAAATTACTTAATGCATGATACAATTGTTAATATGCCGCGCGTGGAGGTTTTGTACAAAATGAATGTGCTTTGAGCCTTCGAGAGCCGAATAACTGGTTTGGTGACTTGTGTATCGTATCATTCGTTCGATTCGTTGAGTGAACTATGAAAAAATAGCAGGCGGCAAAACCCTCATTTATTCTATCTAACAATATGTCTTTATGACTATTCGATTTTTAAATCTTCACTAGCTTAAATATTGGTTTTCCAAACAGTCACAAAAACAAAACAGCCTCGTACTGTAAACATTATTAATGAAATATAACCTGGCGGATATATTGACGACGTCCAGGTCTGCGCCGCCATTGTCGTACCAGCCCCGCAGCTGATGTGCTCGCGGCAGGTCAGGGTTGTGACGCACCATGGAGCTGGCCAGACACGACAGACTCTTGCTACCGTTGAACTCCGTCACTCTGACTCCCTGTCATTCAAATAACAATCACCATCCTTTACCAGGATATTCTATGAGATAATTGTATTTACGTAGCTTGTGCGGTGTTTCAGGGACGATACGACATGGGTACCTTCAAAAAAAGCGCGTACACCTTCCTTAAAGGCCGGAAACACTCCTGTGATTCCTCTGGTGTTGCAAGAGAATGTGGGAGGCGGTGATCACTTAACACCAGGTGACTCGTACATAGATAGTTTGTCCTCCTTTTCCATAAAAATAAAAACTATATTTGTAACCAAAATTTATGAGCGACGTGAGAATCGAACCCGCGCCTCTTGCGTTCCGTCCGAGCGTTCCTACCAACTGAGCAAACCATTCTGGCCACAACCGTTGGCCAAATTATAAGTTCACGACCAAAACATTATAAGTTCACGAGACATGATTGACAAACATATCTGTTGGCTAGGAATTAGATCGGCTCCTACTGACTTAGGTAGTAGCTACAGACCAAAACACCAGAGATCAGACAATAAGACTTAGTGTAGTAGTTACCATTTCTGCATCGAGCTTTACTTTGATAATGTGTAAGAACTATTAGTTAACAAATAACATTAAGGAATCTTATAAAAGTAACACCAAAAGCTTACTTTAGCAGCGACTACAGGATGGGCGTTGCCGTCGAAAGTTTCCGCAGAGTTTCCCCAGAGCGTCAGACATATCTGGAAGTGAAGAAATGTATTATGTGAGTAAATTATATCTGGTTCAACATCGCCGGAATAAGATTGGATGATGACCGATTGTCATACGATCCTTGGGGAAGGCCTTTGTCCAGCAGTTAACGTCTTTCGGCTGAAATGATTACCAGTGGGAAGCTCCTTAGGCAGGATGCCGGCTAGATTATGGATACCACAACGGCGCCTATTTATGCCGTGAAGCAGTAATGTGTAAACATACTGTATTTCGGTCTGAATGGCGAAGTAGGTAGTGAAATTACTGGGAAAATGAGACTTAACATTTTATGTCTCAAGGTGACGAGCGCAATTATAGTGCCGCTCATAATTTTTGGGTTTTTTAAGAATCCTGAGCAGCACTGCATTGTAATGGCCTGGGCGTATCAATTACCATCAGCTGAACGCCCTGCTCGTCTCGTCCCTTATTTTCATTTAAAAAAAATTATGATGACGAATTACATTTGTGGATGGCTGTTAAGACCATTGACTTTTGTAATGTCCATCATAAAGAATTGTATCAAGTCGCTCCAAATAACTGTTCACATGTAGCAATTCGAGTTTAATAACTGCATTATCACTTGCAATGTGAACCATTTTAACAGACTCGCCCAATCTGGATCACTATGTTATCCAGTATCCATAAACTGATTTTTTTGAAATTTTTCTCTTATTTATATAAAATTTCTTATGAAATATTATTCTAAATATTAATTACAAACTACCGAAAATAATTCAATATTGAACCGTCTGAAAATTTTCATTCACATTCGTTTTTTTTTAATTTTTTTGCTAAGCCAGAAAAACCTGCATATTTTTATTTTCTAATCCAAATAGCACAAATTTTCTTCTCATATGTCTGCCCTGTTTCCTTTTTCCATCTTGTGGTTGCCATTCTGTTAGGATTTTTGTAATTTTTTATATATTAGGATAATATATAATAATAAAGGGACAAAAGTACATAAGAATGAAAGCTGAAATCATAGATGTTAATTGGTTGATACTTTTTTAGATGAGCTGATGACGTAAAATTATCATGATTTCGCTTATTGGAAAAAGATAAAAACGTAAATATTGTAATAATGCATAAAATAATATTTCTTTTCGAGCTAAAACTAAATTTTTACTGACAAAGTTATCTCAAGTAGATATTTGTCATAAAGAGTAAAATGCCCTATGAATTAATTAAGAATAGTATGCGTCCCCTACAATCACTCTGCACAAAACATATCAATCCAGTAAGTAAATTAATACTTACAGCACCCGTTGCATCAACAAGTGTAACTTCCCGTTTTTTCAGCAGTTTACCAGTACTCCTTGCAGTTAGTTCTTGAACATCACTAGCCATTTTGCACACACCAATTACATCTAAAGATGGAAAGAATACTTTAAAATATCCACTAATTAGGTAAGAAACTGTATAAAGGGATACTCTTATGAAGAATAAACTTATTTTATTTTTTTATTTTATGACAGCAGGATGTTCTGCTGATGGTAATAAATACGCCCTGCCCATTACAATGTAGAGCCGCTCAGGATTATTACCATTATAAAACCCAAACTTCTGAGCGGCACAACAATTGCGCTTGTCACCTATGTCTCACATAAGATGTTAAGTTCACTGGCCACGGCACCCTTCCGACTGAAAATAATGCTTACACATTACTACTTCATGGCAGAAATAGGCGCTGTTGTGGTACCCCCAATCTAGCCAGCATCCTGTGCAAAGGAGCCTCCCACTGGTATTAAATATTATCTAAATAATTAACTTTGACTAGAAGTATCTGGCCTTCTCTTTATTGTTCAAATTTATCCGCAAAATACAGGAAAATAAGCAGATCTTGCAACACATCTTTGGATTAACAAATCCAGAAAGTAGCTCACTATTCAGTCAATGTACTAAGTGTTTTTTCATCTAATTAAGTTTTAGTTCAATACATGCGGCTTAGTTACTAAACAAAATTATAGTACTAAATTATCACATGCATCTTGTAAGGCATATCAATGAACAACAGAGGGTCAACATCAAGTATTCATTAATAGAATGATAACTTTATTCCAAAAGTAAGTTTTTTCAAGTGCTTATGAATTTTTAAATATTGGTTTCGGCTTTAAAGTGTTCTGGTAACTTATTATAAATTTTAATTGACATTGGGTAGGACCCGGAACTGTGTACTGTGAATTTAGATTTAGTTTGCAGAAGCTTATTTTAATAACGAGATGTTTTGTTACTTTAACATGTACCTACTATTATAACATTTACAGAAAATATATATGAAAATTTATTGAAGTAGGCGTTACTTTGCGAAAATCTATAATAATCCAAATGTTTTGAGTTTTCTTTAGTGTTCATTTTGCCGATATTTGTCTTTAAACAATTCAACATGAGTTTCGCCTCTACACGAAGTATCCTCAGGAGATGTTGACTCGCCAAACTCAGGCACGAGTCTCGTTCACAGATTATTAACACTAAAGAAAACTCAAAACATTAGAAGAAATTATACTATTTACATCAGGGCATTCAATGAAACCTTACTTTGAATACACAAATAAAATTTTATGAACGATGCGGGATTCGAACCCACGACCTCCGGCGTTCAGTGTCGGTGCTCTAACCAACTGAGCTAACCGTTCGAGTACCACCCGTTACAAAATTCTGTTTGCTTTGTTCACCTCTCAGGTTGTGGCTTCATCTACAGGATCTACATTACAGTTGATAACCTGCTGAACCCTAATATTTTCATATTAGGAAATTGACTTGAGATCATAAAATTTTGTTTTTCAAAATTTATTTATGTATTGTTCCTAGAAGTGAGGGTTATAACTTTAAAAACACAATATATTACTTACTTTGGATAATAAACTTTGAATAATGAGGTACAAAATTATAATATTCTTACCCAACAGTGTATCTGGGCCTTTGTCAGCTATTTCATTAATAGGTATAAACTCGTATTTAACTTGAGGCACACAGGAAGCATCCTCCATACATTCGGCAACCACAGTATCCGGTGTGAATGTCATCTCATAGTCATTTTTGAGACTTGTGAACTGTTTGTTTGCTGTCTTCAACTGGCATCTACTTATGTAATATACTTTATCAACCTGAAACAAACACTGCCAAATAAAACATGCGAAGCATTAACGTGAATAAATTATTTTATTTTCACTGTGATTAATGTTAAACACTTATGCATCTGTTTCTTTTCGGTAAAATACATTGCTGTATACAAGTAAGAAAAGATTATTGTTATAAACACATACACATTAAAGTATTTAGCATCTGCCATTATAGCACACTTGGTGCGAAGGCGAGCAACATCTCTTTTTTGCTGTTCGTTCATTTTGTCATTACTCAACATTATAACTTTGCTACTCACATAGTGAAATCTATTATAAAATTAGTAGTATTATAGTAGTGTAGTTCGCGACCTAACTAGTTCGAAAGAGTGGTCCCAGAGACGAACTAGTTCCCGGATCACTTGCTCCTTAGTTCTTAGTTCATTATCAATCCTATGGATTCTACCTATTAGTGATCTGTGCTACGGATCCTTTTTTGAAATCCAACACTGTTATTACACTAAATTTGTTGCAAACTAAATTATTAAATTGTTTATAATTTATCTTGAGCAAGCTCGATGTACAAAATATTCTGCTCATAGTTGACAGTATCTATCTAATTATGTTCACTAACTATAATAGTTTTAGTACGCATCTGGGCATGTTCATTGTAGTTGGCAGTTCTTACGTTCTAAACTACCAGAAAATCCTGAGGGTTAACGAACTAAAAGACTGACCCAGTTTGTTAAGGAGCTGCAAACTAAATTGACTGCTCCTAGTCATGAACAAATATGTGCAAGCCTACAAATTAGAACCTATTTTTAGTAACATTTAATAGCAAGTTTTTATCAGAACACTTGCACATAAACAGTTACTATAATTATGTCAATACTTGTGTTGTAGGAATTTTGTGGTATAACAAAGTTGAAACACTTTTGTATTTTTTTTTATTAGTGTAACACATTTAAATTTAAATAAAACACTTTTTAATGAATTAAATTTAAAATAGTTTAGTATTTATATGATTCTGTACAGGCCTCCTCCATAGTTTCATCCAATGTAATCCTTTTTAAGTTATGTAAACATTTGTGTGTGATACCGTCATATTTTTTCTTACTAAATTAAATGAATGCATACCTGTATCATATCATAGAATTTGTCACATTCATTTTTGAATGCTGTAGCCCTTATTTCTCCGCTGTCATCACACAGGTCCATACTGAACAACTTCCCCTCACCCTTGGCATTGCTCCAAGTGCGAATTCCAGACTTGCTCATCACTCTAGCCTTTATCACCCATCTACAAATAAAACATAATCATTCAAAGAAATGTTTTGAAAAAAGTTCAATAAATTTGCTATTTCTTAATTTTATTAATAATAATTATTGTGCTATTTTTAAGATTTTCCTTTAGGAATTCCATTACTATACTTTAAAGTAAAATTCTGGAATTGTATAGTTTAACAATATAATTGTGAATTAAATTGATGTGAAATATAATTAATATTAATGTCAAATAAGTAATTAGTAATAGTATGTATCATTTAAAGACACATGTTACAACAGAATAACATGTTTACAACTTATAACACTAGAAATAAGGGATTGCTTGTAACTAATTCTAGTAGGCTTCATAAGATACATAATGGCTTTAAGGGTAAATGTATACACTTTTATAATAAAGTCCCAGCCACTGTTCAGGCATTATCTATAAATAAATTTTAATGTTAAAAAAAAATGGCTCTGTTGTAAATCCTATTACTCCACAGCTGAATATCGCAATGATCAGGCAGCCTGGGACGAGATTGTGATTATTTTATAGGGATAGAAATGACTGTACAATCTTTATATATATAATTCTTGTGTGTGTGTGTGTATGTCACTGAACTCCTCCTAGACGGCTGGACCGATTTTATTGAAACTTTCTGTATGTCTTCAGGTGGATTCAAGAATGGTCTAGATTCACAATTGAACTACCTCCTGAACGGCTGTACCGATTTTGATGATTTTTTTGTATGTTCCAGTGAATTTGAGATTGATGTGTGTGAAGACACACATCAATCTCACCCGAAGGGGTGGATTCAAGAATGGTTTAGATTCATAATTAAACTACCTCCTAAGCGGCTGGACCGATTTTGATGACTTTTTGTTTGTTTCAGTGAATTTGAGATTGGTTTAGATTCTCAATTACGTCCATATAATATAATTCTCCTGCTCATGTGTATGTTAGTGAACTCCTCCTAACGGCTGGACAGACTTTTCAAATTTAAGATGTGTGTACAGGACAACGTCTGTTGGGTCCACTAGTATTGTATATTTCTATTGAAAAGAGCTCAAAAAAAGAATGCTGGGAGAGTCTCTTGCACCTCTTCTTCTCTATCAGAGCACCATTTGTTTCCAAAGCGGTAGTAGAATATTAGAAATGACATCAAAAAGAATTCTAAAGGAATCAATTTTGAGAAAATAAATGCCTTTTATGCCTTAATATACAGATTAAATTTTTACAACAACTTACTTATTTTGATATGGACTCAAGCTTATAATAGGGTGAGTCATTTGTGTGCTTAATAGACTGCTATCAAGGGAAGGAGCATTAGCAGGCCTTGGAGCAGAAGTTGTAGGTGTAGCCTTTAGCTTCTGTTCTGGCTGCATGGTACTTGCTGGTGGAGCTTGAGCTGTCTCTTCTGACCAGCTTGTAGGGTTACCAATGGTCTTGCCAATTTGATTACCAGGGACTATAATAGTTATATCCAATATAATCATTACACGCCTGAAACAGTTGAGCAATATTGTAAGTATGAATTAAAAGTAATTAAAATAGGTCTAGCTATTGAAATAATAAGTGTCACTGTGTGCATTTCAGGTTCACTATTTTAATTTTAAGACATATTGTAGATCTATATTGAATAATTTCTTAAAAAAATTATTATTTTATCAGTGAAAGTCACTGCTAGCCCTAGAAAGGTCAAATATGTATGTCAAAGCTGTATGGCATGAATCGCAATATAATATGTTATTAGTAGCGTATATTTTTTACTATATGAAATATGTTAACAAATGTTTAAACAACAACAATAAATGAGCCTAAGCAAATTGACACTCTGATCTGCGCATGGTACACAGTATGTTGCAGATCTGTGCTATTTTGACACCCACATAGCATTCTGATGATGATGATTTGAGTGAATGTATCAGAAAGCTATTGAAACAAGCTATAAGTCCATGCAAAATAAACCATCTTATAAAAAAATCATAGTCAGAACTTGTGAAAGAGTAGGGTGCGCTACTGCACTTTCGGTCTTGAAGTATCTGAAAAATCGAGTACCCTGGGGAACTGCCGGTTTGGGATGGTTAGCATTTGGCTTATTTTGTAAACAACCAACATTTTAGCTTTACTCAGCATTTCTAAGTTTTTAAAATTCAGTTTTTATTGCATTAAACAGTACTTTAAGAATTTATATTAGTAACTATATAATATTGTATTGTTTAAAACAAATTTATAATTGGAGTTGGAACATCAGTTTTATCAAAAATCAATCATGATTTACATGCAGCTTACTTTTCAGCTTTTCCTGGATTCTTGACTAGTGAAGTAACAAAACGGTCAATTTGAACAATTGAATAATCTGATAACTCTCCTGATATAAGTTTATCATTGAGCTGTGTTGCGAGCATTGCATAAGTGTGGGTATGTTTACCGTCAGACACCATTAATCTGAACCTTTCATTAACCCCACTTCCCTGTATCTTTTTGCTGCCTATAACCTGCATAATGGGCTTGTCATAAAGCCCTCCATGCATTATCACCTGGAACGAAAATATCAGTCAATAATTTTAATAAATATATTCAAAAATTTTCCTTCTAGAAACTAAACTGCATTATTATTGGTGTTTTTATTATTACATAAAATAAAAATGTTAATTAACTTTATTTACGATATAAATTGACCAATTAAATTTAAACGAAATTCATTATAAGTTAAGGTAGAATGAATTTATATTTCAATCATACAGTTTGTGTTGAATGCTGCACCATGGAGCTTCTGTTTACTTCTATTTAACTCAAGATGTTACAGATTTTGGAAATATTTCGTTGAAATCTCAAAAACTATTACTTACCTCAAGAGAACCTTCGGATAACTTGTGAGACATTTTTTATTTCTTTATTTTTAGGTAAATTATGAATATTATTCAGGAATTATCACGTTGTTTTCACATTAATTGTTATTTGTTACACCCGAACTTCAACTTTCAACTAAGGAAAGTTCATTTCAAATTTTATAAAACGATGAAACAGGCCGTAGAGAAACCACAGGAACATTGGGGAATGTCCGGAGGAATTTTGTAATCTGTCAATTTTACCGCCAATTATGACATGTTTTTTTTTCTACTCAATGACTCGAGGGAAGTGGTTATACAGCATCTGTTGAATTTTGAAGTTATGGCCGTAATATATTTTGAAGTGAAAAGCATATTATATTTATATAATACTACCAGTGACTTAATTGGCATGAACTCTTGATCTCATACAGAGAATAACAGTGGCAACTTAAAGCCAGAATTTCATGATGATTGAGAAATTAATGGTAATTTCTAGAAATTATGATTATCATAATGTTAACATTAGGGCCATACTTGTGTCTTTTTACGCCTACTGCGTACGTACTACGGCGAAGTAAATTTAACATTAACATTTTACACGTTGCCAAAAAATGAAGAATAAAGGTCCTATGTTGCGTTGTTAAAAAACATATGTCGGGTAAAAGTACTAGATGCCTAAAATTCAAGTTGTTTTGAATTTTCTGCCATTTTATTATTTAGATTTCCGATTGAAAAACTAGAGTATATGGTCATGAAAAAAAAAAAAGAGTTTTCTTAATCTCAGGTTGTTTTGTTTTGTATAGTGTAGTAGCTAAAGTATACTTACATATATTTTGTAGTAATATTACTTCTAAATAATACATTCTATGTGTATTTTGCTGCAAAATACACAGAATAATATGACGTGTATTTAGCAGTATGTGCATTAGGCTTTTCATAAATCATTTATGGAAAAGAATATTTTTGATTTTGGATCACTAAGATACTAATGTTATTGTTACTGTTTACATCATGTTTACTTAGTTTTTGCTGTATATATAAGTTTATGTAAACATATTGTAAAATGTGGTATGCAGTGTTGTTGCGTTTCATTCGAAGGCCATTAGTTTTGGGAATTATTTTCGCATCATCACTAACATACTGCATTGTCAGTTTCCTTCGAGAGGTTAGTATTTATGCAATATAATTTATGTAACATGAAACATTTCTCAGCTTAGCACTTAAAGAGAAATGCTTTTGTTGATTACTAAACCCCAATGAATTATATACTTATTTTAATTTTTATTGTTGCAGGGAACTAATAAACACATTGTGTATCAAGATGTGTCTTTAGATAAGAAGCCTTTTATCTGGAGGACACTGCAAGAACACAATGAAACATCAGATTGGGAATGTAGAAATTCTGTTCAAGGAAAATCCCTAATTGTTGATGATAGAGGTGGAAAAGCTTAATAATTACCAATTAATTAAAGTAACAAACTTATTTGACTAATAGAAATTTACTATCATCTTTTTTAATGATTTGAATAAATATTTAAGGATTTCCACTAAAAAGGATGTCTAATTCTATAAATTTATAATTGGCCAAATGTTAATGTTAAATTTGTAATAAAGGTAAATCGGTTTTGTTTTTGAAGACATGTAAACCAGTTATGAGTAGGAGGACAAACCAGCATCACCTGGTTACATCATCAGGTCACCTGAAGGTAAGTGATCACCACCTATACTTTTGCAACACACACCTATACTCACACACGAATTGCATTTACTTATTTTATTTACGATAATAAGGGATGAGACAGGTAGGACATTCAGCTGACGGTAAGTGATATGCCCCACACATTACAATGCAGTGCCACTCAGGATTCTTGAAAAAACCAAAAATTCTGAGTGGTACTTAAATTGTGCTCATCACCTTAAGATGTAAGTTTATCCATTTGCCCAGTAATTTGACTTTATTTAAAGGCCGGCAACACTCTTGTGATTCCTCTGGTGTTGCAGGAGAGTGTGGGCGGCGGTGATCACTTAACACCAGGTGACCCGTACGCTCGTTTGTTCTCCTATTCCATAAAAAAAAAAAAAAACCCAAACAATAATGTTATATGTTATTAGCATAAATGCATACCATGACTATCCTAAGGACCCAGAAATAGTTATTTATGCAACTGTTGTGTAATAAGGAGTATTAAAACACAAATGTTGGTTTATCACACTAGGTAATGCCGAGAGTGATAATAGTATCACATGAGTATTACAAGACTATCTACATCCAGAACATGAATCCGCTAAAAGATTCTGAAACAGTTAGCTTACTGCTAACATTAAAATTGCCAGTCCTAGTAGTAACCTAATACCATCCATTACTGATTATATACAAATTAACTAAGTATTAATGAAAGAATTATTTATTTTAGTAGTAATTTACATTTTGTATTGTGCAATTATTAAAATTCACTTTAATATTATGTTGTTTTGGAGCATTCAAATATTTGGCAGTGTGCTGTCAAAACTTGAATCGCTCATTTTTTGTAAACAATACAACAATGGATTCGAATAATCTACTTTTTGTTTATCGGCGCGCGGACTTCTAGTAGTGTAGAACGCGCGTAAACGAAAATGTTCTTTTTTTGAAATTCATACATACCAGTTGAAACTCTTTGCCTATGAAGGGATCGAAAAAAAAACAAAGGAGTGTTGTTATGGAATTCAGTACAACATTACAACACTCGTTTGGATGATGTAATGGTTATTAGAACATTGGGTGTTTTAATGTTGGCAATAAGCTAACTGTTTCAGAATCTTTAATAGAGGATTTAAAGCATGGGTGTAGATAAAATACTTTAATAAAATTGTATCTTTGTAGGTTATGTGTGTCAAAGGACTGATATAGCTAAGAATGGCTGCTGTGTCATAGATGCTGAACAAACTAGTAGATACAGCTGTAAGACTTGCAATAATGAACATTGTTGTATTACTTTTGAATATTGTGTCTCATGCTGCCTTGACCCAAATAAGGTATAGTAAAAATAATGTTTACACATCCAACTTTATGTAACCCCTTCTAAGCAAGATATGTATCTCGGTTAATGGCTATACCAGCATTACCTAGATCATCAGAGACTTGTTTCTTATCTAGCAGGGAGCATATTCTTTTATATAATATGGGGCTACCGGGCTAGGTCGCATAATGTTTAGTGTTGAAGCAACCGTGCAAGGACAACAGAGCCATTCGCAACACCAGGTCAAGAGGTGCATTGCATGCCTTTAAGGTGGGAGTGTGCTCTAAGCTTGAAGGTCTCTAAGTTGTATTGATTCGAGAAAGCTGCAGTGGGTAATTGATTCCACAATAAGATAACTTGATGGTCAATTATTCAAGCCACTTTCTATGTTGTATACGCTCAAATGGAAGAAGCTAGCACTCGTTAGCATGTGAGGCCGAATTTGCGTCTTATATAGTTGCAGGTGGTGTCTTGAAATACTGTCTCGCTTTACTGAGTACACAAACCTTAATGGAGGCTCATTTGACTTCCAAAAAGTGTTCAAAGAACTGAACGTCAGACACGGTAGATAGGACAAAGTTGTTCACACTGCAACTGGCAACTGCTGGTCTTTGATGCCAATTTGTACCTTCACTACTTTAGAAAAAGTATTCGCGCGCATGCTTCTGGTGCCTTTGTACGCCAAAGTATGCCGAAAACATACTAACAATTTCAGCCGGTAACTTGCAGTACATGATTTGTGTTTACGTTCTCGATGTTCATTACATATTTTTTACAAAAACATAAATTTTAAATCTGTATAAAAATCTATCTTTTAACTTAAACAAAAGATTATATATCTTCTCGATTTATAGAAGAATTTTAATTTTTTCAAAATAAGATGTAATTTTTCTATTACCAAGTTTTTTTAAATGAAAATTGTTTTTTGTTTTTTTTTTATTGCGCTTGCCGTGGATAATTGTGCCAGAGCCTCACTTAAGAAGGCAAAGAGCCACATGCGTCTTTGGAGCCGCACATTGCCGACCTCTGTACAAGGTTAAGCTTTTAATATAAAAATCTGGTGTTGATCATAATTATTCTTCACATTACAGAGAAATATGCTGCAACTGGTCCTGTCAAAGCTGACAGCACAAGATCATGTTTTAGTTCACTCTCTCACCGATGACTATGAGCTGTGTTTAACTAAGTGTCGGACAAGTTCAGACAGTGTTCTGCATGAGAACTCATACAGAGATCCAGGTCATAAACACTGTTTTAGTGATCCATTGGATAAAGTGCCAACGTGACAGTGATATGGCCTAGTGTTGACTTTTATTTAGTGTTTCTGGACCAAGTGATGAAGGAAGCAAATGCCTTATGAGAGATAAAAAATAATTTATAAGTTGTTGTTAGGTGGTTATCTATATTTGTTGATATATTGAATATTTGCCTTTGTATTAACAAAAATTAGAATTACTAATGAATTATATTTATCTACATGTTTCAAGGCTAAATATTATTTTTATATTATTTGGTAAACTGGATGTGAAATATTCCAAAGAAAGATTAATAAAATAATGAAGTTTATAAATAAATTATTTGAATTGTTTGACATTCGTTTATTACCTATATTCCAAGAATACTAAAAAGGTATTAGTAAGTTATCATATTTTTTTTTATAAATTTTATATTAATAGTGAGTCACACTTGTTGAAGTAGCCATAAACAGCTCTTATTTATTTATTTATTTATTTATTAAGATAACAAACAGATACATCAGGATAGTACAAAAATTAAGTTAAATAAATATACAAATTACAATATTGGATATATCCTAGAATAGTTTCACTGAGAACACAAAGGAATACAATTTTACAGACATGAAAACAGAACGTTAAGATAAGTAAACAATATAATATTTAGGCGAATACACAGTAATATATAAATCAAGACAGAGATTGTTGTTTTAACTTAGTCTTAAATGCAGCAGTAGAGGAGTGCGAAAACAGGTCGACATTAATGTGAGAATCCAATGATGAACACATTCTGTGAAGAGGCGCGCGAAACCCAATATTGGTTCTAGGAGTCGGTAGGTTGAAAGTTCTGTGCGTGCGTAAAGACCTGGCAGGAACAGTGAATGGCAAAAGCTAGAGAAGTTCAGGACAAGCTAGTTCATTCACACATATTTTTTTTCTCTTCCATAAGAATCAGTGTTAACAGACTCTTAAGACAATTTATACGTCTAGATTAGATCTTGCTGTTAGACAACCGATGAAAACAGGCCGGGTTTAATATTTTAATGTGCGTGGCAAGTTTCGTCTTACACTCGCGATTTGTATGAAACTTTGTGTTAGTGTGCGTGCAATACTCAAAATTGAAGTTAATTCTAAACCTTAGATTAAAGATTGGTCTCCGCTGCGCTCCAACTATGTAGATACCGCACTACCTAAGAACAATAGCTTTTTTATTACGGCAACTTTATATTGTAGTGTGTATTGGCTATTTCTCAAGAAGCGTGTGCGAAGTATCTTAAAACTCAATGGCATCTTTCAAATTTTGTAACTTATATATGCTTCGTGTTATTTTGAATTGAAATTAGTAAAATATAAAATACTTACTGATGATATGTGATCTCCAGTGTCTTTCTTATTTCTTGTAGTATTATTTTTACAAAGTTTTACTACGCAACCCGACATTTTAGATTAGCTATTTGCAAAGTTTAACAGAACAAGTGGCACGTTAACGTTACACATTGTTCCATATTAGCCAATCGAGCCCGAGTACGCCGTAGTATTAGTAGCCGCACTTTGCGACTACGCCTGCGGTATCTATTTGCAATCCATAATCTAAGTTCTAAACTAATTTTTTTCGACTTTCACAGCTGCCATAGACTATCTAGATGTATAAATGGTCTAAGATCAAACTCATGCATTTGTAAACTAAAATGTGTTTGAATTACCCGCAATACATGATCTAGGCTACAAATTATAAATGCTTTTTCATTGTTCAAAATTAAGTCTTACTACAACTCCTTAAAATATCAAATTCAACAAAGAATTATTTTCATTTTGCTATCCAATTGAAACATTATGCGGCCACTCATCTCTAGAGTATGAACGATGTGCTCTAATAGCTTTGAAATAGACGTTAAATTCGATTGCAACTTATCATTTTCTCGAAGAGTAAACAAGTAGATTGACTATTTATCGCGAGAGGTTGTACCTAATTAGCACAATGTAATAGATGTCATATTAATTATAATAAGAAACGCGTGTTGAAACATGTGTTGTTGAATCGATACAGAAATGAAGGAATATTGGATCGAATACTGACAAGCGATGAAAAGTGGATTCTTAGATAAGCGATAAATGCAATGGCTTCCCAGGGTTAAACGCAACAGTGTCCCAAAGCAAAGCTTACCAATAAAAAGGTAATAGTATCTGTTTGGTAGTCTCAGCATGGTGCTATTCACCATAGCTTTCTCCGATTTGGTCAAGCAATAACGGCAAATGTCTACTGTGCCGAACACCGAACAATGATAGCAAAACTAGCAGTGTAATAGCCCCGACTCATGAATCGATCATCACCATTATTGCTACATGATAATGCGAGACCACTTACAGCACGAGAAACCGTTTTAACTCTACAGGAACTGCAATTAGAAACCATTCGTCACCTTCCGTATTCGCCAGACCTTGCCAATGTGCTGCCATTTTTTCGTGATTTGGACAATTTTCTACGTTATAGAAAGTTTTCTTCTCCGGAGGCAGTACAAACGGCTTTCACACAGTTTGTCAAATCTAGATCACAACAGTTCTATCGCAAAGGAATAAATGACCTTTCTATTAGAAGATGACAGGAATGTATAGATAATATAAGTATTTATTTTGATTGATTAAATATGTTAGTTAAATTAAAAAAAAAACTTTCTATTTTTCAGTACAAATCGGCAATTTCATATTTTAACCCCTAATACTTACCGTAATCGTAAACAATCGCTACTGGCTATTGTTGATTTATTTTCCTAAGTTAGGTACTATCCGATAGCAGTCGACCTTTAGTAGGTGTCGTTAAAGGAACTTAACCGATAGATTACATTTCGAAAGGTAGTAAGAAGACTATCGGATATAGCGAAACAAAGGTCTCACTTTTCTTTCACTCGCTTCACTACATATTTACATATTTATTTTATACCTCTATACTATATTTTATCTCTTTTATATTATATGTGGACCGATTGTAGCTCGCAAGATAGTCTATCTCATATGGCCGTTCCCGAAATTCAGTCTATCTCGGGTTGTGGCCTACTTGAGATAAAAATCGTAACTATCGTTGAATTTTCTGTCGCAATAAACTTATCGACGGTAACTCACCCGATCCGTGCACGCTGTCTGTCAATGGGAGGATGTATAGCTTACCAGCGATAGAAGTTTGTATGGAAATTTCAATTCACGCGTCCCAATATAAGGCGATAAGAATGACGTATCAGGTATATTGAGACACCTTCAGATTATTGACAGCTAATTATTATTAGTAGAAGGTAGTAATTTATCTCTATCTGTAGATAGTATACTGGGAACGGTCGTTAGAATATGTAATGTTAATGTTATGAATATGACCTGAAACCTGATTAGCCCGTGGGTTAGCTAGTGGTTCTATAATCAAATAGTAAGGAGCTAATGCCAGCTCTGAACAGTTTAAAGAGATTAGAATGGCCTTGACCGAACATATTTCACCGAAATAAGCTCCACCGATTGACAGTCGCGCTCTTACGGCCGTACCCAATATATGGTCTATTTCTTACTTGAGATAAAAATCGTAACTATCGTTGACTTTTCTGTCCCAATAAACTTATCGACGGTAACTCACCTTATCCTTAAACGCTGTATGTCAATGGGGCGACGTAAAGCTTACCAGCGATAGAAGTTTGTATAGAAATTTCAATTCACGCGTCCCAATATAAGGCGATAAGAATGACATATCGGGTATATTGGGACAGCTTCAGATAATTGACAGATAATTATTATTAGTAGAAGGTAGTAATTTATATATTCTCTCTATATATCTATATGTTATTGTCTTAACGTACGAAACTCCGCGAAAACGTTCAATTTTGCCGTCTTGCACTATAATAACGCGTAAAAAAAAAGCTTGGGATGTAGCCCGAGAATGGATTTCTTTTCATCGGTATGTCCAAAAATGTTCAAATACAAATGACATTTGAATACATGCGCATACTATACTCTTGTACCCATCCATGAAGTATAACATTATAGGTATGACAGTTTAACTAAAAAAATAAGAAACTATAGGCGTGAGCTGTCCAAAGTAGGCTTGTGTTGGCCAATTATCTATGTGTTTACCAATTATAGGGTTGCTTTAGTGGTTACGCATGTGTGAGAATGCTTGTGGCTATTTGATTAGGGCGTGTAGTACCTATAACATTGAGTAGCGACAATGGTTTCCATACATTTTACGCGTGATGGCCATTCTAATGTCTTTTACCTGTTCTGTGAATGCCAAACATGTCTGACTGTTTACGACTTGTCAATCAAAATCGGTTATAGTTACAACAGATTCGCTTGCCTTTTATTAATTGCCCTATCTTATTATAATCTATTAACGGCCATTTTGAATAACGTATCTCTAGTTACGGATACATTGCCGTCACCGTTTAATGACAAGATAAAGTTATATATCCATAGTTATGTCCGATATAGTTACGGCCGTTCCCAATACTATCTACAGATAGAGATAAATTACTACCTTCTACTGTCAGTAATTAGCAGTCAATAATCTGAAGCTGTCCCAATTTATCCGATAGGTCATTCTTAACGCCTTATATTGGGACGCGTGAATTGAAATTTGCATACAAACTTCTAGCGCTGGTAAACTATACGTCGTCCCATTGACAGACAGCGTGTACGGATAAGGTGAGTTACTGTCGATAAGTTTATTGGGACAGAAAAGTCGACGATAGTTACGATTCTTATCTCAAGTTAGAGATAGACTGCATATTCCGATCGGCCGTCATAGACCAATGCTTTATGTCTATAGGTTATTGAAATGTAAGTAAGCGTAAAAGGGATACATTTTTCTACCTCTAGTAAGTTAAACTAAGGATAGATAGGATATTGAGAACGGCCGTATGAAGTTCTCCTCACACGCTTTGTTTATCGATAGGCAAGGACGAGAAAAGAAATAAGGACTCCGTGTTACCTTACATAACAGTGAGGCACCAAAACAAGCCGGTAAACGTGTAAATACATAGCCCCACACTTACACTTCCAACAATACAAGCCGATCAGCCGCCATTATGAGATTTGCCATCGTCTGTGACAGATCAATTTGCGTCGCAATAAAATATTTTAAAAATAGCGTCGTGCGTTGTGAAAAAGTGTAAAAACAATAATATAAAAGTATTTGTGGATATATGAGTATTTAAGGGAGAAAAAATTGTGTAACTGGTATACACACAAGCATAAACTTGCTAATATCACGGCGCGGAGTCCTCCTTTTTTTACTAGTCCGTGTCGATAGGTATGCTATTTTTTGTAAGTGTTTGGTTTAACTTATAAGCACAGAATTCGTAGGCGATATATTAGCTATGTAATGACCCATTAGTCGGGAATACTTGATGTTGTGAATAATTATGATTGAGTTAATTCATCCACTTAGTGGCCTCTTACTTCTTCCGCCGGCATCCAACTAATCATTTACTATTAGATGACCAATTCTTATGAATTTCGCATTTGCAAAAACGGGCACTTTTGATTTATTCGAGTATTGACAGTTGTAAAAGGGATTTAACGGGAGGGATGCAACTCAATAAAATAAACATTATTTAGTGATGTAAAAACACTTTTATTTGTTAATTAAGTCGATCTTAATTTGTTTTATTTTGATTTTTAGGTAATTACCTACTCATTTTGACAAAAAAATAAGGTGACATCTATTAAGTTTCTTCTTTATTAACTAAAAGTACACACAATAAAATACTAGGATGCCGCAGTCGCTCGCCGTACCGCTTTGCATATTTGAGCGAAGCGAGGTAAACTAATTCTGTGTACAAAAACAAAACTAAATTAATCAATCAAGGTTTGATCAATCGGCCCAATTTTTAAATAAATATAAATAGCGCGTGCTAATTTAGAATAATTTGTAAATCATGTTTGTCTAGAAAATTTCGAAGCTTTCCATGAGTTCAATTTTTTTTAAATCGGTCCAGTAATGGCTGAGTAACCATTTTACACAGAAATCAATTGGAGTCACCCGGTGGGAGCTCCGCTTAGCTTAGCTTCCCTTCGCTCAAAAAATCCTATTGGCATGCTTTAGACTAGGTTTAAAATTAGGACTTCTTAGGGAATACGCTCCAATTTGGCCGTAATAACAATTTTTAGGTCTCGGACGTTCTGTGCGAATGGGTGTACAGCTCTAACATATCGTTTTAGAAAGTCCCATAGATGCTCATTGGGGTTGAGGTCGGGACTTCGTGCTGGCCAGACTAAAGGGCTGATCCCGACTTCACTTAGCGTCTACGTCGCCCGCTCGGTGTGCTCGAGCATTGTCATCCATAAACACAGCTGCACTTCCTGTAATAGCTAACGCTGGACCTGAGGAATGAGGAGGTAGTATAGCGTTGTGCAGATGGCCGGTGGGGTAGAAAAGTCCTCGAATGGCGATCACGTACCGGAATACGCAGTGTTGTTAGGCCCCCCACAAGATGGACCGACGATCTGGTCAGGATCGCCGAAACACATTGGACGGGGGCAGCGCAGGTCCGGTAGTCGTGGAGATCTTTGGGGGAGGTCTTTGTCCAGCAGTGGACCTCTTCCAGCTGATGGTAGAAAACTAACTCTGTACGATCTTCAGAAGTAATGCAAGGTCAAACATGACAGAGCCCCGTCGTACGGCGTAATATCTTCAAAACATACATAACGGTCTTCTTAGCCCTTTACGACTTCAGTCCTCACCGAATAAGAGTTCTGGATTTATCAGAAAATAAAATCTTACTCCATCCTATATCGGTCCACGTCGCATGGGAATTTTGGACAATTTTGGAAATTCTTAACCTTACAATAGTACAGTGCCCACGGATTAATTTAGGACCTTAGCTGGTCTTCGACACCTGCACCAAAGGCCGGCAACGCATCTAGTCAATAGTCTCGTAATCTATACGTCGTCCCATTGGCAGACAGCGTGGACGGATAAGGTGATTTACCGTCGGCAAGTTTATTGGGACAGAAAAGTCTATGATGGTTTCAATTTTTATCTCAAGTAAGAGAGACTGAATATTGGGAACGGCCATAAGTCGTCTGTAGACACTTCCCTAGAGATCTTGTAGTGGTCTAGCTCTGATGTGGCGATAATCACTTTACGAGATTGTAACTATTATACAATGTGAAAGTTTATTTATTAACTATACATATCAACTGTCATTAAAGGAGACCTAATGAGACAATGACAAACAAACAAGAATAATGAATGCAAACAACAAGCAAATCAAATTTAAACTAATCAAACAACAATAATACAATAGAAATAAATAATACATTACATACAACTATTTACTATGGTAAATGACTATGACATACTACATAATTATAACAATACTCTTTCGAGTTCGCTTCACATACACCCAGAAATGTCCACTTTGTTGTGGAGTTTGGATTTGTATGGCGAAAGGACTCTCGTTAAAGGCGACTTTGCCGACAATTTTGTTCTCGCCTCCACAAGTACCAATCCGGCACACAGAAACTCAAGCAGCACAGAACTCCCGGTTTGTGCTCCTTCGCCCGCAACTTCACTAAATACGCTGCTATTAAAAAGTCCCTACGGCTGCTCAACTCATTATACCCTACCATTTCTAGCACGAACAGTGTCGGGTACACAAGTGGGTAAAATGGGTATGCTCCATATACCATGAAGGTATAAGTGCCTAACGAATTTGTTTTTGAAACGCTCTAACATTAGCCTGTACTTATCCTCATAAGGGGCCTATATCGCCGAGTTATACAAAACACCCAAATCCTGTATCTGCTTCACCTGCTGCACTGTATCCGTGCCTATCTTGTTATCATACAAGGGTTTACTGGCCCAATATAGGTGAAACTTAAGACACAAAACTTGAGCAGGATTGAAGTTCAATTTGTTTTCCCTGCTCCAGTCTATGAGCTTCGAGATGTCGTCTTGTAGGTGCTCGCAATCCGTTTTTTCTCTTTTTTAAGTAGGTGGAATGATGCTGGTTGCTTGGGCACGTCCAAGTTACGTCAGTTGGTGCTGGTGCTGCTGCTTCTACTGCCGAAGACGGCAAGCGCCGCAAATATGTTAGTCTCAGTGAGTCATACATCTTAGTGCCGTTTGGTGTCGAGACGCTTGGCCCGTGGGGCCCAGAGGCGCGGAGAATGTTCACAATACTATCTTCGCACCTCAATAAGGCTACTGGAAACTCAAGCGCTGGCAGCTATCTCGGTCAACGGATCAGCCTAGCTATCCAACGCGGAAATGCTGCCAGTATTCTTGGTACGCTTCCACGTAATGATAGTTTTATTTTTATGTAGTCATAGTATTGTAAATATAGTTACAAGATTTATTTTGTTTGAATAAATGTACATCATACTTTTAAGCAGTAACTTTAGGTTATCTGCTAAAAGGAGACATTTGCTGTGCTTTGGGACCTTTGGCAGATCGTTTATTGTTATGATAAATTCGAGAGCTCCAAGGCCTTGGCTTACTCCAGATCTCGTATAGTAGGGCTCCGAGACTTTGTATTTAGGCACTTGATAAGAAATATATAAATATTTAATCTAGCGTTTCGACAGTTTCACCCTTAACTCCGAATTCAATTTTGATTATATTTTGTACAAAAATAGGCTAGACTTTGGTAAAGTACACTAAGCTACCATTTTTTACATGTTATTTCATTAAGGGAAGAAAATTTGCATGGGAATTCGTCATTGTCGGCCAATTGCCGGAGATAAATTCATGATATTTTGTATTTAGGCACTTCATAAGAAGTAATTTATAAACATTTGTTCGAGTATTTTTGAAACTTTGACCTACCTAGTTCACAGGGAAATACTATTAAACAGACTGTCCACAATGATAAGGGATATCCACTTTATCGTACAACAGCGCCAGCAGCAGCGGAAAGGCCAGTTAAAATAAAAAATGCTACCCAAAGTAAGTATACCACGCGGTACGAAGTCACGGAGAAAAGCTATTAATGTACTAAAACAAAATTTATGAGTTTTATTTATTATTTTAGAAAACTATTAATGTAATAAAAAAAAATATATAAATCAGTTAAAGTAAAAATAAAAAAAGCGGCCAAGCACACATTTTACCACATTGTAAGTGCCTCTTGTGCAAACCATTCAGTTTAGAAAAAAATTGTTTTACAAACCTCAATATAACTTTTGAAGACCTATCCATAGATACACCAATACCCAGACAATATATAGGTTTGAAGAAAACAATTTTTGAGTTTCAGTTCGAAGTATGGGGAACACCCAAAATTTTTTGTTTTTTTTCTAAATCTACTTATCAAGTCTCAACAGTATTATAGTTCTTATAGTTTCGGAAAAAAGTGGCTGTGACATACGGACGGACAGACAAACATGACGAATCCATAAGAGTTCCGATTTTTGCCATTTGGCTTCGGAACCCTAATAGACCGATTATAACCCAGAAAACCCTTACCTTATTCTTCCATTGCCGAACTAATGAGGCTATATAAAAGCGTACGTTCCGACGAAAGCTTAACCCGTTGTTTCATAGACGGATACGTAATAGACCAGACTAAAAAAAATCAAATTTCAAATTTCTGTATTTGTTAATAAAATGTATACAAAATTACTTATAATCTACTAATTATAGCAATTTACAATTAAGCATAATATGTAGGTCTCAGAAAACTTATTTCTACAAGTACCTACGTGTTGAGGGATAAAACTTTATTATGCTTAAAACATATGGTTTGTGGGGGAATATCCAGGAAACTGGGAAAACCTAATGAGACGCTAGAATTTTGACAAATTTTGTAGCCACCGGGCGTAGGTATTCAAATCACAAGTAAGGATCATTAAGCTTATCAACCACTTCCAAACAACATTAGTATTTATAAATCATGGTTAAATAATGTCTTGTGTATATAAAGTTTAGAGACAAACAAATTGTTTCGCTCATCAAATTAAATAATGATATGTACCGATCACCGCCTTTCCGTTTAACTGTGTCGTAACTCGTAACTCGAAGTGGCCTTCTTCACTTCGCCAGTAATACCTACATGCGCTGCAGTTTGCATACAACTGTCAAATACACGTGTCGTGCCAAAGCAAAATGATAAGGTGAGATTTGTGACAAACATCTTTGTATTTAAGTGAATTTTGTGTTACAAAAATGCAGCCAAATATATTTTGATATTGGATTCTTTGGTAATTATAGGCTGTTGATTTAAAATTTACTTTTCACGATTTTTTTTATGTTCGAATTAGTGTACTTACCTGAAATTTTAATTCTAAATTTCGGATAAAATGTCACAATTTATATACTTACTTAAATGGATTTATTTTCTTTATTTGTGATGTCACTCACTTCAGGGCCACTCTGATATTGGTGAAAATATTTGAATCCGAATGATAACCTAACTTTATATTAAAAATTACAGTCAATCTAAATTTACGACTTTATAATATTATATGTTATATTTGAATTATTATATTGTTTCTATGCTAGAACTTATTTACGGTATATCAATTTTTTTAGGATTGTGATTGGTAACTTATTTTTAAATATTACATTTAGACAAAATTTAATTCATTTGCTTATTTGGGCTACCATCAAGACGCAGTGATTTAGTACAAAGTGGATATACAATTATTCAAATAAATATTATTGGTTATATTATAAGCTGAGAACTTAACAAGTACACTTAATGACTAAAAGTATTTATAACATTTTAAGCTTTTAAAGTATTTATAATATTTTAAGTATCATGTACCTAATTCGTGAATACTATTTAAAAAATAAGTTAAATTTATCAATATGAAGTCTTAGGTTTTTAATAAGAATAATTTAACAAGGAGGGAATTTGAGTAAGTGTACAATATTTTTTTAAACAATAATTTTATATTAAACTGAAGATTTCAGGAGAGGATATCGTGTTCAATAACTTTTTTCCTTTCATTTTTTAGTTTTACCGTCTTATTTTAATTAACTTGTTGAATAACAATGTTATTAATAATGTTATAATAACAACGTTCGATTTTTCTCCAGCCTTTTAATAATTATTAAAGTAATGTGTGAGGTTTAAATGTAAATAATTATGCCTTCAAACCACAACGAATTCGCACATTGCGATGACGGCGAAGCGAATATTTTTAATTTTTAAATGGTAATAGATTTGTTTAATTATTGAACGATGTGTTTTCTTCTTAAATAAATTGTTATTTCGGATACACTATGATGATAAACAAAAATCACTATGAAACCAACTAACCAAGTCGACTAAATTTGCACCAAAGTTAGGCGACTTGGTTATTACATTATCAATATTTCATTCACCAAAGACTAAGCTGGAGGCTTTTTAGAAGAACTAGCTGACTCGACTGTTCTGTCAATAGAAAAAAAGGGAACTAATCTATGTATATATATAAGAGATTTCCACGTATATAGTCACTCATCACGATATCTCTGGAACCATAAGGCGAAGAGACTTGAAATTTGGTAGGAATATTCCTTTCGCCGAGAGGACTAAGAACGGAATTTACGAAATTCTACCCCCAAGAGTTTTTTTTTATTATAAACAGAACAACGTTTGTCGGGGCTGCTAGTACGTAATAAAGTTAATGAGTTAAAAATGAAACAAAAACGTATTTCTAAATGATTTTATTTTAATTTTAGATATTAAAATGGATATAGTATGTTATCCTTAAGAGTATGACAAGCCATCGCGGACTTTTTTGTAGATCTATATAAGATACACAATTCAACAATACATTATTTTGTTATATCTCGAAGGGTTTAGACATGGTTTTCGCTGAAAGCCCCCAGACAGCTTATATTTTTCCTTCACCTCCAACAAATATCAAATATATATATAGAAATGTGTATATAAAATCTTAACAAATTATATATTAAAACCTTCCTCGAGAACCACGCTATCCATTGGTGTAAACGGTATGAAAAATCAGTGCAATAGTTTTTGAGTTTATCGCGTACAAACAGACAGCGGCGGAGGATGTGTCAATAAAACATGAATCTGAGTGAATATGGTGCCTATTTCTGCCGTGGAGCAGTAATGTGTTAACATTACTGTGTTTCGGTCTGAAGGGCGCCTTAGCTAGTGATATTACTGGACAAATGAGATTTAACACAAGCGCAGTTGTAGAGCCGGTCAGAATTTGTGGGTTTTTCAAGAATCCTGAGCGGTACTGCATTGTAATGGGTAGGGCGAACCAATTACCATCAGCTGAACATCCTGCTCGTCTCGTCCCTTATTTTTATAAAAAAAAAGAATAAATAGCTTTCAAAACGATCATTACGTATGTAATTCAGCAATGAGTAGTACAGACACATGTTATAAGACTATTTTGTAGTTCTAAAGTAGCTTTCTCTCTTTCGTAATTTTTAAGTACCTAACTTGATTCTATCTCAGGAACCTATTTGTATGTGTTGCGCCAGTTATACAAGTCCACTATCAACCGATTTCTATATTCATTGGCAATACTAAATTAGCGGGCCAAGATTAATATTTTAATCAATTTCCAACAACTCCAAAAACAAGTATGTGAGTTGATTCAACTTTTAAGTTCAATCCTGTTTTGTGCGGAACAGAATTTCTTACTTGTTGACTTGATACTTACATATTAATTAGTTTCTAAGATGAATTTTATACTCGCATGACAAAATGATTATCAGAGATTATTGTTTTACATCACTCCTGTTTTCCCCCTTTTTGAAACCCTGACGCAGAAAAAGAGGTGATATATATTTGACTGTGTTATCACGGGTTATTAGTGGACAACAATAAATGTATTAGTAACTTTTTTCGAAAATCGAATTTCATCAGATCTCGACGTTTTAATGTCCTAGGAAGCTTCCCTGACTATTCCCGCGATGGTGTCCGTACGTCTGTATGTATGTATGTGTGCGTGTGTGTGTGTTTGTGTGTGTGTGTGTGTAGGGATGTGTGTAAACCTCTTATGACTTTTGATCGACCATTCGAAAGAGCTTGACCAAACTTAGATTTTAAATATATTTCGGATCGATTCGGACCGGTGAGATTTTAAGAAATCTCAAAAAAACTAAAATGAAATTTTTCTTATGTGTTTTTTTTGGAATAACGTTTTAACGACTTTACCGATCGATTCCAAAAACTAATCAGCTTTTAACATCAAAAAACCACGTCGATCGCCACCAAGCCGGTCATAATAGGTTAAGTAATTCGTTCGTGAGTTATCGTTGAAGAAAGGAAACCGAAAGAAGTGATTTTTCGGCATTACTTCGAAATGCCGAGTTTGAATTGAAACTCGAAGATTCTTTATGCGGCTCAAAAACCTGCGTCGAATGCTCACGCATTCGTTCATTCAGAAGCTATTGCCGTTTCAAAATTCAAAAATTAGTGTTTTCTTAAACTTTTATCAGACATGATTTTTTCATATTACTCCGAAAATTTTCAAAAAAATCGGGAAGTTATTGATTGTACCCCGTTTTTCGAAAATCGAGTTTTCATTAGATCTCGACGTTTTTAGGTCCTAGGAGGCTTCACTGATTATTCCCGCGATGGTGTCTGTATGTCTGTATGTATGTGTGTGTGTGTGTGTATATGTGTGTGTGTGTGTGTATGTGTCTGTGTGTATATGTGTGTGTTTGTATGGAGGTATGTAAACCTCTTATAACTTAGAAAGGGCTTGAGAAAACTTAGATTTTGAATACAATTCCGACCGATTCGAAGCGGTAGATTTTGAGAAATCTCAAATTTATTTGGAATAATTTTTAAACGGCTTTACCAATCGACTGAAAACTGCTTGAAAATCGGTTTATTGATTCATAAAATAAGTGCGATTTAAATTTATAAACTAGGGTTTTATTTACCTTTTAGCTAACTGTTCAAAACAACATAAATTATATTTTTGAGCTCAGAATAGTCATAAGTACAATTTGATCCGTTTAGGCACGGAATTAGCAGGACGTTGCAGGCCTTTAGGGTCAACCGTTTCCTAATTTTTTTATACTTAGTTTAAAATTATGTTAAATAATATTCTGTGTGGGACTTTAAATTTTTTCGCTCATTGTTTTTGGAATTTTATACTGGGCTTAAGTTTGTTTGATAAAGCCGTTTTAGCACTTAAAGTATTTGAAAAAAAAACAAAATATCGCAAGACTCTGTTTTGATCTTGCGGCACAGATACTGATGACTTTGATCTTATTATTATCATAATTTCGATCTAGGGTTAAAAGCCAAGGAGAAAAGAGTCGAGGCATATTTTGTATGGAAAAATTACCTCTTATGTTTCCTATTAAGCGATATTTTATTGGATAGTAAATTGATAGGTCTATTGACCTCCCTAAAGATGTGAAGCTGAGGTCAGTTTTTGGGAAGGAAATAATAGGGACCATGAACCGTGGTGTCACATCCTTTCCTCTTGGTTTCATCCTCACACAGAATATCGTTCATCCATCATCTGATATACTTCATCTACTTTACCATCCACTCCTCCTCTTACGGCCGTTCCCAATTACTACCTTCTACTGTGAGTAATTAGCTGTCAATAATCTGAAGCTGTCCCAATATACCCGATAAGTCATTCTTATCGCCTTATAGACGCGTAAATTGCAATTTCCATACAAACTTCTATCGCTGGTAATCTATACGTCCTCCTATTGACAGACAGCGTGTACGGATAAGGTGAGTTACCGACCATAAGTTTATTGGGTCAGAAATTCAACAATAGTTACGATTTTTATCTCAAGTAGGAGATATACTGAATATTGGGAACGGTCGTTACATCAACGTAGCGAAGCGGCCTCCATAAGCCACTTTTCGCCCCCGCGAGGATGAGACGTGATGGGTGGCGAACCACATCACCGCCATTTGGTTAGTTAAATTATTTTTATGATTATCCACTGCGTTCCCACGAAAAGCGAGGGAAAGGTTTGTCGCTATCGGAAGGATTTTTCATTTCGAAAATTATTACAGCCTGAAAAAGCTTGAGCGTTTTGTTGTATATAGGCTACGATAAATATTTAAATAATATAATTATTTTTTCACACATTACTGCCACGATAGCTTGCACGGAAAAAAACACCTAGGAAGTTCATAATATTAGTGTTACGAATACACGTCATAACGTTTGTTGAGAACTTAACTTTTTGCGAAGCGCGCTGCTGCCTCGTTTGTTATCATTCAAAGTTATTTAAAAATCATACCAGAATGGGTCTCATTGAATCAAACCTGTGCAGATTCTGCTGCGAAGCCGCTGAAGACCAGGGGCGTGCATATCATATAGGCTATTAGGCAGTGCCTACCTTGTTATGAACGTAAATAATATAGTGTTACAATTAATTTAATTTAATTTGGTTCCGTTACTTTATAACCAACTCCTATTGAACCCACCTCAACAATTTTCCTAAATAGCTACAGTAATCAATCTCCAGGCTCAACTTCGGCTAGTTACAGTGCCTACCTTGCTAGAATGAAGGCCCCATACACATCCTTCTGGAATGCGAAGCCATTGCCAGAATCAGGCTGGGTTGTCTTAAAATACCTTCACTTAAAGCAGAGGATGTGCCCTGCGTGGACCCTCTGAGGATCCATCGCCTTTTAAAAGTAATATCTCGAGGATATAATTTAAATCTCGGCACAGTAACACGTTTCCTAGTTAGTAGCCTTGATTCTCCTCCTTAACTGTAGCACAATAGATCCTAGGATTTAAGTGCATTTTAATCCCCAAATCATAATTAAATAAAATAAAGTTATTAAAATAATCCTTCCATGTTTGTAAAGCATTAATATCTTTTTTCTATTGTATTTTAACATTTGTTTTATTATTTTTTCTTTTCTTCAAATAGTGTCATTTGTTCATATCTATTGCTTTTGTAAATAAAATTGTGGTAGTTTTCGCAAATAAAGATTATTATTATCATGATAGAATAAAAAAAAATCACGCTTTACTTATGTATGTAGCTGTAAGACCAGTAAAACATTACTATCTTTACAGTCGCGGTTTATACAACACTATCTTTATGACTTCAAACGCAAATATATATTACAATTTAAATTCTTAGATCATTTATACATCTAGATAGACTATGACAGCTGTGAAAACGTCGAAAAAAATTGAGTTTAGAACAAACTTCTATTTTGAACAATTCACGCAGACTAACACAAAGTGTCATACAAATCGCGAGTGCAAGAAGTAGCTTGTCACGCATATTATACTAGCGGCACGCTATGTTGGCCGTTTTCTCATATTATAATAATAAAAATATAATCAAATCTATTAGTTTTTGTTGCAAGCAGTAAATAATTCTGATTAAAAAGGTTAAATAAAACGAAAATATAAATGCTTACTTAATATATTTGAACGAACTGAATATTGGAATGAAAATGAATATACATACCTACTTGATATGCACATAAGAAACATATGAATATGAAAAGGGACCAATAAAAGGTGTAACAAAAGACCGAATTTCATCAGATTCTTCCATACTGCTATTTTCACTGTCGTCACTGCTATCATCACCTACATTAATTATAAGTTCGTTTTTTAAAATATATTCTTTCATAATCTTCCTTTATTAACTTAACAGTTCTATTCACAACCTTTTCCCAGTCTCCTTTAGTCACATGTTCACAAGCTTCTTCTAAAAATCTCTATTTTAAAAATTTTGAATTTCGAAAAACAAATGCCGCGTTTTGTGGTAAATAAGAACACCAATAATTAGAATCTTATAAAAATAAAAAATAAATATTCTCGGGACCCTTATATAGTTTAGAAATCAATGTAATTAATATATTTTGTATAAAATTATATACATTCGATAAATTTTTATGACTAACTGCACGTGACTATTGACAATAAAGAACAGTAATTTGCTCCTTCAATGTAATTATTAATTAATACGAAACTTCATGAGTGGACAAACGTCAAAACGGCCATCATAGCGTACCCTACGTATTTAAACTAATATTCCTGGGCTGTTTTTATCGGTTGTCTAACAGCAAGAGACTCTATCTAGACATCTAAGTTTATTGTTATGATATGCTTCAAGGACTTACAGCGTTCTATAAAATATTGACAAACAGGTTAGATTCGAGATGTGCTTCGCAAATACCTCATAACACATATATTAGTTAGATCTTTCTATATTGTTATTTGAGGAACGTACGATGACTTAGAACCGGTTAGAGCAGTCAACGAATTTAAGCAAACCTAACCAAATGTTTTTTATTCATATTTTAAGTTCATTGCAAACTCTTTCGTTGATATTATGATGGACTTTGGCTTTCCCTTCTCCTTCTCTGTTTGTTTCATCAATTTTTATACGAGACTAGTTGACCCGACAGACGTTCTGTTCATAATAAAGAAAACCATAATAAATTTTGAAAATTCTTAGCTGAACTCTACACCACAAATGGAATATTTCTACCAAATTTCAAGTCTCTGGGCTTTATGTTTCCGGAGAAATCGTGATGAGTCATCAAATTGAATGTTTAAGAAGCGTCGCCTCGGTGGCGCTTAACGTAAAACCTTTGATTTTCAAGGTGGCCCCGGTCCGAACCTCACCCGCCCCATATCAATGTGTGTTCTTTCTTTCTTTTTTTTTTCTTTTTTTTTTTTTTTCTTTATTTGTACACAGTCATTTACAATCACATATGAAACTCTCCTGGTAGATTTAGATAATCTGTGTTAGGAGAGAATCGCTCATTGCAAGTTATACAAAACAATATTAAAAACTAAAAGTAAGGAAGTTGTTGACTCAAGTGAATTGGATTATAAACAAACAAAACCAGTTATCTAGTCGGTCCGGCGGCCCGGGCGATCGCACGCGAAATAAGTCATTAATTTCAATGTGGATCAGGTTATATTAGCGTCATGCTAACCGCAGGTTCGCAGCCGGACGACTACATAAACATGGGAGTTAGGATCATGTACAAACATTTTTTTTTTTTTTGATATAAATAAAGATTATAGTAAAAATGTACAATATATCAAACATTGTAGTTACTTATTATTACTGATTTTGAAACATATTATGATACACACACACACACACATATATATATATGCACGTAAACATAGGAACTTACATAAATATCACATCTTAACAATATATATATATATATATATATATATATATTAAACCTATATAAAAATATATATACGGTACTTTAAGTAGATAAATAAATTCATACATAGGAGCAAATTTTGTGAACGGGCTGTAAATCTTTTAATTTTTATGTTTTATAATAATACATTTTTTTTTTTTATAATATCTTATAGTTAGAAACCGTTACAAATTTTTAATCTAATTAATTTTCGTGTTCGTCTTTAAATTCATATTATGTACGTTAATACGATGCTTTTTATGGTCGGCAACGCTTTTGTGATTCTGCTACAAGATAGTAGTTATGATCCACGGGGATCTCATGCCATCATGATCCGTATGTCCTCCTCATTTTTCATAAAAAATGGCTTAAAGTTTGTCGGTTTTATAAATTGTAGTATTGTAATTTTTGCTCCTGTTCAGATTAATGGGGATGTGTTCCGTTTTTTCGAATGGGTGGTGATAGTTTTTGACTTTCAATAAGTGATATCATATTCTATTTTGAATAAAAATATTTGTATTTGAATTTGTGACTCTGCCTTTCGCTCAAGGAGCGATATTCATCATTCTAGAAACCACAACAGTACCGCTTGCACCGTCTCGAGATATCAATAGAGAGAGATCTATTGCGCAACCGACGACTTTGAAATTTTAACAAGTATCAACGCAGATGAAAGATACTTTCTATTAGCGTAATTATCGGTAGGTATGACAACTATTGGTAAAGCCTGAAGTATGCTTGAAATGAAATCTTTGCGTGGCCAACACAATGTGTGACCACAATAGATCCATTTGTATACAAGAGATGAGGGTGACTCTTGAAGTAGGATTGATTTTGTAATTGTGGATGAAAGACTGAGGAAGAAAGTGCTAGACACTCGGGCATACCGCGGTGTAGGTCTCGCCACAGACCACTTCCTGGTCATAGCCCGAATGCGCGGCCTCTTTAAACGGTGGCGACAACGAGGGGCTGAGCCTACGAGTGTTTTGGACAGAGTAGAAGTGGAAAATCTATAAGAAAACGAGTATGTAGAGAAACCGATAGAAAGTTTTAAAGGCATAGAAGAGATAGGTGTGATTGAAGATTTGTGGGAGACATTTAAGAAAGGGGTTATTGAGGTATGCGGGGTAACTAAATAAGAAGAGGAAGAAAGAACTATAATGTGTGGATTGATAAAGATGTAAAAAAGGGGTGTGCAAGAAAAGAAGAAAGCGTGGTTGGACTTATTAGCAACTAAAGCTTACCAAAAAGGTCAAAAGGCATTGGATGGCGAGATAAAGGAAACAAGAGCGAAGCATAAAAGATTGCAATCAGCAGCGAAAGAAATTGTGTCTAGAAAGAAAGAAGAACGAAAGGATGGTTTTGTTAGGAGGCTCACTGAAGATTTCCTTTTAAACATTAAGTTTTTCTGGAAATCCACCAAAACAGCCAGAGGAAAACATTCTAACTCGGAGCTGAGTACAATGAGGAGTCAAGATGGAAGCATTATAAAAGGAGAAGAACGTGTGTTAAAGAGATGAAAAGAGTATTTTGAAAGTCGTCGAGATGCTGAGGGCTGGACAGGGCATAGTGGCTAGCCAAATGTACCGCCTATTCAATTTGTGCTCGCGAAATGGGCAAGTAGCGGGAGACGTAAAAGCCGTAATCGTGTCATTTTATAAGGGAAAATGGTCACGGCAGGACTGCATAAATTACCGCGGTATAAGCCATCTCAGCGTCCTCGGAAAATTGTATGTGAAAGTATTGATTGAAAGCGTTGTGAAAGAAATAGAAAAGGTTTGGGATACACAAGCGGGACTTATAAAGGGAATGATCCCAGAAAATGTTCAAAACAAAAGTATTACGTTATTCAAAATAATTGTTAAAAAAACGTTTGTGTGGTAAAGGTTACTATAACATAAATGACTTTCTTAATCATACCACAGATTGGGAATGGAGCGACCGCCCTCAGGCTATTAAATAATAAGTTTAAATGTACAATGTTACTTTGTTAATGTTACTTTAATTGTAAAACATATTTTTGATGAAAAAAAAATAGCCCGCTGAGTTTGTTGCGCCCATTCTTCTCAGGCCTGAGGCTTTCATTTTGGAATGGTTGGTAGTTTTTTGGCTTTCAATAAGTGATTTCACATCCTATTTTGAATAAAAATAGTTGAATTTGAATTTGAAAATGGGATGTGCGGATCAGGTCTTTTCTTTGCCGTGCATAGCCGAAAAGTGCTTGGCCTATGGATTACACTGCACATTTGACATTTCTTTGTTTATGTTATTAAGTCGTCACGATCACGGCGGCTCCCTTTTTGGCGCGACTGTTTATTATTTAAATTTAAAACAATTTTTCTTTGCATAAAGTGGAATTATTTTAAGGAAATAGAAATACCAGTTGGGTATCTCATCAGTATGATTATTTTAGAATATATTAAAAAAATCGAAGAATAGCCTATTCCAGAGCATTTATTAGGCCTTTCTTTAGAAGGAAATAATCTATTTTCTTTAGATAGTTTAATTGCAATATATCCAGTATATACAATAGAAAACTTAATAACCATAACGAAGAGACATACAATAAAATTTATTATTAATGCCAAAATTATTACTAAGAAAGACATTCACAAAGTCTCCACAAATGCTTTTGAGAAGTAAAAAAATACCGCAGATTATTTATAGCAGTAATGCTTTAGAGGGACAAATATGAATCACTCATATGTCCTTCTTTTTCTAAAATCCTATGTTCGTATAGTCCTATTATTTCACTATATTATGGGTAGATATGATTTCTTTAAGCTAGATTATGGGTACCACAACGGCGCCTATTTCTGCCGTGATGCAATAATGTGTAAGCATTATTGTATTTTGGGTCTGAAAACTAATATACTGAAATAACTGAGAAAATGAGACATACCATCTAATGTCTCAAGGTGATGAGCGCAATTGTGGTGCCGGTCCGAATTTTCGGGTTTTTCAAGAAGCCTGAGCAAGCATTGTAATGGGCAGCGCGTATCAAGTACCATCAGGTGAACGTCGTGCTCGTCTCGTCCCTCATTATCATAAAAAAGTGAATTTGTTACATGCACTCTGTATAATAGTGATAATAGGCCGGTTTTCTGGGTAAAGAATATCTAGGCAATGCATAGAATAAGTACCTGGGATATCCAGGAAATGAATGAAATAATATTAATTTTATGCTTTGTCTATGTTTTCTATACAATACCGAATGCGCAGACGGTAATATTATAAAAGACGGGGAACAAAATTAAGCCGGAAACAAAGATAATAATATAATCATTTTAATATTGCGATAACAGTAAGCAGATAAATATATACGCTTATACACATTGTAACTTAAGAACCCACTCAAATTCTTCTTAACTCTTCTTTCCTTACTAACTTCTAAATTTGTTCTAGACGAGGGCCCTGTTCTTCCTCTCGTGTATCTCTTAAGTCTAGTTCATCACTGTAGACCATGTATTGTAATGGGGCTACTCAATCGCATTGGTACCTACTTCTCCAGTGCAATTTTATATTATTTACATTACTATATTTTTACTTGAATCCGGAGACGGCTAATCTTTCCGATTCGGGAAACTGATCGCGCGCGGTATGCCTCAGATCGGCTTGATTTTGGCGCGCGCGCAGCTTTCTGTCAATGCGTATTATTTTCCGTGTATTAATAGGTGCCTTATAATTAGGATGATTTGTGTGAATGTATCTGAAAGCTATTGAAACAAGCTATAAGACCATGCAAAATAAACCATTTTATAAACAAAATAAGGGTCAAAACTTGGTGAAGGAAGAGTGTGCCGTACGGCACTTTCGATTTTGGTGTATCTGAAAAAACTAGTGCCCTGGGGCACTTGCCGATTTCGGAAGGCTAGGTGACTGCCACGATAATGGCAAGGCGTAACGTAGACTACAAAATACAACTGTTGCGATCCCGTTGCCTATCCACTGAATCTTTTCTGCCGTACCATCATTTGACAAGGTTATTATTTTAACAAGCATAATTATTTTCAAATAATACATGTCGCAATTTATTTTAAGCAAATTTAGCTTTACTTTGTCTTAACGAGATTTATGTTATAATGTTTAAAACTTCAATAGGCGTTCCTTTTTTCCTAGCTTCAAAATTGTGTTTCTGCATGCTTCATGCTTGACGAATATCTCTGTATATATCTGTAATATTAACCATTTATAAAAAATAATTTTGAAATTAATTAAAATTGCCACGATGAATAATCTTCTACATGGGGGGCCTTGGGTTATGTTTTTAAAGTGATAACCCTCACTTCTAGGATTAATACACAAAAAAAATTTGAAAAACAAAATTTTATGAACGATGCGGGACTTGAACCCACGACCTCCGGCGTTCCGTGCCGGTGCTCTAACCAACTGAGCTAACCGTTCGAGTGACGTATCGTTATAAAGATAAGAGTAAAGATTTCTCACAAAGTAATAATTTTTTTTGCATAAAATTAAAAGAAATATTAATTCATCATAATTATCTATATGTCACTTCTTCCAATGCTTGACTTTTTTTCGGCAAACTGATTTAGTTAATCACTTATGACGATGATGACTTTAGTTTTTGTTAAGCTTTTTTTGTCTCTTGTTATTTCTGAAAAAAAATATTTGGGAAGGTTTTATTAATCTTTAGTTAGTCGGGGGCCCCGTATAATTGATATGGTAGATACGGCGGTAGCTACGCCCCTGTTACTTACACAATAAACTTATTAAAATGTAAAAATATAATCTATATTTGTTCAAAGTAGATACGGAAGGCGAAAATGATTATTACGAAATAATTTTTTGTACGTGCTCGGTAAAATTTATCTTCACAATAAAGATTTCTACTGAGATAATAGATAACATGATTTCATATCTGTTATGATGTTTGATAGTATTAACGGTATTATGCCTAGTGCCTTAGTACTTCGCTTAATTCAATACGGCGATAAGAATATTCAACTTATTTGTGCCGTGAAGCAGTAATGTGTAAACATTATTGAGTTTCGCTCTGAAGTGCGCCGTAGCTAGTGAAATTACTGGGCAAATGAGACTTAACATCTTGTGTCTTAAGGTGACGAGCGCAAGTTTTTGGGTTTTCGAGAATCCTGAGCGGCATTGCATTGTAATGGGCAGGGTGTATCATATACCATCGGCTGAACGTCCTGCTCGTCTCATCTCTTATTACAAAAACAAACTCATTGTCAAATACGACATGACTTTTTGATAATGGCGCAATCATAAGAAAAATCTATTATACATTATGTAATTATTATGTAATGATTACCTTTGTAACCTTGCACTTATAAAATACTAGCTTTACACGCGACTTCGTGTGCGTGGAATAGTTACTTTGAACAGCATTTTGTTTTTATTTTTTAATATATCATTATCTTCGATAAAGACGAACTTTCATCCAAATTTCCACCCCCTATTTCAACCCCGCCAAGCCTTTAATTTGCGATAAAAGGCAGCGTATGACCTTTCCCAAGCTTTTGTCTATCTCTCTACTAAATTTCATGAAAATCGGTCCAGTGGTTTAGGCGTGAAGGCGTAAAAAACAAACTTACATTCACATTTATAATATTACTAGCTGACCCGGCAGACATACTGCCTCAATCGATAAATAAAAGACCTAAACTTTTGTGTAAAATAAACTTAAAACAAACAAAAGGACACGCCACAAAATTGGGATATCATCCCCACCATCTGGAATCGGGATGTGTGGCGGTCCTCCACAGTGCGCTTTTCAAGGAGCTATATTCCACGTACTACAAAGCTGTGGAATGAACTTCCTTGTACGGTGTTTCCGGGACGATACGACATGTGTACCTTCAAAAAAAGCGCGTACACCTAAGCTCCTGTGATTCCTCTGGTGCAAGAGAATGTGGGCGGCGGTGATCACTTAACACCAGGTGACCCGTACGCTCGTTTGCCCTCCTTTTTCCGTAAAAGAAATTGTTCCTATTTCAATTGGCCTTCCTGAAAATTTAAATTTGGGTTAACAAAGTTAGTTAAATGTCAACATAACATGACGTATCTATTTTTATTGTTTTCATATACTGGCCTTAAATCATTAACATTAAACGCAACAAATTCTTGACCTGTTTTGTCCAAATCAATTGTCTCAAATATTTCTTACCTTCTAGGAAGAAAATGTAAATCGTACCTACCGCGCAATCATTGGATATAATTAAATGCTTTAATTAAATACGTAGATATTGTATATATAGTAGAAATATACAACAGTCAGCATCTGCTTTTAACTCTTGAGTCAATTTTAAGATAATATTGTTCACTAGCTGATTCCCGCGACTTCGACCGTGTACAAGCATGACTGGGCACGTTCTTTTAATGAAAGTCGTCTAAATACTAGCTTTTATAATTTTAATAACTTTATTTTAAATGAAAATATCGCAATATATTTTTTAAATAAGGGCTAAGTGTCTGAGTCTTGGTATTCCAGAACCGCGCGTTTCGCAAGAAATTTCTTGCCACGCACATTCACCTTGACGAATCAATTACCGGCTGCGGTTTTCCCGAACCGATACGACGTAGGAACCTTCAAGAAAAGAGCATACTCCCACCTTAAAGGACGGCAACGTATTTCTTGATACCAGTTGTTGCGTGTCAATGTGGAAATGGAGAGGAGATGTGGAAATAACGATTATAAATGCTATATGTGTGTAATAATATTTCATAAATTACCAAAAGAAATAAGAGAGTTTTAAATATATTTAAATTTAATTATTAACGCTATCCAAAATATATTGTTTTTACTCAATAGACGAATATTACCAAACGACTGGCAACTGGCACCAATCTTACTCTTAATATTATAATTTTTTGTGATTATGTTTACTGCATTATCTCTTAGCATTTTATTAATTATTGTAATTGTATATTGTAAGGTCTTTTGGGTATGGCTTTACGTTGGCCATCTTGAATGCACCAGTTATTGATTTTTGTTAGTTTACAACAGAAACGATTTACTGGACTCCTTCGACAAGAATTTTAATAGTGTCAAGGATTTTTTTAATTGTAAATTTTTTGCATGCTAATTTAAATATAATGTATACTATATTCGACGCAATAAATAAATTTAATTTCATTTCATTATAATAATTATTATAAAACTTAATAACCACTGGAATATTTTCACGTCTGTCAAGACGAAACATGTGCCTAGTCTTAAATTTGTACTTAACAACTAAATAACTTTGGCTTTGACTTTGAACAGAGGATATGACGCATTAAAGATTTTGGTTAAGGTCATTAGCAACAACCAGTAACGTACAAAAACAAAACTTATTTAAGGATAATATGCAAAAAACAGGTTTTGAATGATGTGTTAGATAACCTGTTATTCGTATCACAACAAGGCGAACTTAATGCGAAAGTTTTTAAAATACACCTTTCACATTGTGAATAAAAAGTAGCACAGTAACCTCAGTCTCACGTTGGCTTGCTAAGGGTGGAACGAAGCGATTATTTAAAGTTTATCGTGTCATATTGTTTATCGTTGTAATTTATGCGAATGTAACAGAGCATTTGTTATTGTCTGGGTGTTCGTAAAATTATTCGAGTATTTTCCCGGACCATCAAATACCAATAAAAATTAAAAAGATGACCAGAAAAACCATTCTCACCGTCTTGATTGTATGGCGTACATCTTCAGTGCATTTCTCAAGGAACGTTCTTCCATATACAACCAAACTGAAGAATAAACCTAGCACGGTGTTAACAGGTTGATACGAATTAAGTACCTTAAAATAAATTATATTTATATTGTATTTGCGCCGATATTTTTGAACTATCTCGGTGAGCCCAGAAAATTAGGCCAAAGTTAATTTTACGTTTGTGATCGGTCCTTGCATACATATGTATATGCAAATGTTCAAGTACATTGGAAATCAGGATGGTGACATATGTATGATAAAAATTATATTATCGCTAGTGAGTCAACTCCGCCACTAGTCTCAGCACTAATGGAGTGCAGTATCAAAGAGCGACGCGTACCCCTCCTGCCCGCTCCGTCTGCGGTTGTAACGATTCGCTCCGATGCTTATCGGTACTCGGTAATCCTAATTAAGCGTGTCACGTACATGTATTTGGTGTTCTCGTGACACAACAAGATTTTAATAATATGTGAAATTTTACTATCAACTTTGTTCATTTGACATCCATATAATGTGGGGTAATTAAAATGTCTGTGCGGTTAACTTTCGTGGAGTTCTCTTGGAAGGATAACCTTGAGTGCAGTACCCATGTCATACTGATAAAAAAAAACCGGCTGTAAGAACTAAATACGTAAACGAAATTCGTATCTGTACTGTAGACTGATGAAGATTTCCTTTATGGCATGATCATTAACTTAATCAATAATAAAGTTGCAAGAATTGATTGAAACAAACGTTACCTTAATACCGAAAATTCACTCCAGTTATAACCGTTTTTCTCTAAATGAATATAGCTAGAAGTATGTCGTTTATGTCGTCCGGTTGTTGTTGTATTTTTTATTTTTCAAAACACATGTTGCAATTAAACAATCATAAATTGACCTCGGAATATTTTGTAAACCTAAACGTCGAGTTAATATCACTCCAAATAACATAATAAATTTCTATTCATGCAGAAAAGAAAATTATACTGGGTGGCTGTCTTATTTTTTTTATCATCAAATATTATTAGTTAATTATTTTTTAAAACCTTTAAATACGAGTCGTTCGCCGTGGTCAGACTCGCCCTATGGCAAAAAACATGCAAACAACGGTTGTTTTAGATAAGTTTTATGGTGAAAATATAGCATTTGGAGCTATGAACACTCCTTAATCCAGTTACACATACACTTTAGTCTTATTTGTAGGTTGCTGTTGGTTTTAGATAACAGTTCAGATCTATTTTGAACCACTGTCTTCTTTACAGTTTAATAAGTTTTTTCTCGGCATGACGCATTTGTTTAATACGAAACTAAGAAGGGTTATTTTTATAGCTTGTACTTTTATTGTGTAGGTTTATTTATTCAGATTAAGGACAAGGATTGTAAGCATATAAACTGTTTGTGTTTAAATGTTACAAACATGATACGTTTTCCACGCAAGAATCTTGCTCAAAAATAGGATCAGGCGCATCAAACAATGATGCACGAATTGCGACGTTGCCAGATACTTGTATTATTACATATTTTTTGCCAGAGCTTACACTTGCACATACAGAATGTTTGCCAACCTTCACCTATTAGAGCGCGTGTAGTATTATTAGTTTTCACTTACCTACATTAGGTCAGGCGTTTGCTTTGTTTTACTACTTTGATAAATAGATGGCGTGTTAATTGAACTCCTATGTCATCATGGTCGCTGGCATTTAGTGTCGTCTTAACGCCTTGAATAGCGACCAAACACGCTTGACCAAGGACTATGTATGGCTATGGAGACAGCTTATAGCTTTTCTGTCTCCTCAGATCAGCGTGATTTTGGCGCTCGCGCAGCGTTCTGTCAATGCGAATTATTTTACGTCTAGTTAATAGATAGCTTATAATGAGGATGATTTGAGTGAATGTATCTGAAAGCCAATGAAACAAGCTATAAGACCATGCAAAATAGAATATTTTATAGACAAAATAAGGGTCTGAACTTGGTGCGGGAAAAGTGTGCCGTACGGCACTTTAGGTTTTGGTGTATTTGAAAAATCTAGTGGGGCACATCCGATTTCGAAAGGCTAGGTGAGGGACCATAATCTTACACACACACATATGACGGTCGAGTCTTTTTAATTTTCATAATATAAATGCATATGAATAATAGTAGGTATCCTGTGAAGCACGTACAAGTTACATAGTATTCGTATCAGTCCATTTTATTTTCTATTTATACACAATTGTAGTCCTATGGCATAAAACGCAAACCTTGCTCTCATTGTACCTATATTGTCTACTAACAATAACACAATTATCTTCACCACAGCACTACACGACTGTTAAATTAGATCTCTATTTGAATTTGATTGTTACAAATACATACAATTTAAACATAAACACAATTTTATGTGAAATTTATTGATATAGGTAGAGCAAATAGGTTCTTGTTTTATACGCTATCTGCTACCATTAATCAAATATAGTGTAAGCATAATATCTTCTATATCTTCTAATATAATATATAAATTACGTGACACGTTGTTTGTCCGCGATGGACTCCTAAACTATGGAACGGATTTAAATGGTGAATACTTCATGGAGTGCAGTTTAGTCCAACTTGAGAAATAGGATAGGTTTTATTTCGATTTGAGACCCATAATTATTTTTATTTCCAATATTTGTTTTGTATGGACATATTTTCTGTGAGAGAATTTATTGACGCACTGTTTGACAGTTCTGCTGTGAAACAATTTCATTATAACAACTACGAGCATATTTTACGAAATAATTCTTGATGTTTTGAAATATTATTGGCATATTCCTATAAAACAATATTTTTTTATTATCTACAGAACAACGTCTGTCGGATCAGCTAGTAATATATATAATGAAAATGGTATTTGTTTGAGGCTCTTTCACACCTAAACCACTGATCGTATCGACATGAAACTACCACCGTTCGATGCGAAATATATCCTAGATGGTATATGGGTAATTATTTTTTTATTGTTTAATTTATTTCCTTTTAAAATGCGCCCAGCGAAGCGGGCGGGAATGGCTAGTATAATATATTATAAATTTTGGTACGCAGACATATGTTACCATTACTAAAACTGTAAAACTGTACTAAAACGTAATTTAAATACTGTGAGTTTAGCACACTGTACACAATTACTGGACGGTTGGTTCCGAGTCGATAGTTATAACTTATATAATTTATACGTCTAGATAGAGTCTGTTGCTATTAGACAACCGATAAAAACAGGCCAGGAATATTAGTTTAGTGTGGGCTAATTACGTCTTACAATCGCGATATGTATGACACTGTGTGAATTGCTCAAACAAGAGGTTAGCTGTCAACCTCAATTTCTTTCGACGTTTTCACAGCTGTTATTGTCAAACAACATATAATAACGAACATACTTACCTATAATAAGAAAAATATAAAAGTTTAATTATTTTTCCCATTTGTCTGCGCAGTCTTCAGGATAAGTGGTATTCAGATATCATATTACAATAACGAGCGGTCATAAAGATTTTTTTAAAGAAAATAACGGATAAGATGAGCAGGAAGTTCAGCTGATGGTAATTGACACGCCCTCCCCATTACAATGCAGTGCCAGGATTCTTGAAAAACCCCAAAAATTCTGAATGGCACTACAACTGCGCTCGTCACCTAGAGACATAAGATGTAAAGTCTCATTTGCCCAGTAATTTCACTAGCTACGGCGCCTTTCAGACCGAAACACAGTAATTCTTACACATTACTGCTTCACGGCAGAAATAGGTGCCGTTGTGGTACCCAAAATCTAGCCGGCATCCTGTGCAAAGGAGCCTCCTGGTAAATAGAATAGAAGAAAAAGAAATACAGTGGTAACCCGACACGATCTGGTTTTTATTCTAAATTAAATTAATTTTATTTGAACTGAATATTAAACATTCTTAAAATGAGCCGGAGACTACTTTTTCACACTGGCTACTCAAAGTTAGTATGTAATACCTACACGAACAGGATGTGTCCATCTCTGTATTAGTTGGTAATTAGTTTTTGTTTTTTTTTAACTAGGAAAACAATTCAAAAACCGATATGTGAAATAAAAAAGAGGTAAAGCAAGAGTGATTAGCACGGCGTGTAAAATATATAACGAACGTACATTATCTATCTATACATATAAAAATGAATTGCTGTTCGTTAGTCTCGCTAAAACTCTAGAACGGCTGGACCGATTTGGCTAATTTCGGTCTTGAATTATTTGGGGAAGTCCGGGGAAGGTTTAAAAGGTGAAAAAATATGAAAGTGTTCGGAATTAAATAAAAACAACAATTTTGTTTTTCCTTTGATGTGTCCCCCGTCGTCCGATATTTGTTTTGTATGGACATAATATTTTCTATGAGAGAATTCATTGACGCACGGTTTGACAGTTCTGCTGTGAAACAATTTCATTACAACAACAGGGGGCATATTTTACGAAATAATTCTTGATGTTATGATATATTATTAACAAAAATAATAAAAAAACATTATTTTATTTATTATATACTAACAGAACAACGTCTGTCGGGTCAACTTGTTCTATTTATAAAAACTAAGTAGTTTTTGGTGTTTCCTTTTATTTTCCTTTCCTTTTTTTGAAAGCGTATTTAATACGTAAGTTGTTGTTTTGTTAATATTTATTAATACACCCATAGTTTGGGTGTATATACAATGACGACCTGTATAGCCGAGCGGTTAGCGATCCTACCTACGATATGATGAAAATGGGTGTTCGTTTCCGAGTCATGGATGTTTAAATGTATTTTTGTATGTATTTATGTATGTTTAAGTAAGTATATTGTATTAAATACTAGCTGACCCGACAGACGTTGTTCTGTCAATAAACGGTTCGAGAGATATGGTAAATGCGTGGGTGAGTGCGTGGGTGGGATCGTGACACGATAAACTATATATGTAAACCTTCCTTGAGCTTCAACGAATATATTACAAAAGATTCATTATATCATTGACCTCGGCGAATAGTTTAGGAGTTATAAGGGAACATACAAACATACAATCTCTTTTATATATATAGATATCGTTGTCTTATTTATTTATTTATTTATTTATTTACAAGTAGGTACAATAACAGATAACAAGATAAAACTATCATCTAATAACAAATACAGCATATTTTTATGATCCTGAGATCCAATTAAAATTGTACACATCATTCACCAAATACAGTAAAAAAAAAAAAAAAAAATTAATAAGTGGACACAATAGTAATTACAGTATAACGAAATTTAGTTAAACATTAAATTATTTTACATAAACTAGAAAGTTTTATAATGAGTATTTTTAAAAATGACTACATTTGTAAAGAATATATCAAAATCAGCACACACTTCGTTAAATTCTCTACAAATTCTACACAGGCTATATATTATGCTTAATTTGGGGCAAGATAATTTGTGTAAAAAGTCTGTCAAAGTTATATTATTATTATATTATATAATAATAATAATAATAATTATAATTAATAATAATAATAATAATTATATTATATAATAATAATATAATATTGACAGACTTTTTACACAAATTATCTTGCCGCAAGTTAAGCATATATAGCCTGTGTTATGGGTTACAAGATAATGATATATTTAATACAATATACTTACTTAAACATACATAAATTCATATAAACATACATAAATACATTTAAACATCCATGACTCGGAAACAAACATCCATATTCATCATATAAATGCTTGCACCTACCGGGATTCGAACCCGGGACCTCTAGCTTAGTAGGTAGGATCGCTAATCACTCGGCTAAACAGGTCGTCATAATATTATTATATATCTATACGTTTATAAGATATCCGTAGGCACACATATATAGATATCACAAAAAACGCTGGAGAATTTGGAAGTAATTTCGGCAGGTAGTCGCGCCCAGCTTCGGCCTGTGGACGTGGTCCACAAATCGCACACTTTTTGGATTAATTTGAAATGAGAACAAAAAACTTATAAAGTGCAATTTCCATTGATATAATATTTTAACGCCACTAATGTTTTAAATATTTTTTATTTATATGTTATGTTTGATTTAATAACAAAAACTGTGGTACATTGTTATTATTGTAACAGACTGTGATAGAATAAAGGACAGTACTGCGAGAAGTGGTGGTGTTGCAAGAGAATGTGGGCAGCGGTGATCACTTTACATAAGGTTACCTTACCTCCTCTTCCATCAAAAAATGTAAACAAACTCTTCAATAGAGCAAAAAAAACTTTGTGTTGATAAGACATGTTTCGTGTCATCGTGTGACATGACATAAATTCAAGTCAGTGCATTTCATTAAAATTATTTTTATTGTTCAAATAAAATATACAATCAAATTGATGTCGTTACGAACAAGGCAATGAAGGCTATGAAATGATAAAAACTCAACTAGAGCGTTGTATATAATAAAGGTAAGCAACTCTAAGCCACTTACGTAATAGAACAATTCAAAGCAAAAACCATTGTTCGCTTTGATTGTTTGGAACTCGTTTAGACATTCAAATTATAAGGTAATTTGATGCAAAGGACATTGAATTAAATGTTTTATTAATTGTATTAAGCAATATGTTGTGTTTTTAAAGTGATAACCCTCACTTCTAGGATTAATACACAAATAAAATTTGAATCCTGTAGATGAAGCCACAACCTGAGAGTTGAACAAACCAAACAGAATTTTATAACGAGACGGTACTCGAACGGTTAGCTCAGTTTGTTAGAGCACCGGCACGGAACGCCGGAGGTCGTGGGTTCGAATTCCGCATCGTTCATAAAATTTTGTTTTTCAAAAATTCAACAAGATTATTATAATCTGTAGGTACCGGATTTATAATTTGTGGTACGTAATGTGTATTTGTCCTACGGTAATAGGACATTTGTAGAAATTGATAGATCCCCGATTAAAAGTCCTTTATTTTCTCAAAATTAAATCCTTTAGAATTCTTTTTGATGCCAATTCTAACAGCATTGTTTCAGCATTATTTTAATCATATATATATATATATGGACTCCTAAACTAATGAACGGATTTAAATGGGGATTACTTCATGGAGTGCAGTTTAGTCCAACTTGAGAGATAGGATAGTTTTTATTTCGATTTGGGACACATAATTATTTTTATTTCCAATATTTGTTTTATATACACATATTTTCTGTGAGAGAATTTATTGACGCGCGGTTTGACAGTTCTGCTGTGAAACAATTTCATTATAACAACAAGGAGCATATGTTACGAAATAATTCTTGATGTTATAAAAATGTTTGGCAAATTCCTATAAAACAATATTTTTTTATTATCTACAGACCAACGTCTGTCGGGTCATCTAGTAAAATATACAATATTATACTCGTACTGTCACTGTTATTGCTATAAAATAATCATCTAGTCCCAGGCTGTCCGATCGCTTTGATGTTCAGCTGTGGAGTAGTAGGATTTACGACAGAGCAATTTAATAATAAAATATTTAAATTTATTTATAGATAATGCCTGAACAGTGGCTGGGACTTTATTATAAAAGTGTATCCATTTATCTTTAAAGCTATTTTGTATCTTATGAAGCCTACTAGACTTAGTTACAAGCAATCCCTTATTTCTAGTGTTATAAAAATCACTATACAGAGCAGAAAGTTGACGATTATTGTGAACGTATATTAAATTTTCTTAAATGTTCTGACAATGTTACAAAGTCATTTTCTTTAAATTTATCTTTGAGTGACCATAACCATGCTGATATATAGCACGAACAGCTCTCTTTTGATAGCTTAGCAGTATAAAATCAATGTCAGCAGTACGCCATGATGCTGTGAAAATAACTGAAGTACACTAATCTAGCGGTCGCAACATTCGTGTACTCTCTAATCTTTCTAACGGCGTATGCCTCAGAACTGAGTTTATATGATTATGCATGCGTCATGCACACCATTACTTCTTATTAAAACCTCAGCCTTTTCCAAAGTATATGGTAGAAGGTACATAATATAACTTTCTATTTTTTTAAATGAAAACATGGGACGAGACGAGCCGGACGTTCAGCTGATGGTAATTGATACGCCCTGCCCATTTAAAATGCAGTGCCGTTCAGGATTATTGAAAAACCCAAAAATTCTGAGCGGCACTACAATTGCACTCGTCACCTTGAGACATAAGATGTCAAGTCTCCTTTGCCCAGTAATTTCATTTTAGTTACGGCGCCGTTAACACCGAAACACAGTAATTCTTACACATTACTGCTTCACTCTCTCTTGAAATCTAGCCGGCATCCTGTGCAAAGGAGGCTCCCTCTGGTAAAACTTTTTATGTGTCATGTCATTGACCTTAATGAATAATGTGAATTATTTGATTTGATAATCTTCTCTGGTCTAAATTCAAGGGTTTGCAAACAGCCTTGCTTTTAAACGTGCAAATTATTCAGTTCTGTTTATGCTGTCCCCTGAGATACCCTAAGCAGTTGCTTCTGGGCTAATCCGGAACTATCTATCTGTATTTGTGTGCAAAAGATATTGTTACTGCTGTTCCAAAGAGTCTTTTAGTACCCGACTGGGACAAGCTAGGTGGAAGGGGGTGGTGGGGTTTAGTGAGCAACGAAATCCATCGAACTCGGGATTACATTTTTCTGTCGTGCCCGGGGAAATCTGCTTGTGGATCCCTACTAATCGGGCCGAATTTTAAATGGATATTTATTTATTTATATATAATCCACAGTATTGTATATAATTTGTATAATTTTTATTCGGACAGATGCTAGTCAGAATATAATTATATCTATACTAGTGGACCCGACAGACGTTGTCCTGTACACACGTCTTAAATATGAAAAATCGGTCCAGCCGTTAGGAGGAGTTCACTAACATACACATGAGCAGGATAATTATATTAAATATATGGACGGAATTGAGAATCTAAACCAATCTCAAATTCACTGGAACCTACAAAAAAATCATCAAAATCGGTCCAGTCGCTTAGGAGGTAGTTCAATTGTGAATCTTAACCATTCTTGAATCCACCTGAAGACACATCAAAAGTTTCATTAAAATAGGTTCAGCCGTTTAGTTACAACAGACGCACAAAAGAAATATAATAATAAAATAAATCGCATATTTTTTGGATTATTTTGAAATGAGAAAAAAACCTTATAATGTGCAATTTTCATTGATATATAACGCTACTCATGTTATGAATAATTTAAATTTACATGTTACGTTTAATTTAATAAAAGAAATGTGGCAGGCACACAACAAATTGTTATTGCAGTTCACTCATTAAGAATTGATTTTCATTAAAGTATGAGAAAATGAGAGAAATATGGAGAGTAAAACCTACTCATCATATGGGATAGTAACGTTTTTGGTGCGCATCATTTCTCGCGCACCTTTCACTTTTCAGTTGTGTGTGTGTGTGTAAATATATACTTGTGTGTAGCCAGCATACACAGTATACTCCGTGATAGCTTACGCATTTAGTAACCTTATATACATATATATATATATATATGTATATAAGGTTACTAAATGCGTATATGCGTATATATATATATATATATATATATATATATATATATATATATATATATATATATATATATATAAGGGTATGCGAAAATGTAACTTCCTTGATGGACCTTTTAAAATTTGAATTTTGAGTGCCGCTTTTAACAGGAGTTGTGTTTGTGCATTTCCTGACATATTTTGAGCGTTAAGGATTTATTTGATTTTTTTAATTAATACGTTTTTATTAGCTTCTTATGTATGTATGTCTGTTTGTAACCGACTCCATTGGACTTCATTTTGTTTAGTACCTGTTCAAAGACAATCGTTTTTGAGAAGCAAACTCCAGTCGTGCGTCGGAGCTGACACACACACTTTTTTAGTGTAACGGACAGTAATAGAATGTAAAGAACAATGAGATTTTATAACATGTCAAAGACTCATTCAAGGGGCGGAAAGAATTAAGTAATTTGTAATATACGCCAAGAATTATATACGCTACGTAATTTGTAAAGGCTGTGCTCGATTTACATATTATTAGCATAACTCAGTTCGCCGTGCTGAGTTCATCTCTCTTTGAATGAAAATTTGTATAAAACAATCTCATAACAATAACCAGATGTATTTTTCAAATATTTTTTAAGCTAACGATCAAAATTCTAAACTTGTTTGTTAGTACGTAGGTACTATCGACAAATTTGAATCGTGACCACTGACCTGTGTAAATACCACTGGACAGGCTGATTATATGTTTGACATCAATTTTTTTGTGCCTATTTGAAGCGCCTCTCGCGAGCGTACAGACTACTAATTTTGACGTATAATACAAGTGACTGCGAGAGAAGCGTACAATACCTACTCTAAAGTATTTTTGCATTTTGAATTAATTTTGTTCGTTTTCCGTGTTCTTGTTTTCGTAAATAGTTTCGCACCATCTATATTGTTTAGCTGAGGTCTTCATCACTAGTCTTAGTACCGCTCTGGCCGCTGGAATCAACCGGAACAGGTCCTCTGAGCATTCCCTTCAAACAAAGATAATGGAGTCATGTGGGCTGTGCTGTTTGTTGGTTGCAGGTCCCGTTGGTTGTTATTTGGCAGCGTGTTGACGGTGGTAGTGGTGGTCGCGCTGGTGGCCGTGCTAGTGCTACAGCCGTGGAACAGCGACGACCACCCACGCTTCCCGCGCGCCGTAGTAGCCGCCAATGGCCATGAGTGCGCCTTTATTGGACGGTGAGTACTAAGTTACCAGGATGCCGGCTACATTATGTTGAGTACTAAGTTTACCAGGATGCCGGCTACATTATGTTGAGTACTAAGTTTACCAGGATGCCGGCTACATTATGTTGAGTACTAAGTTTACCAGGATGCCGGCTACATTATGCTGAGTACTAAGTTTACCAGGATGCCGGCTACATTATGTTGAGTACTAAGTTTACCAGGATGCCGGCTACATTATGTTGAGTACTAAGTTTACCAGGGTGCCGGCTACTTTATGTTGAGTACTAAGTTTACCAGGATACCGGCTACTTTATGTTGAGTACTAAGTTTACTAGGATACCGGCTACTTTATGTTGAGTACTAAGTTTACCAGGATGCCGGCTACATTATGTTGAGTACTAAGTTTACCAGGATGCCGGCTACATTATGTGCTTCCACAATATGATCCCAGAAAATATACATAACAAATGTGTTACGAAATTTAAAAGAATTGTTAAAAAACGTTCGTGTGGGAAAGGTTATTAAAGCATAAACGATTTTCTTAAAGACACCACGGACTGGGAATAAAGCGAACAGGCTCTTTAATTATAAATGTTTATTTTTGTACGATGTTTTTTGTAAATGTTTATTGTTATCCATATTTTATATTTAAAAAAAAGCCCGCTGAGTTTCTTGCGCCCATTCTTCTCAGGTCTGAGGCAGTCCATTTTGAATAGGTGGTAGTTTAATACGTTCAATATGTGATTTTGAATAAAAATATTTGAATTTGAATTTGAATTATGGGTACCACAACGGCGCCTATTTCTGCCGTGAAGTAGTAATATGTAAACATTACTGTGTTTAGGCCTGAAGTGCGCAGTAGCTAGTGAAATTACTGGGCAAATGAGCCTTAACATACATAATATATGATATCTATAAACATGTAGATATATACTCAAAGTATGGACTAAAAAATATTAGTAAAACAACATATGTATCAACTAGGCTTTAAAAAATGGATTTAAGAAACAACAAAAACAACCTACTATTTTAAATAGAATAGTAATCTACTTTCGTTATATATTTAACACCCCGTGCTAATCAAACCAGACATGTACCTATTTTTTATTTCACATGTCGGTCATGTCAACGAAACTATATTTTCTTAAAACAAAAAATCATTTTGATAAACACGCACAGTATAGGTAATAAGGTAATTGAGTTACCTATATAAATATGAATTGATGTTATTTACTGGGAATTTTATTAGTACTCTATACAATAATAAGTTTAGTTCGGCTGAAATTTTATTTGTGTATTAATCCTAGAAGTGATTAAAATGTATATGTATATATCTCAAGTTGACGAGTACAGTTGTAGTGAAATTTCGGGTTTTTCAATAATCCTGAGCGGCACTGCATTGTAATGGGCAGGGTTTATCAATTACCATCAGCTGAACGTCCTGCTTCGTCTCGTCCCTTATTTTAATAAAAAAACCAGCTTGATTTTGTAAGAATGTGTATTCGCAGATCAATTTTAGAGAAGGATGGTTCAGCGGTGGACGCGGCGATCGCGACGCTGTTCTGCGAGGGGCTCGGCTGCGCGCAATGTATGGGCTTAGGTGGCGGGTTTCTCGCGACCGTGTACGACGCGAGCACGAGACGAGTTCGAGTTCTGAACGCGAGGGAGCGAGCGCCGCTGGACTCGTCGGAGAACATGTTCGCGAACGCGTCGTCGACGGTCGGCGGATTGGCCGTTGGCGTGCCCGGAGAGCTCCGGGGCTACGGCGCCTTGTACCGCGAGTACGGGCGCCTGCCCTGGCGCGAGTTGGTCACTCCGGCGGCAGAGTTGTGTCGCCGCGGTCACCGGGTCACAGAGTACATGGGCCGCGTGCTCAACACGTACAGCACCATCATACTGGCAGAGCCTTCGTTGCGGTAACAGTACTAAATATCATAATTATTATACAACACTAGGTCAACCCCGCCACGTTACTCTGTAGTACGTCTTATATATTATAAAATTCTCGTATCCCGGTGTTTGTTACCCAACTCCTCCGTTAATGTTTGAAAATTTGTGTGTAAATCGGGTAGGCCTGAGAATCAGCCAAAATCTATTTTTCATACGCCTAAATGATAAGGGTCACCCACCCCAAAATATTCGTTTTTATTATGATTCAGTATTAAAAAATACATATAGCTTCAAATTTTCACCCGTCTACGATCTACACCTATTTTTGTATCGCGATTTTAATATTATTCTATTCCATCCACAGATACGCTCTAAGATGACAATCGAATATAATGATTATTGTAGTACGATAAATTTTATGTACGATATATTCGGTATTCTATATTTACATATTTTGTTTATATTATTTATACCCCAAAAATTTTAATTGTTGAATTATTTTTATAAATTTATATGGCAATACAACGTATAACGGGTCAGCTAGTATTTCTATAAAAAGCCGTTTATTTATACAAATTAAATTTGAAAAAAAAAAATATGAACGATGCGGATTCAAACCCAAGACCTCTCGGGTTCTGTCCGAGCGCTCTTTCAAACTGACATCTCAAGTCAATTTCCTAATATGTAATTATTGGGGTTGAGCGGGTTATTAACGGTAAAGTAGATCATGTAGATGAAGCCGCAACCTGAGAGTTGAACAAGATAAACAAAAATTTACGACTCATGCGTACTAGAACGGTTGGCTCAGTTGTGGAGAGCGCTCGGACGGAACCCGAGAGGTCATAAAAAGCATAACAGATATAGTAAAGTCCGGTTTACAGACAAGACTTTTTACTGTTATATGCATCGATCAAATATGTACCAAATTAAAGATAACAGCGATAAAAATGGCAAAGGAAATATGGCCACAAATAAAAGTGTTGCCTTATTTGTATGGTCGATATCAGCTTATGTGCGGAAGGTAGCGGTCCTTTAAATATAGTATAAATAACACTTGTAGGACATAAAAACGTATTTTCTTCGAAAAATAAGGATTTTTTTGCAATATAGTGTTATTTTGAATATCTAGCTTAGAAGTTGTCGTATATTAGTTGGTATTCTGTGTGTGTTTTCTTTGGGAAGTCTTGTCAATTGAACGTTCTGCTAGATGGAAAGGAATATCATTATTGAATGCTCTTCCAGCGAAGTTTACGTGAATCCCGAAACGGGGGAAGTGTGGAAAGAGGGCGACCTTATCCGCGAACCGACCCTAGGGAGTACCCTGGACATCATCGCAGAGGAGGGGCCGGAGGCGATTCACAACGGCACCCTTACCGCACCGCTCGTCGCAGATATCCAAGGTTTCGGGGGTATCATCAGAGAAGAAGACCTCAGGAACTACAGGTATCAGATTTTCCAGCATTTTAGCGCAGGTCCGGACACATATGGAGTATTGCTGACGTCTCTGGTCTCACGCACTCCAGTATCAGCTAGAACCATTTGACCGCGTGCAACGCAGAGCTGTTCCTATTGTTGGGACCAAGTGCTCAGCTGTGAATGGCTGGATCACTTGGCGTTGCGTAGAGACGTCGCTTCATTGTGTGTCTTTTACTGCACCTATCACAGGGAGTGTTCCGAAGAGCTGTCTCACCTGATTCCTGCTACCGAATCCCACCTTCGCAAAACACATCTCAAGCTCACATCCCCACCGTATGGATGTGTGGTGTTCCACCACAGTGCGGTTTTCAAGGAACTTTCTTCCAGGTATGGAATGAGCTTCCTTGTGCGGTGTTTCCAGGACGATACGACATGGGTGCCTTCAAAAAAGGGCGTGTAACTTTCTAAAAACCCTGCAACGCTCCTGTGATTCCTCTGGTCTTGCAAGAGAATGTGGGTGACGGTGATCACTGAACATCTATTTCGGTTACACTCGTTGTCCTCTCTTCCATAAAATTTTTTTGTTGATTACAACTTGAAAACAGTTGATACCATTAGTCAACTGAAAAGTGTAAAATGTAAATAAACAGAAGGTGATACTGAATTTTTTTTAAGTATTTTTAGTAATGGTTTGTGATTTTTAAATAAGTTTTCATTATATTATAAATCTTTATTTACGACTCACTGAGAGTACCACAATAATAACACAGCACCACAAAAACCAGAAAGATGCTTATTGAAGGAAATTGTAATGATTTTCAAGTCTTACTTTACTTGAAGAGGACTCTGTCAGTAAATTTTGCCAAAAATCATCTGTCTACCGCAAATACCAACTCTGAGGTAATAAATGGCGCTAAACTTCATAATGACAAATATGATAATTACTATCTTGACTCATTTTAACCACAGTCCCCCACATTTTAACATACGTCGAGTTATCTGAAATAATAATAAAAATGTAACTTTAACGCAAAAATCTAATGTAAAAACACAGTTACAATGACACGCATTTTAAATTTTGTTATTGAAATTTGTAACACTCGCGTTATGTATGCCGGCTATATTATGGGTACCATAACGGCACCTTTTTCTGCCGTGAAGCAGTAATGTGTAAGCATTACTGTGTTTTGGTCTGAAGGGCGCCTTAGCTAGTGAAATTACTGGGCAAATGAGATTTGACAACTTATATATGACGAGCGCAGTTGTAGTGCCGCTCAGAATTTTTGGGTTTTTCAATAATCCTGAGTGCCTTGTAACTGCATTGTAATGGGCAGGACGTACCAATTACCAACACCTAAACATCATAAAAAAAAATTCAAAGAAAATACTAACCCCCTTATTTATAACGCTAACTTTAAACAGCCGCTTAGGAGTGTTTTTTCTCATTCAGACTTAGGTCAATAGAAGAAAACAGAGTGAGAATTAGCAATGCTTTAAGTTAGCAGACTATTATAAATAAGGGGGTAAGTCTTACGTCCTAATATTTTGAATCAGGGTGGAGTGGCAGGATCCGATCGCGGTGAAGGTGTCCGAGGAGCACACCCTGTACTCAGTGCCTCTGCCAGGCTCGGGTTCGGTGCTGGCATTCATCATGAACATGTTGCGGGGCTGGGTCGGGCCCGGCTCCCACGTCCCAACAGACTCCAACCTCTACTGGCATCGCGCAGTCGAGACGTTCAAGTACGCGTACGCCAAGCGAACCGGCCTCGGAGACCCTTCACGCTCTAACCTGCCCTTCAGTATACCTGAGGTGAGCTCCGAAGACCGTTTATAACCCAGTGGGATAGCTGGGGAGAGTCGATAGTCATGTATTAGAGTGGAATTGTTAAATAGTCATAAAACCAAATATATTAAATTTACCGCACCAAATGTCAAAAATGTAGATGCGAATATTTTATTAAATGGAGTGGTGGTAAACCAGGGGAATCTGCTGTATTTCTTGGCATTACTCTTGATTCCAAATTGCAATGGGGCCCCCATATTAGCTTAGTTCGTCGGCGTAGTTCTGCAGCATATGCGGTTAAGAAAATTAGACGTTTAACTGATATAGATACGGCGCCACTAGTATACTTTAGTTATTTTCATAGTATTATGTCCTATGGTATATTGTTATGGGGCAGTGCGGCCGATATTAATACCATCTTTGTGCTACAGAAGAGGGCTATTCGCGCGATTTATAACCTAGGTCCTAAAGAAGCATTAAGAGAAAAACTTAAAGAAATTAAAATTTTGACTGTTGCTTCTCAATATATTCTTGATAATGGTCTATATGTTCATAAGCACATTGGGGATTTTTTTAGAAACTGTGACAATCATAATGTTAACGAGAGGAACAAACATAAACTTGTTATGCCTACTACTCGTCTAAGTCGAGTTAGTAAGTCTTTTGTGGGGAGATGTATCTGCTTTTACAACAAGATCCCAGAAAATGTTTAAAACAAAAGTACTACGATATTCAAAAGAATTGTTAAAAAACGGAAAGGGACGATCGCCCTCAGGCTAATAAATAATAAGTTTGATTGTACAACTTTACTTTGTAAACATATTTTTTGATGAAAAAAAAACCAGCTGAGTTTGTTGCTCCAATTCTTCGCAGGTCTGAGGCATTCCTTTTGGAATGGGCGGTAGTTTTTGACTTTCAATAAGTGATGCCATATCCTATTTTGAATAAAAATATTTGAATTTGAAAAAAAAGGGCAAGCGGCTTCGTAATGGTCAAGAATACATCGCCGGTCTTTGAAGAGACAGTACAGGCTTGTGAAACTCTCTAAGAAAAAAGCGATTCACTCGATTGTACGAAATATGCAGTCATTGACAGATTGACAGATGACGGTTATAACCTTGTGAAAAACGGAGATAGCCGAAATCCACTTAGTTTTAAGCAACTGTTCGCTTTCAAACTTAGCCAGATATTATTCGTGGCCAATCGAGATACTATAATTACTACTATTTCAAAGTTATGTCAAATCACTGCACGTTTCATACTACATTACGTAGTATTTACATCCTCTTTGTGACAGTGTGTTCTAATCTTAAAAGGGCATAAGTCGTGCCGGAAGATGACTAAAAAAGGTTACTATGCGAGCCAAAAAGTTCTTGTGAAATGCAATATTTTGGAATGCAAGTCAACGACATGATGTGCGAGACATTTTTTTATTTTTTTGTGTACTCGGAATCTGTACACTCCCAGCGAATCATGAGGTAGAAGATGCACAGAGAGCAGGGACGCGCGTTGGTTTTCTAGTAAGATAAGTTTTAAATAGCACGACACAGTACGACATAAGTTGTATGAAACGTTGCATGCTTAGTACATGCAATCTGTAGACTGCCTACCGTAGGTAGTAAATTAACTTTAACACTAGTGCTATATATATTTAGGTTCGTAACGAGGTATGCACTGCCTAATTGCCTATATGATATGCAAGCCCCTGACAGAGAGTCCACATTTATACAAAAGAATCAAGCCGATTTTCGATGAATCGTTTAAATGGTTGAAGCTGGTATACTGAGAAGCCCCCGCGCACATATGAGAACAGTACCTGATATAGATAGAGTCTGAGAATTATATACTTGCAGGTGATGGTTTGAAGTGAAATACCGTTTCTCCTTGCCGACCACAATAGGCAGCGACTGTAACTTAATGTAAAATGTTAAAAAAGGGCGGTCGCCTGCGACTACATTCATTTTGACATTTCATATCCTCAATAACGCTGCAGAGTGGGTCCGCGTTGTAAGTTTTTACGACTTCGTAATCTATATATCTATATATATAAAAATGAATTGCTGTTCGTTAGTCTCGCTAAAACTCGAGAACGGCTGGACCGATTTGGCTAATTTTGGTCTTGAATTATTTGTGGAAGTCCAGGGAAGGTTTAAAAGGTGAATAAATAGGAAAAATCTGCTAAATTAAATAAAAACAACAAATTTGTTTTTCCTTTGATGTGTCCATACATAATTTCTATGAGAGAACTTATTGACGCACGGTTTGACAGTTCTGCTGTGAAACAATTTCATTACGACAGCAGGGTGCATATTTTACGAAGTCATTTTTGATGTTATGATATATTATTGACCTATTTATATAAAAACATTATTTTATTTATTATATACAGAACAACGTCTGTCGGGTCAGCTAGTTCGTAATAATAATACTAATAATTAATCACAATTATTCATAACAAGTATTTCCAATTGTAGTAGTTCTAGTTTTCCTATTTGATTAAGGATTTTAATACACAAATTTAGTAAAATAATTTAATTTTGTAATAACACGTACAAAGGTACCTACGCGAAGCTATTTATGAATTGTACTCAAACTACTAAGGTAAAAGTACTAAATGATTATAAATTTCACAGTACAGAAATTTGTTTAGTGGTAAATCCCCGCGTTATATGGTAAAATGCCCGTGTAATACGAGAAATCGCATAATATGAACACTCGTTACAAGGTAAATTACTGTATTTTAGTTTAAGATGGAACAATCACTTATTAAATGTCAAAAACTACGTTTGGAAATGATATTACTTTCGTTCGTTTAAGCCGAAACACACGCTCAGCAATGATAAAAATTATCTATTACGATGCAGTCTCCGTTCCCGATAACATTAGACTAAATATTTATAACCTAGGTTCTAAAGAATCATTAAGAGAAAAATTTAAAGAAATAAACATTTTGACTGTTGCTTCTCAATATATTTATGATAATGTTCTGCATGTTCATAAGCACATTGAGGAATTTCCTAGAAACTGTGACATTCACAATGTTAACACGAGGAACAAACAAACTTGTTATGCCTACTACTCGGTTGGGTCGAGTTAGTCTTTTGTTGGGCGATGTATACCAAAAAATGTGTAACAAAACAAATGTGTTACGAAATTTAAAAGAATTGTTAAAAAACTTTTGTGTGGGAAAGGATATTACAGCATAAAGGATTTTCTTAATGATACCACGGACTGGGAATAAAGCGAACACCCTCAGGCTCTTTAATTATAAATGTTTATTGTACGATATCACATTGTAATCCATATTTTATATTAAAAAAAAAGCCCGCTGAGTTTCTTGCGCCCATTCTTCTCAGGTCTGAGGCAGTCTCTTTTGAATGGGTGGTAGTTTTTGACGTTCAATAAGTGATTTTAAATCCTATTTTGAATAAAAATATTTGAATTTGATCTTGAATTTGAATTTGAGGACAACATGGCCCTATCCGTAGTCATAAAAAGCAATTCTAAAAAATTTATAATTCACATAAATAAACTATTTTTGCATAATATTATTTCGAAACACCCTGTAGTAATCTAGTAGCCGCGCGTAGTACTGTAGGCAATGATACCTACTTGTACCACGCGCGCCGCAGCTGATCAGAACTCGTGGCCACGAAGATTATTAAAATTTTGATCTGTAATTACGTACGTAAATACTACAGGTATACCAGTGGAAGGCTCCTTTGCCGACTAGATTATGGATGCCACAACGGCGCCTATTTCTGCCGTGAAGTAGTAATATATAAGCATTGTTGTGTTTCGGTCTGAAGGGCGCCGTAGCTAGTGAAATTACTGGGCAAATGAGACTTAGCATCTTATGTCTCAAGGTGACGAGTGCCATTATAGCGCCAGTTAGAATTTTGAAAGAATCCTGAGCGGCACTACATTGTATTAGGAATTTTTAATTCAATATTTAGATTAAGGCGACACTAAATGCCGGCGACCTTGAGCGATATGAGTTCACGGCTCCTATGTAGCAAAGCCAGTACTTTCAAAATTCTTGCGTCGAAAATGTAACATTTTTACAGGCGCAAACAGCTTAATTGCTTACAATCCTTATTATTGATAACTAATCTGAATATATTATGTACCTACACAAAAAAAGTAAAAGCTATAAGAACAACTTTTATGAGAGTGGTATACTAAACAAATGCAACATTCCGAGAAAAACTTGTTTAACTGCAAAGAAAACTGGTATGTCATATAGCTCTGGAGTATTAAGTTTAACCAACAGCAAGCATTAGCAACCTTCAAGTAAGACTTGAGGGTATGTGTAACAGGATAAAGTAGTGTTCATAGCTCCAACTGCTATATTTTCACCACCAAACTTGTCTAAAAACACCTTGTTTGCGTGTTTTCTGTTCTATCCGTGTGTTCATCAAAAGTCGCCATTGCAGCGTCATGCTGTATTAAGGCAAATGATAAAGCAATCATCAATAGTGACACAGATGCTTTAGGGCGCTTATCTTCAAACATATGATATTGTGTTTTTCAGTTGGAGCGAAATTTGTCGACGCCTGAGTGGGCTAAGTCATTTCGGGAGCTTGTCGACGATACCCGTACGTACAACGACTGGCATCACTACGGGGCGCTGTTCGAAGGAGCTGATGACCACGGGACCGCTCACGTGGTTGTTGTCGCTCCTGACGGTAGTGCTGTTTCAATTACTAGCACTATCAACTATATGTAAGTCACTATAACATCGTTATTATAACACTAGAAATAAGGGATTGCTTGTAACTATTCTAGCAGGCTTCATAAGATACATAATAGTTTTAAAGGTAAATGTATACACTTTTATAATAAAGTCCCAGCCACTGTTCAGGCATTATCTATTAATAAATTTAAATGTTTTATTAAAAATGTCTCTGTCGTTTATCCTACTAATCCTCTACAGCTGAATATCTTAAGTGATCGGACAGCCTGAGACTAGATTATGATTATTTTATAGCAATAACAATGATAGTGGAATATTGTATATTTTATTAAAAGGAGCGCAAGAAAATAATGCTGGGATAGTTTTTTGCGCCGCTTCTTCTTTCACAGAGCGCCATTTGTTTCCGAAGCGGTGGTAGTATTAGAAATTACATCAAAAAGAATTCTAACGGAATCAATTTTGAGATTTTTTTTTTTATATTTCATTTATCTGTTACTGTGACAAACCCGTTGATCGAATGATACAAAAATCTTAGTAGGTATGTAACAGCTTGCATTTTCAAAGTCTGGATGTGATGTTATAATTTTTTGACTTGATTTATTTTTAAATCACACCGGATACTGAGTAACATTCGGGTACAATGATGAATAATAGATATATGGGTTGCAAATTGTCTACATGGTTTTACCTTAATAACTACAAAACCGTTTATTATTATTATTTACTTTATACATGATTTTTATGAGGTCAAGAAAATAATACCACACAAAACCATATAAAAGGGTTCCACGTGCCTTAAACAATAAAGAGACCCACGTATAAAAATATATATCTTATATATAAAATTCTCGTGTCACAATGTTCGTTGACCGATTTTCATGAAATTTTGTGAGCATATTGAGTAGGTCTGAGAATCGGCCAACATCTATTTTTCATACCCCTAAATGTTAAGGGTGGTCCACACAATTTTTTTTTATTATTTGACTTTTATTTTAAAATTTGTTTGATTATGAGTCAACATTAAAAAATACATACAATTTCAAATTTTCACCCATCTACGATCAACAGTTACTTTTGTATCGCGATTTTAATATCGGCAATACAACGTTTGCTGCGTCAGCTAGTCTAATATATAAAATTCTCATGTCGCGGTGTTTGTAGTTAAACTATTTCGAAACGGCTTGACCGATTCTCATAAAATTTTGAGTGCATATTGGGTAGGTTTAAGAATTGGACAACATCTATTTTTCATCCCCCTAAATGTTAAGGGTGGTCCACGCCAAATTTCTTGTTTTAATATTTTTGACATTTTTTTTTTAATTTCTTTGATTATGAGTCAGCATTAAAAAATATATACAACTTCAAATTTTAACCCATCTACGATCAACAGTTACTTTTGTATCGCGATTTTAATATTGGCAATACAATGTTTGCTGGGTCAGCTAGTAATATATACTAGTCAAAACAAAATAAGGGCCACCACGTTTTTACAGTATTCTCGTGAATTCTTGAGGTTTAAAGGTTGATCAATGATTCAATTGGATAAATTGATTGATTTTTATTGTAGACAGCATAAAATAATGATGCATTCCATTAAAAAAAGAAATTTTCTCCACTTTTTCTAAAAAATTAACATTTTTGCAAAAATAATTAGTCAGGAAAAAAATTCTGAAAAAAAAAGCATAAAATGCCGGTTGATTTATGACTTTCCTCAATATCTAGTATGCCGTCCTCGATTACTAATGCACTCTTGAAGCCTAGTAGGTACACTCTCCACCAAGTGTACCACTGTCTCTTGAGGAATTTGTTTCCAGCTTGATTTCAGAACGTTTATTAGCTGTCGTTCATTGTGCACGGGTTGGTTTGTGCTTCGAACACTGCGTTTCAGTAAATCCCACATGTGTTCAATATGATTAAGATCCGGACTGTTTACAGGCCAGGCCAACACCAGCCTCCTCTAGGGCGTCTCTGGTGGCCCTAGCTGCATGAGCGCGAGCATTATCGTGCATCAGATGGGATCTTGCGCCGATTCTCTGTGCATATGAGACCACATGGGGTCTTATGATCTCCTCGATGTAACGTTGAGCTGTTATTGTGCCTTCGTTTAGAATTACCAGCTCGGTTCTGCCTGACATAGAGATTCCTCCCCATACCATAACAATGGGGCCCCCAAATCTGTCACTTTTATGGATGCAAGCGTCCGAAAATAGCTCACCTTACGCCTCCAGACCCTAATGCGACGGTCATCACTAAAAAATTTAACTTTGCAATCATCCGTAAACAATACTGTCCTCCAATTATTCATATCCCACGCCAGATGCTGCCCTGCGAATGATAATCGGTTTGCACGATGAGCACTTGTTAATGGTATCCGCACTACGCGTCTTCTGGAGAACTGCTGGTCCTCGTGTAAACGATTTCTAATAGTTTGATCAATAACACGTGTACCAGTCCCCTGCCGCAAACGGTTTTGTAAAGAACGGGCTGTTATACAGCGTTCTCTACGCGCAGTCAAGCGCACGTAGCGGTCCTCCTATGCTGTAGTTGGTCGAACTCTGATCGATTCCCGTCTCCTGGTTAGTCTCCCAGTTTCTTGAAAACGATTCCAAACATTCTGGATCGCTCGCCGGGAAAAACCCAGCTGCAACGCCACAGAACGCTGCGAATGGCCTTCTTGAAGCAATGTTACGGCCCTAGTTACGGTTGGCAAGTCCATATGACTTCGAATTCTCGGCATAACTTTTTTTTAAATGTTAATTCAGCCACTAGGCAAACAAAACTTACAGTGTTCCTGAGAGAATCGTCAATTTGACTGAGTTGAAATCCGTCTTAAAATCGGGTAGAATCAAGTGGTTACAATAAATTATCTAAAACTACCCACTTTAAACAATTATGCAGGTGGAATGCTCAAAAAATGTGTCTAAACAAATAAGGTAACACCACAATAAATTATCAGCTACTTGAGAATGCATAAAAAATAAATTATCGCTAGCGAGGCCAAAATAATCAAGTGGCCCTTATTTTGTTTTGACTAGTATATATATTCTTTTCATTTTTAGTATAACATATCTTTGCAAATATTGATCCTTATCAGCAACAGAGTCCATTGGTTCAATAATAGAGGTATATTTTTTTTTGAAAAATCATTCGGGCTGATTTCACCAAAATACGATTTATAAAAAAATGCAACTTTTGTAGTTGGAAACATGCTAATCATTCTTCTAGATAAAAGTTGTATGAAAAATTATTGACTGTATACCAATACTTTTTAACATGACATAGTCTTGTTATTATTGTAAAGAAAATTGTATTATTTTGCAATAAATTATAAATGCTTCTAATTCTGAATTAAAACAATGGCGATTTTGTACGGGAGAGGTACGCTAGGCTAGCTCCGCTTGATTCCTTAAGGTCGTTGGCTCGGTCCCCCGTTTTAATTATAAGTTAATGTTCATTACATTTTAAACTAGTCAAATAATAATACAATATAATGTAGTAAATTTAAATGTAGTAAAAATAAAATAAATAAATAAAATAAAATCAATAATTTTAAAGTAACGGAAGTGCCTGTAAATAAATAATTGGACGGACGGCTTGAGAAAAAGAAAGAAACATTTTGACTGTTGCTTCTCAATATATTTTTGATAATGCTCTGTATGTTCATAAGCACATTTAGGAATTTTCTAGAAACTGTGACATTCATAATGTTAACACGAGGAACAAGAATAAACTTGTTATGCCTACTACTCGGTTGGGTCGAGTTAATAAGTCTCTTGTTGGGCCATGTATATGCTTCTACAATATGATCCCAGAAAATGTACAAAACAAATGTGTTACGAAATTTAAAAGAATTGTTAAAAAACTTTGAGTGGGAAAGGTTACTATAGCATAAACGATTTTTTTAATGACACCACGGACTTGGAATAAAGCGAACACCCTCAGGCTCTTTAATTATAAATGTTTATTGTACGATATCACATTGTTATCCATATTTTTATATTTAAAAAAAACCCGCTGAGTTTCTTGCGCCCATTCTTCTCAGGTCTGAGGCAGTCTCTTTTGAATGGGTGGTAGTTTTTGACGTTCAATAAGTGATTTTGAATCCTATTTTGAATAAAAATATTTGAATTTGAATTTGATAGCGGTTAGTAAAAGGGTTTTCTACCCACTCTTGAGGTGTGTTGCCATAGGAACAAAGTTATAATTTATTGTATTATAATACTCAAACTTAAAGAAGCTATAGATTTAAGTAACTTAATTTTTCTAAGATATTTATGCATTATAGTTTTATTAAAAGAATAAGGTATCATAATAGTTATTTATGCAACTGTTGTGTAATAAGGGGTATGAAAACACGAATGTGGATTTATCACACGAGGCGAAGCCGAGTGTGATAATAGTATCACATGAGTGTTTTAATACCTAATTATCAACAGTTGCATACAAGACTTTATCTGCACCCAGAATATGAATCCTCTAAAAGATTCTGGAACAGTTAGCTTACTGCTAACATTAAAACACCAGTCCTAGTAGTAACCTAATATCATTCATTACTGATTATATACAAATAAACTATGTATTCATGTAACAATTATTTATTTGAATTCACTCGAATATAATGTTCTTTTGCAGCGTTTAAAATGAATCGCTCATTATTTGTAAACAAAACAATAAAAATATTGAAGAAAAATGGCGGGGATTCGAATAGCCTACTTTTTTTTACGGCGTGCGACGTTCTGGTAGTGTGGAACGCGCGTAAACGAAAATGTTCTTTTTTTGAAATTCATACAGATACCACGAATCGCGCAATAATAATGTGGATGTCTGTTGAAACTATTTGCGCATGAGGGGATCGAAAAAAAAAACATAGGAGTGTTGTTATGAAATTCAGTACAACATTACAACACTCGTTTGGATGATGTAATGGTTATTACGACATTGGGTGTTTTAATGTTGGCAATAAGCTAACTGTTTCAGAATCTTTAATAGAGGATTAAAAGCATGGGTGTAGATAAAATAATTTAACAGAGGGAGGCTACTTTGCACACAATGGTGGCAGGTTGAGGTAGCAGTAGCTTGAAGTAGTAATATGCAAGCCTGAGATAATTTATACGTCTGGATAGACTGTGACTACTGTAAACATGTCGCAAAAATAGCGGTGAGCTGCTACCCTCTATTTTAATCAACTCAAGCACTCGAACACAAAGTGACATATGTAATGCGAGTGTAAGAAGTAACTTGTCACGTACACTAAAGTAATAAACCTGGCCTGTTGGCATGCTTTCCCTAACAGCAAGATGGTCTATCTAGGCGTATATGAATCAAAGGTACATGCATTGTTTTTTTTTTTATGATACTAAGGGACGAGAGGAGCAGAACGTACAGTTGATGGTAATTGATACGCCCTGCCCATTACAATGTAGTGCCTCTCAGGATTCTTGAAAAACACAAAAATTCCGAGCGGCAATACAATTGCGCGCGTTGGCTTGAGACATAAGATGTTAAGTCTCATTTGCCCAGTTTCTTGGTTCTAAGGACTTAGTGGCAAGTGAAATTAATGTGCTGAGCTGAGAGTTTTGTTGTTTTCACGACGATCACTTACTATCAGGCAAACATCTTGGTCTGCTTGTCACTTCATCCTATAAAAATATTTATATATCACGACGGAACGCAAGCCAACAACGGAAATGTCACTATTATATTGTTCTCCGGTAAGGCCTTTTGTAAACACTACGGGAAAATACGGAAACAATAATTTACTATCAATGTATTTATTTTATTTTTTATTTAGTATAGTACATTATATAATAATTGTTACAGAAATTAAAACGTGAACTGACTATGCATTCCACTATAAGTTTGCATGCCTTATGGGTTAGGATAAGAGCACCTGTTAATTATAAGCCAACAACATCTTATTATAACATTATCTTGCAAATAAAGATGATTTGATGTATATTGCATATTTAAAATATAGTCGAGAGTTTAAAAGTTAACTGTTATGTTATGTTCCAAATAATAAAATAATAATTATAACGCCTGATGGAATTCTCAGCGCAATTACGTATAATTGAAATTTTGTGTACTCACTGAAACTTTAATGGGAAATGCATCTGTTCCTATTGCTGTCATCGTTATTAAAATTCTGTATCGCTCTACCTATGATATTTATTTTTTTTTACTCTCAGGATGGCAGTTTCTTTCAGTCTCCGGAGGCTTTGGTCTTTAAGTGACGCTAAATGGTACAGATTCTATTATCAATGTCATGGACTTCCTGGACTGGTTCCATCTCTTTTTGCTCTAAAAAAATCTATTAATCCGTTAAAAAGCGGCCAAATTCAACTCGCACGTGTTCCGTACCAACGTACAGTATTTAATATTATAATACCTTTGTAAAAGAAACATTGATTTAATTAATAATAATTTAATAAGGTTTGCCAACAGGTTAATATCTTAGTTACGACCAGAATTCACATTCGTATTATAAATAGAGATGCAGACCCAATTACAGGCAAACACAGCTTGCGTTAATAACACTCGGTATGGATACGAATTAAATATTAATAAAAATATGGAAGACTAATAATTATTACGAAAATTTTGAATACAAATTACTTTTAAATTTAGTTAAAGAATCAGAAAAAAAAATCTATACTTGTAGTTGACAGTTAGTAGTAGTTAGAGACAGTTGTTGTGTCCGCGACAAATCCTGGACAGCAAGCCGTTTTGACCCAAATTGGTCCTGGTATTTATTACAAAAAAGGACCTATAATTACTTACGGCCGTTCCCAATATTCAGTCTCACGCCTTCACGCGTCCCAATATAAGGCGATAAGAATGACTTATCGGTTATATTGGGACAGCTTGAAGGTAGTAATTTATCTCTATTTGTATATAGTATATTGGGAACGGCCGTTAATCTATAATTAGGTCTGGGGGCAACCAATTCCACCTTCGCACGACACGCCACAAATTAGGATATCATCCCCACCATCTGGATGTGTGGCGGTCCTCCACAGTGCGGTTTTCAAGGAGCTTTCTTCCTCGTACTACAAAGCTGTGGAATGAGTTTCCCTGTGCGGTGTTTCCGGGACGATACGACATGGGTACCTTCAAAACAAGCGCGTACACCTTTCTTAAAGGCCGGCAACGCTCTTGTGATTCCTCTGGTGTTGCTAGAGAATGTGGGCGGCGGTGATCACTTAACACCAGGTGACCCGTACGCTCGTTTGCCCTCCTATTCCATAAAAAAAAAACCAAGGATATCTCTGCAAGCAAGCAAGGGCCATCCACGAAGCCTCTAAATATATACAAAACTTAAAAATAGTTTTAATTTAATTTAGTTCGTTGTTACAGTTGGGGCTCTCAGAGGCGGTCTAAGCAGCTCGGAATCATGTTGAACAATGAAATGGATGACTTCGCGGTTCCTAACAAGGAATCCGTCTACGGGATGCCGCCCTCCCCGGCGAATATGATCGCCCCCGGACTGCAGCCGTTGAGCTCGATGGTACCGAGCATAGTCCTGAGAAATAATGACACGGTGGACTTCGTGATAGGCGCGGCCGGAGGCACCAAGATAACCACCCAAGTAGCAATGGTAATCGATATTTTTTACTTTTAAAGATTTAACAAGTAGGAGAGTATTAACTGTTTAGAATATAAAATTTAAGAACTAAAACTAGGATGCCGCAGTCGCTCGTCGTACCACTTCGCTGCGGCGCGCGTATATTTGAGCGAAGCGAGGTAAACTAAGTCTGTGTACAAAAACAAAACAAAGTTAATCCAAACAAAAACAATAAAAGTAATTTTTAAAGAAAAATAAATAGCGTGTGCTAATTTAGAATAATTTGTAAATCATGTTTGTTTTTTAATTATAATAATTAAACCAGTCAAAATTCAAAATTCTGTCTCGACAATAAAAATAAATTTCAGTTCAAAGCTGAGTTGAGTTCAAAATTTTTTAAAATCAGTCCAGAAATGGCCGAGAAACAATTTAACACAGAAATCTATTGGAGTCACCCGGTGGGAGCTCCGCTCAGTTTCGCTCAATAATAACATTTATATGGTAACATGTTTACTACTGCATCTCGGGGAGTACTCCGAAGAGCCCTTTGTGCTGAATAGCACTCGGAGTAATCCTTTGTGTTCTGCCATCGCATTCCACCTTCCACCAACCACAAACGTGGAATAACATGCCCACCGTCTGGATGTGTGGCCTTCCTTCACAGTGTGGTTTCAAAGCAAGTTGCATATAACTCAGCAACAGGATAAGCTGCCCTGCGCGGTGTTGTCAGATGGATACGACACGGTACCTTCGAAACAGCACTAACATATTTCTAAAAGGTGGGGAATGCTCCTGTGATTCCTGTGAAAGGAGGGTGTTGGTCACTTAAAGTCGTGCCCAATCTGGAAAGTTCAGGGATGACCTTCGTTTTTTTTACTATAAATCGTATTAAGTTTGAGTAAGTCAGTGCAAGTCTTGTAAATCTTATGAACGTTTTTACCAGCGGGAGGCTCCTTTGCACCGGCATGTGCAAGCTAGATTATGGGTACCTCAACGTATGTGTAAACATTATTGTGTTTCGGTCTGAAGGGCGCTGTAGTTAGTGAAATTACTGGGAAAATGAGACTTAAAATCTTATGTCTCAAGGTGACGAGCGCAATTGTAGTGCCAGTCAGAATTTTTGAGTTTTTCAAGAATCCTGAGCGGCACTGCATTGTAATGGGCAGAGCGTACCAATACCATCAGCGGAACATCCTGCTCGTCTCATCCCTAATTTTTATAAAAAAAATATATGGCAGTCATTAAAAGTCATTACTTGTGTCGGCGTCGTGGGACAGGTCGTTCCCTTCCCTGAAATATGCTATATTGAGACGATGGCTAGTAGCTGCGTTATGCTCGTGAACGATCTGTTTGTGTTGGCTGGATAGATTGGCAGCTGGAGCTGATATTCATCTGGAACTCGTTCATATTTTTTAAGTGTAGAGCTATCTTATATAATTATCGCACACTACCAATATTTATTTACAGTGTGTGTGCGGATTGATGCATTTACGGATTTCAATAACTGTTGTGTTTTTTTTTATTAAGTTAGATTAATTTTTATCTTAGTCGTGTAGGCCACCGTCTCTGATGCATCACTTCATATAAGATTCAGTGGGAGGCTCATTTGCACAGGATGCTGGCTAGATTATGGGTACCACAACGACGCCTATTTCTACCGTGAAGCATTAATGTGTAAACATTACTGTGTTTCGGTCTAATGGGCGCTGGAGCTAGTGAAATTACTGGGAAAATGAGACTTAACATCTTACTTTAAGGTGATGAGCACAATTGTAGTGCCACTCACAATTTTTGGGCTTTTCAAGAATCCTAAGCGGTACTGCATTGTAATGGGCAGGGTGTATCAATTACCATCAGCTGAACGTCCTGCTCAACTCGTCCCGTAATTTCATAAAAAGAAGATTGTAATTTATATATTTAATTTGTAGACAACCTATTCTCCCTATCCTGCCAATTCTCATTTAAGCCTTACTTAGTAACAGATCAATTGATAAGCATCGTTCTTTCAATCAAGTGGTCGTAGGTCGCTATCTGTACCTTTAGCATTGACTTTAGTTAATTACATAATTGAATATCACATGATTTTTGACTCGACTACAACGTAGACATTATCAGTGTCATTAAATTAGATAAATCGATTAAAAAAAAGTTCTTAGTTTTGGGCCCCAACAAGTTACTATTCAACATATTCAGATGCAAATATTTTTATTCAAAATAGGATGTGATGTCACTTATTGAATGTCAAAAACTACCACCCATTCCAAAAAGAATGCCTTAGACCCGAGAAGAACGGGCGTAACAAACTCAGCGGGCTTTTTCATAACTTATGAAATCATATAAATACATTTCAATCATTCTGTGCGTAGCTTCAAATATACAAAATTATAAACTAACTTGATTTATCTCATTTCGCGGAAAAACGCATTAGTCACTAAAAAGCCGACCTTTCACATTTTACCGAACCGCTTGCGTTATGTATGTAACATGATAATTTAAATCAATGCATGTCATTATTATTTAAGGTGTATGCAAAGTCTGTGAATTTACTTATACTTTATGTTTCTATTACAGCTCATTATGCACAGGATAGTGGAAGGTGACGAGTTTCCAGATATAATGCAGAAACCCCGACTACATCATCAGCTTATTCCTATGGAAGTAGAGTACGAGGAAGCATTTAATTCCGTAAGTTATATTCAAGGTTCTAAAGCTGAGAAGTAACCGGCAGAAAATCATGTTACTGAAACTCCGGTGTCCGTTTGTAGGTCCATACCCTACGTCTACAAATACCGCAGTGTTTGAAAACGAAGGTTTTTAACCAGTGTATGTTGCCAGTGATGATATACGTAACGCAGACGTGTTCGCTAACTATGAGCCTTATGAGGAAGCTCATTGTCACTCAGAGGGCAATGGAGAGGGCTAAGCTTGGAGTTTCCCTGCGAGATTGAACCAGAAATGAGGAGATCCGTAGGAGAATGAAAGTCACCGACTTAGCCTAGTTGGTTACGAAACTGAAGTGGCAGTGGGCAGGGCACATAGCTCGATGGACAGATGGCCGTTGGCGCCCCAACTTTACCGCCGTAAAGTCCTTGAATGGCGGAAGCGGAAGACGTAGTGTTGGTAGGCAAGATGGACCGACGCGGACGATCTAATCAATATCACCGGAATACGTTGGATGAGGGCAGCGCAGGATCGATGGTCATGGCGATCTTTGGTGGAGGCTTTTGTCCGACAGTGGAAGTCTTCCGGTTGAAATGATGATATTGAAAATGACCCTACATCTTAGTGGGTTAGTGGGTTGTTTGTCATAAGCCGCAATAGGAAATTATTGGTATAATAAACTTATTTATTATATTCTAGGGCTATTCGCACAATTTATAACGTAGGTTCTAAAGAAAATCTATAAGAAAAATAGATAAAGAATCTGTTAGAAACGCATTGAGCTCATTGCCTTGCAATATTTGCATAGAGATGTTTGATGTTTAGTTCGTTATTTTGTTAAAAGTAGATTTTTTATCACTAAACAATTATTACCAAATCATCAAATGAATTATTATAGTAGAATTACGCCATATGAAGCGAAGACTACAGGTTCAATTATTACTCCGAGAGTAGAATCGAATTATAATGATTAAATATTTTATTTGCAGTTCAATTAAAATAAAACATACCATAAGTAATAAAAATAAGAAGTGTACAGCAGCCGCAAACAGGCTTAATGCTGGCGCTCATATTCTGCATGTACAGCACCGATCCTCCGCCTGAGCTATTCTGTGACCTCACAGCTGTATTAAACACCATAATTATTACTTACTTCATGTTTATTAATATTTAATTTGTTAACTTCTGGCTTAAATTAACTCAGTAAAGTTACAGCTTCTTTAGTCTATGTTTTTTAATAAGGGTGCTAGTTTACAGGGACCACGAACTCTTAGATCATAAATACGTCTAGATAGACTGTGACCAGGGGCGTGCATTGGTTTTCCAGCAAAGTAGGCACTGAAGACCTAACTAGTCGTGGTTGTGCTTTAGTCCGACAGTACGACATAAGTTGTATGAAACGCTGCTTGCTACGTATATGCAATCTGTAGACTGCCTACCGTAGGCAGTAAATTAACTTTAACACTAGTGCTATATATATTTAGGTTCGTAACGAGGTATTTCCCGAAAGATATATAAATAAATTAAACCTCCCACAATCAAATTTAGTACTACATACATCGAGTCCTTATGTAATGTCAATAAAAATATATAATAATCTGCCAAACAAAATTCGAAGCATGAATAATGAAAATGAATTTATTAAAATACTGAAAAACTTTTTATTAGAAAAGTGATGCTATGCCGTAAATGATTTTTTAAACGAGCCAAACTAAAATAGATAAAAATATTGGTCTCCCTACTACGGTCTGCTGTTCAGACCAAATTGCGACACCCAAACTGGGTATCCATAATATACTGCCTTTTATAATAATTATAGTATTAACTTCAAATGTTATATTTAAGGACTATATTTATGAAATTGAAATTGACTGTGACAGCCGTGAAAACGTCGAAAATCGACCTCTATTTTTAGCAATACTCGCACACTAACACCAAGTGACAAACAAATCGCGAGTGAAAGACGTAGCTTGTCACGCACAGTAAAGTAATAAACATGGCCTGATTTCATCGGTTGTCTAGCAGCAAGAGGCTCCATCTAAACATATAAATTATATAAGCTTGAACTATTGACAATATGTTTTGTTTGTAGGAGATAATAGCATCACTTCGGGCAAGGGGACACAACACGACCGGGCGTGGTCCGACCGCCGGTTTCGCCGCAGTCGTTGGCGCCGCCAGAGATGGTGATGGTTACTTCGTGCCCCAGACTGATCGCAGAAGAGTTGGCAGCGTGGATGGCTTCTAGTAAAACACTCTTGTTATGTGGTGGTACACTCTAATTACACCAGAATGTAATATTTCTGTCGAGAATTGTCAAATTTAACGCATGCCATAACTTTTGTACATCAAAAAGTTGCGGTACGCGGAATCTGTGATACATTTATTCATTGTAGCCACTGACCTCTCCTATTTACCACTGGACAGGCGGCTGTCAAAGTGCCTTTGTGCCTGTTTGATGTTCGCCATTTTGGCGCTATTGGCCATGTAGCGAGAGTCTACGGCACGTAACTAGTGATGACAACCTCAGTTAAACGAACGAAATTAATTTAACATGCAAAAATACTGTACACTTCTCCCGCAGCCATTTGCATTATACGTCAAAATTAGTACTCTGGACGCTCGCCAGTGGCGCTTCAAATAGGCACAAAAAAATTGATTTCAAACATATGGATCAGCCTGTCCAGTGGTATATATACAGGTCAGTAATCGTAGCATTTTAATGTTCGATGTCAGTACAAAATTTTCTTTGAAAGCCGTGGAACGGGAACTTTATTATTATCAATTATTCGAAGTAAAATTCGACAAGGTATATTAGTTTTTTTGGTCAACTTGTAAAAATTTGGGATTTGTTATAATTGTTGTATGTACTCGTATGTGACTTAATGCTCGGTTGCGGTAGGTTCCGACTTCGTGTTAAAGGAATGATATTTTAATTTCACATGCCAATATAGAACATGGTTAAATTTAAAGAAAATTAATGTAAATGCATTGCCATAATGACAAATAAAATTTAATAATCTGTTAACAGATGTAAACGTTATAAGCTTAGATGATTTATACGCCTAGATAGACTGTGACAGTTGTGATAACGTCGAAAAAAACCGTGGTTAACTGTTGACATCTATTTGCCCACAAAGTGACATACAGACATACCCCCTTATTCATAATAGTCTGCTAACTTAAAGCATTGCTAATTCTCACTCTGTCTTCTTCTATTGACCTAAGTCAGAATGAGAAAAAACACTCCTAAGCGGCTGTTTAAAGTTAGCGGACCATTATAAATAAGGGGGATAGAGTGTAGGACGTAGCTTGCCACGCACACTCAAGAATTAAACCTGGCCTGTTTTCATCGGATGTCTAGCAGCAAGTGGCTCTATCTAGACGTATAAATTATCTAAGGTTATAAGTAAAAAAAATATATAAACTGTATAGTTCCTCTGGCGGTTTCTATGGCACGTTTTGCATAGAATAGTCTAGTTCAGTGGTCGGCAAACTTATTAGCCAAAGAGCCAAATGTGTTTGTTTAGTAAACATATGTTAATGCATTTAGTACACTTAAATGAGTAGAACTTACACTAAATAAAACTATATTTCATACTTAACAAATATTTATGAATGTGAACAATGTACTTGCATCTTGGAAAGTTTGAGTAAGTCAGGTTTGTATGTTGCTGTTTATAATTTTAAGCATGATTCCAAGTTCCCATCAATAAGACGACTTCTCAGTTTATTCTTGATAATGTTCATGATTGAAAAAGATTGTTCGCATTTATACGTAGAACCGGAAAATTTATTTTACCAAAGAAGGATGTAATTTTTTTCCAAAAACGTTTTTTTTTAAAGAAAATATTATTGTGCCTTTCTTGGATATTTGTGCCAGAGCCGCACTTAAGAAGCCATATTGCCGACCACTGGTCTAGTTTATGAGGGAAAACTCGTGAAAAATCATGAAATATACGTTTTTTAAGGCATTTTTATGATTAGCAAAGGATGTATTAATAACATGTTTTTATTTAAATTTAATTTTTAGATTTACAATTTGAAAATCTTAATTCATGTCTATTGATAATTGAGTATATAGTGAGAAATTGAAATTCATTAAATATTTATTTTTATTAAATAGTATTGTTTGATGTAAAAAGTTTAGTAGGAAAATTTTCAATTACTTCCAACATTTATTAAATTGGATAACTTTACCATTGACCCGCGACTTAAACTTACCGTTGAGTTGATAGTAGATACTCCATAGTTTTAGTCTTAATATACAAAGATACAAATAGTGTTAAACACATATTTTAATATTTTTGAAAGTACTGTGATGAAGTGTTTAATTTTAGTGCTGTAGTTTTTTTTGTTAACGTTTGTGTTCTTGTTTTAATTGAATGAATAAAAAGACTTCCTAAAGTTGTTTTTTTTTTAATATGACATAACATGTTAATATGATTCGAAATTGGCGCGAATTTACGTTCTAATTTCAATTAACATTTGATTTTTTAACTGTGGCCTTTAGTCGCGAGGAGCTAATAAATATTTGTATGATGTGGAGGTTGCAGGTGTTATTATCAAAAATATTGGGCATAATTTCAAACAAGCTACAGGTGTGAATACATTTCCTTATGATAATAAGGGACGAGATGAGCAGGACGTTCAGCTGATTATAATTGAAACGCCCTCCCCATTACAATGCAGTGCCGCTCAGAATTATTTGGTTTTTTAAGAATTTCGCTTGTCACCGTGAGACATAAGTTGTAAAGTCACATTTGCCCAATAATTTCTCTAGCTACGGCGCCCTTCAGACCGAAACACAATGCTTTTACACATTACTGCTTTCCGGTAGAAATAGGCGTTGTTGTGGTACCCATAATGTAGCCGGCATCCTATGCAAAGGTGTCTCCCAAAATACATACTTTAAAATAAGAAGCAGTTTATTAAAACCCAGCATTTATTTAAGTTGTACTACTTCTTAGAATTCGATCCATACAGTATAACGCTGATTTGAAGAGAACCTTTCGGACTGGTGGTCGAGAGCACACCTGGGTCTTAGGCCCTCACGGACCTCTGGGTAACTGTTCGGGGCGATGGTCCCTTTTAGTGATATAATCGCCACCTGGAACTACAGGCGGGGCTCTGGGTGGGACCGGTTGTGGTCTGTGGTGTCAAATCTGGTGGTATCCTGCTGCAGTGCGAGCGATCTGCAGACTGCGGCAGGGTAGTAGGTCTGTGGTTGGCTTGCGCCCGCCACTCAGCGAGGTCAAGCCCGCCAGTAGTGTACCGGTGAGCGCCCATCAGCCAGCGTCGAGGAAGCAGTCGTGTCCTAGGAGACTAGGTCACGTGGTAGTCCTCTTATGTCCGGCGGTCGTCGATGGTATGGCGCGATGCTACGCTAATGTTAGGATCCCGCTCTATCGGTGCGTGCGAACACAGGTGATCAGGCGCCGAACAAAGTCGTCCAGGCTCTCCATGCGCAGGTCTCTGGAGATGACCTAATTCCGTACGAATGTACGTGCGTCAGCGAGTCAACGTACGCCTTGTATACGCACGGAGAGGCAGACGCCAGCACGGGGCGGAGAAGGTTCCGTGGGGCGTGAGTCTGTGCGACCACGGTATACACATGGGGCCGCATCGAGAGGGTCCTGTCGATTTGTCACGCCGAGGTATTTGGCCTTCGGGGACCATTCGAGCGTTTCGCCCATGAGTGACACCGAGGGTGGCAACAGGCGCGCCCGCCCGATGAAAATCGCCTGAGTCTTCGCCACGTTGGTTTTGAGTCCTCAGCCAGGTGGGAAGCACGTATAGTGGTCGCTGTATCATCAGCGCTGCATGCGCAGCATTCAGCGAGGTGGTAATGAACGCCGCGTTGTCCGCTTACAGCGCTAAAATGGCGCCGTCGGCGACTGGGATGTCGTCCGTGTATCTGCTGTAGCAGACGGGCGACAGGCAGCTCCCCTGGGGCAACCCGCTCGAATGGGGCGCTCCGTGGACAGAGAGTAGACCCTCTCAGAGATTGCCACAGCTTGCAAGAGATACTAGATAATTTACATTTTGAACATGATGGCCATTTATACTATGTACGAATTGAATCGGATGAAATTTTCTATGAAACGAAATACAATGGCATTTATTATGATTCATTTCCATTTTATTAGCAATACACCGACTCAAGCAATTTAGATCATCCTGCAACAAGTAGGAGTCCTTTAAATAGTTGATCGCACTAAACATTTTAAGGTCATCAGTATAAAGCAAACCTTCTAAATTGACAACACAATTTACTATGTCATTCATAAATTGCACAAAAAATGGAAACTATATGGTAATCCCCTTGACTATAGTAGTTACTCCCTATTAAGAAGAAGAGCTCGCAAACTAGAAATGGAATGTTAGAACTGTTATATTGAATTTTCTGAAAAAAATATTAAGAAATATCCTAACTATTTTTGGTCTTATATTAAATCTATTTTAGCTAATCAGGGTCTGCCACAAACTATGCAATATAAAGGATCGACGTCCTCAGATGGTAAAGAAATTTGTAACATGTTTAATGAATACTTTCAATCTGTCTTTAAAAAGCCTAAAGATCATCCACTCCACTATAATGACAATGAAATAAATCCAACATCAGCAATAGTAGAAATTAGTACAGTCAGTTTAAGTATGGATATGGTTCTAAAATATCTTCAATCAGTTAATACTAATAAAGGAGCCGGTCTAGATGGCGTTCATCCATTATTTATACAAAATTGTGCTAGATCATTGGCACTTCCTATTTTCTTAATATATAAGCAGTCTATTGATGAACGATGTATGCCGAACCTTTGGAAACAAGTGTATCATATAACCCCTGTACCGAAAGGTTCTGTTAGCATGGATATAGAAAAGTATAGGCCAATATCTAAATTATGTTAATATTTGAAAAAATAGTAACGAACCAATCTGTAGCTGTCCGTCAACATATCTGCCCAAATCAATATAGATTCTTTCAAGGTAGAAGTGTTGGTAGTAATCTTTTAGTGTTTAATGAATTTTTGTTAGAACAAGGGATACCAGGTAGATGCTATGTATACCGATTTTGCCAAAGCATTTGACAAAATTTGTCATGATACTCTATTGATGAAGCTCTGGCAACTCGGTATACATGGTGATCTTTTTAGATGGATAAAGTCATACGTCACTAATAAGAGTCAGGCTGTTGTAAGTAGTGGTTTCGTTTCTGATTTTAAATCAATAAGTTCCGGTGTTCCACAAGGATCGCATTTGGGCTCTCTTTTATTTATTTTGTATATTAACAATATTTCTGAGATTCTACAGAAATCTAACTCAATATTATATGCAGATGATACCAAAATATACAAAGTAATACGTAACATAGATGATTACATTGCACTACAAGGTGATTTAATACTTTTGAAATTAATTGCACAAACCTTAATTTATTTATAAATACAGAAAAATGTCATATTATTACTTTTACAAGAAAACGAAATCCAATATTTTACAATTATAATCTTCGTGGTAAAAAACTCACAAGAGTTACTGAAGTTAGGGATCTAGGCGTAATTTTAGACTCGAAACTCACCTATAATATTCACCTAAAATATTGATAAAATCGTAAATAAAGGGTATAAACAACTTGGTTTCATTTTACGCGCTGGAAAACCATTTAAGGATCCTTTAACTTATAAAATATTATTTAATACTTTTGTACGAAGTCACTTGGAATTTGCATGTGCAGTTTGGCAACCTTTTTATCAAATTCACGTTGATCGTTTAGAAAGAATTCAAAATAGTTTATTAAGGCTCTAGAATTTAGAACTGGACATGATGAATACATTAATTACCAATTATCATTAGACAAACATAAAATAGAATCTCTATCATACCGTCGTGACAAATTCGATATAACTAACCATATTATAATATAAAATCATAAGTTATGTTATTGACGCCCCTGCGTTATTACAGAATATTACATTTAGGATACCTCGTATATGTGAACGTAACAGTAAAGAAAAACCTTTATTCTGAATTCCGATCAGTAGAACTTGTTTTACCCACAATACTTTCATAAGACGTGCCTGTCTACTTTATAATAACTCCTTTAATCATATTGATATATTTTGTACCTCCATAAATAAATTAAAAAGATACCTTAAAATCAAAAACAAAAGTGATAAATTTAAATAAGTTACATACTTTCCTATAAGATATTATAGGAATATACATATTTTATATACTTTATAAAATTCACCTTCTTACACGTAAACTTTATGTATATAAATGCGCCATAACCTGTATATAACACAGGGAACTAAAGGTTTATATTAACTTATAGTTATTAAGATAGTTGTATGAAACTGTTTGGTCCTTATATAAATAAAAATAAAATATAATAAATATGTTGAAAAGCACCGGACCAAGAATGGATCCCTGGGGCACTTCATAGTGCGCTGTATAAGAAATAGAAGATTCGACACCACACAAAACTACTGTCATATGTCTGTCTATTAAGTAAGAGGCAAACCAGTTAAGAATATTTCCAACAATACCATAATACTTTAGCTTGTCGATAAGAATATTGTGGTCGACTAGGTCGTACTTGTGTATATCTATCAACTTGAGATGATACATTTTCAACATAAGTGTCTAGATTCGAAGCCATGCTGCTTCATGGTTAAAATAGGCTTGATATGCCAGTTAATATGAGGGCAAACTCTTGAGGGATTCTCAACGGCGCAAAATTCTGAGCAGCATCGCAATTGGCCTCGTCAGGGAGACAAAAGATGTTAAGTCTCTTTAGCCCAGTAATTTCACTAGCGGCTCTCCTCAAATTACACCAACATTTGTGTTTATTTTGCTCGTATTTCACTTAGCGCTACGCTTACGTACATAGTAACTGATTCATAGTTTAGAGTTGCGTATTTGTGTATTAAGCTTTTATTGGCGAAAGCAACAATATTGTGTTTCCTGCACTACGCATCAACAAGGTCTATATTAAAATAGGGAATCACAAATATCCGCTTGATTCTCGCTTTTATATATTATTTTTATTTATTTCCTGTTGCAATCCGTATAAGATATACTGTTTTGAGAAAGATTCAATTCATTATAGCTCTGAAAGATGGTGCTAAATTAAAATCAATTATGTAAGTGTAATATGTAATAATTTAGGTTATTCAAACTATAACACAAAAACTTTACCATGATACTATCGATGCTAAATAGAACTGCATATTCAACTTTGTGCCGAGAAAATATAAAATATAAGCAGTATTATTTTTATCTGTATAGCTCAGGTTGCAGTTGGATCTCTCTGTGTATAGCACCAACTCAATAATTGAAAAAAATACTTTTTTACGTCTTCCTCAGAGAAACTTATTTTATTTTTTTGTGTAATAAGTTGAATGCTTAGCAAAATTTGGTCAATATAAGCGGCGGCATTATCCATTTTAAATATTGGAAGAATAACGTGAATAACAAAGTCCAGATATTGAAAATGAGTCTGAAAAATTACGTGTTTATGCTTCGAAAATTGAAACTGTTCTAAAAGCTTAAATATTTCTAACATGTTAAAAATAATAAAATCTGGCATGATTGCCGGACTTATTGTGATATTACTGAAGGAATCTTCAACAATTTTCTGACCCTTTATTTCTTTAATTCTGCTTTTTATTAGAGAGGAACTAATTTTGATCGAATTTTTCATAGCTTGATATTTGCATGTGTGACTGTCACTTGGATCTGGCTTTTTGATAGGAGTAAGATTTTTTCTTACGTTTTTGTTACTTTCATTAGTATTATCAGAATCTTCAATATAATTAATTACTTGGATAGGCTTAGAAAAATCAAATGAATCCATGTGTTCTGAATTTTATCTGTAACAAAAAATAATTAATGGATCACAAGTTATAATTGATAGAATAAAGTTAGTTTTAGATATTATAGTCTTTTCGCCGACATATAAGCGTCATATCATCGTACTGACGATATTTAAGTAAATTAAGTCGGGGTTGCCCTCTCTCGTAAATGCGCATAATTTAAAACAAAAAAGAGTTCATCTCAGGTCACAGTAACATCACATTATTAAAATCATACGTAAAATTGAAATACAGACCTTTTTAGAGTACACTTCTACAACATTGAGCAGCCCGCATCAATTCTTTTCAAACAAATAACACACCGTTTGCAGGAAGACTTACTACTACTGGCGATAAGAAAATGACAGTTATCTGTCTTTGTAAACGTCAGTCCACATCGTAGTGCATTCTATTTTCAAATTTATTTTATTTTATGCCATTATTTTCGGTAATATTGAATGCCAAAACTTTTTACTTTATTAAAACAATTTTCAGATAGCATTCGAATCAGTCAATTTATAAAAAGACGTCACAATTGACAACAAATGGCAAAATATCTAGTTATATGTTAGAATATTTACGTAGGTCGTTAAGTAAAAAGTGAAAGTGAGATATTAACTCCTTGGAACAATAACGTTCTATAGATAAGATATAGACAATGCACGTCATACAAAATCAAAATATGGCACATGCCACAAATGACACCATAATAAGCTTCGACTGCTATGTTTATACATTTCTGCGTTTACTCCAGTTGCTTAAAATATTATTGGATAATAGGCAGCAATGTAAACACTTTTTAGTTTAAGTTGCGTATTTTGAATTTAGAACGCAATTTGGATAGTGACATCAATGGAGTAGCAGATAGGGTTGCTTTTAGTTTTACGTTTGTCAGTATGCCCCTATTTTCTGATCAAGATCTGTTGATACGTTTTCAATAAAAAATCACACTCATATTATAAAGGCAACACTTTGTATGTTTATTTATTGGTTTGTGTGTATATTCGATACTCCTTAACGCTCTAAATGGAATTGGATCTAATAAGTAAAGGTAACCTCCAATATAATTTACTCCGTATCACACGATGCCGGCTAGATTATGGGTACCACAACGGCGCCTATTTCTGACGTGAAGCAGTAATGTGTAAGCATTATTGTGTTTCAGTCTGAAGGGTGCCGTAGCTAGTGAAATTACTGGGCAAATCAGACTTAGCATCTTATGTCTCAAGGTGACGAGCGCAGTTGTAGTGCCGTTCAGAGTTTTTGGATTTTGCCTGATTCCTGAGTGGCACTGTATTATAATAGGCAGGGCGTATCAATTACCATCAGGTGAACGTCCTGCCCGTCTCGTCCCTGATTGTCACATTTTATTTGGTAAAAACTTGTCTTTAAGACATCTTTTCTAGGTATCTTTTTGGCATATTATGTACTATAAGCATCAACATATCTTAGTATGACAACTTTTGTCAAATTATAAATGTGGCTAAATTGAACTTTTGTGTGTGCGTCAATTTGACTAAATATGACATTATATTATGACATTCTAAAGAGATTTCAATACTTTTAATGTAAAAAAAAAAGATTCATCATACTTTTTGTGCATGAATTTTTATACGTCTAAATCATTTAGAGGTGAAATAAAAATCAGCGTGGAGGAAATGATTCGAGCACATGACACTCGACTTATTTGGTTTGTAAAATTCTTCACATCGTTCTTTTGGTACGAACTCTTTGGTGCCAATTCTTTTCATTATCTCGTGTACGTGAAAAAGATTAGCTATTACAGATTTGCGGTGTAAAGCAAGTATCTAACGATACGTCTGTTATACCCTGTAAATTGCAGTAGATTGTAATTGTCCGCGTTCTTGTAAGCCGTTTACATTCACAGGCAATAACTTAGTACATACACAAAATACAATTGCTAATCTTTGTTCTCTAGGCGTTTTAAAGAAGAGCGACTCTATAGTTTTAATTTTTATTTATTTATTAAGAAAACTTACAGCTATTTATAACTATGTTGACATCTATTTGTATAAAAGGCATAAAAAGGCATAAAAGGCATTTATTTTCTCAAAATTGATTCCTTTAGAATTCTTTTTGATGTCGTATAACTAAAAGCCATTAACTAATTTTCAAATATATGATTCTAATTAGTTTTTAAAATTACTAGAGAGTTACGCCATCTTGTAATCTATTACTTTAATACTATTTATAGAATAAGTACTACATTATAATAACTACATTTTAAAGATACCAGCAAGAAGTTTACATTTATAAAACATACTTACAGTAAATAATAATATAATTAAAGTTTACATTGATTTTGTTGAATACTTAGGGGAGAAAGTATGATTTGGTCATCAGATGCCGAATTGCACTAGGTTTAGTTAAAAATGTGTCAATTTCGGGGTATGCATTTACAAGTTCATTAAATTTGATACTTGTACGGACGAAGAAGGAATTACGGCGATAGAAATTTTATAAATGGGGATATGAAAGGGGATGGGATTACGCAGCTGTTTTTTGGGAACACATAACTTAATTTGACTTAGTAAAAGTAGATGTTCCCACTTTATCGTTTACTATTTTACTGAAGTATCAGAGCTAAGACATAAGAGCAATACAGGACTTTAATCGGTTTAAATGTTTTAAACTTGCTAGACGTTCTTATAACAAAACCAAGAGCTTTACAGGCCTTGTTTATTATAAAATCTATATGTTCACTAAAGGTCAATTTTGACTTCACTAAAGATAAACAAGAGAACTTTTTTTTAAAGATTGTAATTGAATTTAATCAGATTCATTTTCTGACAAAAGGTCATTGCAAAGCACTTAGAGACGTTCAGATCTAACTTATTAATTTTACAATAATCATCGAATCTATCCAAGTCTGCCTGTAAAAGATGACTGTCATCGAGTGATTGGACGTGCCTAAATATTTTTGTATCATTGGCATAAAGAAACAATTGTGAATGCGAGAAACATGATGAAATATCATTAAGAAATATAGAAAATAAAAGGGGTCCTAGAAGTGAACCTTGAGGAACACCTGATGAAATGAACATCCATCTAGAGGGGTATCCGTATAAAGCAACTGCTTGTGATCGGTTTGTGATGTAAGATGAAATCCATCGGAACAAGTTCCCATGTATTCCTGCGCTGTAAAGCTTCTGGAGTAAGATGTCATGGTCAATACGGTCAAACGCCTTGCTAAAGTCTGTATAAATCACAACTGCCTGTTCCCCAGAATCCATAGCAGAGGTCACAAAGTCATTTGCAATGAGGAGATTCGAGACTGTCGAGCGTCCCTTCAAAAATCCATGTTGTTCAGGAATAAACCAGTGTTGTAAAGCAGCATATATCTGTTCATGTATAACCCTCTCAAAAATTTTAGCAAAAGGACATAACTTGGATATGGGCCTATAGTTTTTTATGTTAGAGTTATCCTCCCCTTTATGTACGGGTGTTACGAATGCAGATTTCCTCAAGCCAGGAACGAGACCTTCAATTAGCGAACGTCTGTAGAGTATACAAGGAGGGAGGACTAAACTTTCAGCTCACCTAGTAATTAGAACAGGGATATCATCTGGACCAGCAGCTTTGTTCAGATTTAAGGATTTTAAGTGTCGAAGGATCTCTGTCGGTTCAATGATTATATCTCCAATATTATTGATATTATTAACAGCACTGTGATCCAGAGATGGTGGGCTATTAGGAAGTTCGCTTGAAAATAAGTTGCAAAAAGATTACATACGTCCTCACCTGTGGACGCATAAACACCATCATATTTCATCGAGGAGTATGTACTAGATGCATTACTATTGAATTTAACGAAAGTCCAAAAATATTTTGACTGTATTCTGGTTGCGTCCTTTCATCTGTCTCTTTCCGTCAAGCGGTTGAGAAAGGGATGTGAATACTTGTCAATATATGGACCCTATGGTTGATTATTCAATGAAAAAATATTCGTTTTACTAAACTATTTAATATAAATAAAATGAACTTACCAGTGAAAAGTCACACCATCTTTTTTCTGTCGTTAACGTTTTATTTGAGCACATTTTTATAGCACACATAGGCTTGGTGGACGCGCAGTTGACATACGAGAAAAGTGAGCTTAAATTGTCTTTAAGCCATTCCGCTATCAGACTGCGAATGATATGTCCATTTGTATATAGAACGTCATTGCCTTGGAACCAATGTTATGTTGATGTTAGTGGTATTAGCGGGTTTTTTGGATTTCCTTGACAGAAATAAACGTTTTGTAGTGTTCATAGAAAAAAAAGGAAGACTTGTATAATTCCATCGTTGTATTATGTTGGTCTGTCAAATCCCTTTTTTTTAGAAACATATAAAGGGATCTGGCTGAAATTAACATCAAATGTTTGCAAACTGACTACAACAAAACGAACCTTCTTACGTACCCTAACCATTCCTACGTCCGTTATAACCTAATGCTTTGCAGGTAAATCTATACAATTCTTTGGCCTATCATGCAATTTTGCAACTAGCCATGTCCTACAGCAGATAAAAATCGTAATTTGCATAATATAATAAAACATATTATTTGGACATAATTATGGTTCGTGACAAAAGAAATAGACCAAGACAGTTCAAACACCGGTCAAGGGATAGGCTTTTTAATAGGAAATTTGGGGAGCCATAAACCAAGTAAACAGACAGAGAATATTAATGATACTTAAGTAAAATAATGAATAAAACATATTCATTTGCAATGTGCTTCCCAGGGGCGTAAAAAGAATAGGGAGTCCCAGCCCCAAGGGACGACTTAGGGCTTTTTAGAAGTGGGAGAGTCAGAGGGGTGCTGCCGTATTATGACGTCAGCACAATCGGGCAAGACCCGTCCGGGTAAATTACCACACTTGCACAGAATACAGAGTCGGAGAATCCCTGCTCGAGCAATCATGCTCGGGCTGCCCATCGTATTCTGGGGAGGGCACAGAATCGCGCATATCCGAGGACAAACGAGGCAGCAACACAACAGCTCTACGATTAATGTGGACTTTTGCAACATTAGGGGAGTCCACTCGAATTAAACCACCGTCCACCACCGCCTTGAAAGGGCGCAGCCGGCCTTGTGTTTCCTTACGGAGACGCAGATATCCCAACCTAGCGATACGTCATATTTAATGTACCTCGGGTACGAAATTAAGCGTAATTATTTGCCTCATGCCGGGGTACGTGTGTCCGTTAGGGAGGATATCTGCTGGTGCCGTTTTGGCAATTTTCATGGTAGGGACCTGTAAGTCAGCAGATTGGGATAGGCTTTTTTGCCCTTGGGGCAAGGTTTGTTTTCCTTCGGATGCAGTAGTCGATATAATACTACAGGGCATGGATATTTTTATACCACGTACTATATTAGAGATCGGTGGCAGTTTGCAGCCCGGTTCATGCGTTAGTTAAAGCAGCATCTGACTGCAAAAAACATTGTCAACAAATGTCAAAAATGTGGATGCGAATTTTTTATTAAATGGAGAGGTGGTAAAACCAGTGGAATCTGCTATATTTCTTGGCATTACTCTTGATTCCAAATTGCAGTGGGGCCCCCATATTGAAGGATTGGCGAATAGGCTTAGTTCTGCAGCATATGCGGTTAAGAAAATCAGACGGTTAGCTGACATAGATACGGCAAGATTAGTATACTTTAGTTATTTTCATAGTATTATGTCCTATGGTATATTGTTATGGGGCAGTGCGGCCGGTATTAATACTATCTTTGTGCTGCAGAAGAGGGCTATTCGCGCTATTTATAACCTAGGTCTTAAAGAATCATTAAGAGAAAAATTTAAAGAAATAAACATCTTGACTGTTGCTTCTCAATACATTTTTGATAATGTTTTGTATGTTCATAAGCACATTGAGGAATTTTCTAGAAAGACATTCATAATGTTAACACGAGGAACAAACATAAACTTGTTATGCCTTCTACTCGGTTGGGTCGAGTTAGTAAGTCTTTTGTTGGGCGATGTATATGCTTCTACAATATGATCCCAGAAAATGTACAAAACAAATGTGTTACGAAATTTAAAAGAATTGTTAAAAAACGTTTGTGTGGGAAAGGTTATTATAGCATAAACGATTTAATGCATAGCATAGACGATCATAATGACACCACGGACTGGGATTAAAGCGAACACCCTCAGGCTCTTAATTATTAATGTTTATTGTACGATATTATATTGTAATCCATATTTTATATTAAAAAAAAAGCTCGCTGAGTTTCTTGCGCCCATTCTTCTCAGGTCTGAGGCAGTCTCTTTTGAATGGGTGGTAGATTTTGACGTTCAATAAGTGATTATAAATCCTGTTTTGAATAAAAATGTTTGAATTTGAATTTGAATTTGAATTCGTAACGAAATTAAGTTATGGCGCTGGTCTTTTGCGGATCCACAAAAAAAGAAGCTGCAAAGTTCTAAAGAGGAAATATAACCTCCTCCAGATTATTTAAGCGATAAATTACCCGTGCGATATCAAAGCACGTCGTCAAAATCGGCGAGCAGCTGTTCTGTTACCCGACCGGAATACGATATGGTCGTTGTATAAAGCTTAGGTTACTTCAACCAGCCGTGCCTGCCACCGTTGCACTTGAGGAATGACACCCTGGCCCATAAGGCAAAAGAAGAAGAAAGCCGATCTCCTCTTCCATCATTTGGGCTTCCCTTGAGCATATGCAAGCTTCCTCACTGTGCGCAGCATACAGGTCGTAGTGGACGGTTATTAATCAAACCTGAATCCCGTGAACGCTGGAGTGCTCCAAGGCTGTGTGCTATCTCCTTCACTGTTTCTTCTGCATATCAATAATATGTTGGACACCTCCAACATACATTACTATGTATACGACAGCACTGGTGATACCGTATCATGGGCCATGCTCTCTCGGGAAATCGTCGACCAGTGCCGGGAGAAACTTGTGTCTTCCTTCGATAGCGCTCATGAGAAGGTCGTGGAATGGGGTAAATTGAACCTTGTCCAATTTCACCTCCAACACTCAAATTTGCGCATTTACCACTTAAAAAAACCCCGTGTTCACTCTTCGACAACACTTCCCTAACAGCTTCGTATTAGAATAGTGTAGTATTCTAATACGAAGCTGTAAGTACGTTGTGAGTAGTATCGGAATACTGGGTTTCAAAATTTTCAGCGACTGCCAATTCCGCGGTCATCTGGAGGGCAAAGCCAAGTTGGCTTCGAAGAAACTGGGCGTCATAAATAGAGCACGGCAAGCTTTACGCACTCAGTCCAATCTCAAATGGGCCACACTAAATTGTGAATATATTGCGTCCTCGCTCTGACTTGGGTGCAAGCATCATTAATTCAAGGTCTGCAGAAAGTAACGCAGATTATGCTTGTCCTATTTTAAGCATGGCAAACTTTATTTTTAACATAGTAGCTAATAAAATGCTCGCATAATGCAAATTTAATTGAAAATGTAAACAGTACTACCATTCTGTTTTGAAAAGAGCAACCTTAGAGTTTCTTGCTCGTTCTTCTCTAAGGAAATCTGCTTTCAGAATGAGCTGTATGAAAAAATGACATATTTGTGTGTTTAAGTGTTATGCCTACCTACTAAATATAATATTTTTGATTTTTTTGAAAGCAATATTAACAAAGTACAAACAATTCAAATAAAAATTCTAAAATTTGCATTCCGTACTCCATGCGTCAACTCAATGTAATAAAACCGCCTTAAGTCGATGCCTTCATCTAAATATAAACTAGCAAAAGAAATTTACATATTATATTAAAATGCTTTACACATAAATTCACGTGCATTTTATAAATAAGTGCAAAACTCGCAGTAAAAACCTTACATTTATCCATACCGGTTACCGCATCAAGGTAGTAAGTGTCCTTGAATGTGAAATGGCCACGTGTGCGTCTACGTGTTTTGTCGGTGACTCATCAATAGTTTATACTGAGAGAGACGGTGATGATTGACTGTGACATAATACTTAACGATTTGCTCACCAAGTATTTATAAGTACCTTTTAAGACGCAATTGCTCTTATTCCTATATTCTATATTATAAGAAAATGGTCAATGATATTAAATTTAATGCTGTGTTAGACATACTATTAATCCATCGAACAGCATTATATTATAAATATTGCTTAGTAGATAACATTAATTAAGTATTTATAACCATGTGTTGCCTTTAGTAAGGCAGCACGCGTGTAACCATTGATCGGTCCGGTCCTAGTTACCATTAACCATTCGTCTTTAACCATTACAGGACCGGCCCGAGTAACCATTTTAGCCATTATTACCAATGCATAGTAGAGATGCAGTACGCGTGTAACCATTGATCAGTCCGGTCCTAGTTACCATTAACCATTTATCTATAACCATTACAGGACTGGTCCGAGTAACCATTTTAACCAATTAATAGTAGAGATCCCTGTACTCACAAGTAGAACCATTAATTATAGTTATTTAACAAGTGCCATAGATTAATTTAGTACTTTAAGTAAATAAATATCTTTACCATAAAACCAATATGTATATAATATCTACCCCTTAGTGCACCCCTTTTCATTGAAAATAAAACACTCCCGAGCACAAAAGAAAAAAATAACAATAGCAGCTTATGTCAAAATATCTCTAAATTATAAAACTATTGCTTAAGCTAAACAACAATAAAATAGTAATACTGTAAAAAAACGAATGTCTGTACATACTTAAATAAAACTAATTATACTAAATTATTGCAATAAATTTAAAAAAATACAACTGTCATACTAAAGTGTCCCCGTACAGGACGCTACTTTGATTGTCTCTCGGCCATCTATTCGTGAAGTTTGGCAAACGATCACTATCACTTATATCAGGTAATTCAGTGACACTCAACTGACGGTCAGCTGTACTCTGATTTCGCGTTTTCACGATATCACTTATCACTGGTTCACTGGTTCACTGGTTATCACAGAGCTTATGGTGTAGTAGTGAATGTCATGCAAAGATATATCATTCACTTCCGCATTAATGTTTTTTTAAGAATTTTATTTCCTTTTGAAGTGCGATAAATCATGTGTTGGTCTCATTAACGTCATCATAAAATAATCTTTCCTTAGATATATTAAGGCTTATGACATAGTTTATTGGGTCGATTTCTGGTGGAATATATAAATGTGGTGCAACACTGATATTGTTGGAATGGTGTCGTAGTGAGTGCAATGTAAAATCTTTCCCTCTTATTATACAATTGTAACTCATAAAGATAACACCGGCACGATGTAGGTAACATGTTCATCACAAATGATTCTAATTGTATAAACATCACAACAGAAATATAGGTATTGGGTTTCCGAATGCAATTTAATCCACCCGTTGGAGCAAGTATTTCTATTTAATCTGCACATTTGAGTTTCAGGGTTTAATTCACAAAAACTTTTATCATTTTTAATATTTATAACAGGCTTTAACAACGGGCATAATTAAATCCCTTCTTTATGTAAACAATCGTATAAGTCGGTCATTGCAATAGAGAAATATACATTTTTTCTTAAATTAAATGCTACAAATTTTGCCACAGTTATAATGGTAATCATATCTTTATTTATTTGATATGGTACTGGTAATGTCTCATAGAGCTGGAAAATATCTGCAGACACTAGTGGAAATGTAACTTTGAATATAACACACTTTTCAGTTACTCTGGTTTTTACTCTCAATAATTTGTAAATAGTATGTAAATTGTACAGAATAATTTTTTGTACAATTTAAATTGGTATCTATATTGGTGACGGGAATCATAATTTACAGTTGTTCTTTAAGTCTACACTAAGTTTAATCTGATCATGGTAAATATCGGTTATGGTATCGAGATACTGTCTCTTGAAGCCTTTTTAAGCTATGTAAGAAACTGTTGGCGATTACAGAGGTAAGCAAAAAGTCCTGAACGTGGGAAACATATTGAATATCACGCTGTAAGGTATTGGTACTTTCTTCAAATTCATTTAGTTTCTTGTTTATAAGCTCATGTTGTTTATCCACTGTAGTTTGTAAGTTCTTAAGCACATTAAACACTGTTTCTAAACTAAAACGGAAATTTGGTTCTTCTTTAAGTTAGCCAAATGCTTTTCATTACTTTTAATTATTTCAATGTCTTGCGTATACTATTTTACGATGCGGGAGTCCAATACGCCGTACAACTCTTTGGCAAGATATCCGACACCGTTGACAATATCACGGCGCCGACGCCGTATAGCGTGAAACTTAAAATGCCTGGTAATCAAAAGCTCATTGTAGTAATTAAGTTCCTCTTAATCATGACGTAACTGGTGAGTTATTATGTCACAATTACTATATGTGTTATTAAGGAAGTTGCATAATTTATCTAAATAATTTATAATTTTATTATAGGTTTCTATACCTGCCCAATATGGTTCCATATCATAATATACAATCAATGTCCATTTGTCTCTGATGAGCTGTAACTTAGATATTGGATCGAAATAAATATTTTGGTTATTGGTCATTTCCTGTGTTTTAAACAACCCATAAGTTGGTGAAATAACGTCATAAAAAATAGAATTGACTTAGCTATGTAGGTGTTTTTTTTATTTACTGAAGTTGATTCTATCTTAAATTCAAAAATAAAACTATCCTTTTGAGTGTTCCACCCTAGTCCTAATGCTTTGGTTGATTCATGCTGCTTAGCTTTAAATGGATTCATATTACATTGGTCAGGCTCTAAATCTTTTAATAGTGTTGGTTCGTTTGATGTCCATTTTCGTAACTTAAATCCTGCTGTTTTCAATAACTTTATTTAATCTTGTTTTAACTTTTGGGCTTTTTCTAGTGAAAAACTACCCCCGCAGTAATCGTCCATATTAAAATGATTTTCTAATGCATGGGAAGCTTCGGGAAAATTCATACTTTCATCTTCTGCCAACTTCTTTAAACACATCATTGCCAGAAATGGTGCTGGTTTAGTTCCATAAGCGACTTTATTAATAATTCTATCTTAAGCTAATTAGTTGCTTGGGTATCCTGTAACCTTTACCAAAGCGGTGGCCAAAAGTATCTCTGACCAATCATCTCTGGTCACGTGTGTGGAGTTGGATCCGGAACCTTTGTCATTTCTTCAGTTCTAGGACTTATAGCCTGGTCAATGAACTGGTTTTGCTGACATATTTTGACACGGTTTCATTACAGCATTCTGCAACAAACTATTGTGTTTCTTTAAACATATGCGACAGCGTTTTTCCGAATAACATGGTTTATTAAAATGGTCAATTAAACAATTTGAACAATACCGATGTTTACTAATTGTTTCCAACTTCTTGTCGTCAGGCATGTTGTGAAATGCAATCGATGTTAAGCATTACACAATTTGCAAGTCGATGACCTCGAAACGTGTAAAGTATTGCCGTTGGACTTAACATAATTATTTCTAATTGAGAATATTTGGTATGAGCGGAAATGGTTATTTTGTGATAGGGGTTGTACTATCATTTGATGACTGGTCTGGTCTTGCTTACGACGGGATGATGCTTCTAACGTAGTAAACCTAGCTTCTAACTGATCCAAAAATTCTTGAAGTAGTTTTTTCACAGAACTAATATACTCTGCATACGATTTACCGTCTAATTTTTGGGCTAACAGATGAACTAGCAGCGGATCCTAAGTTGTTATATCCACTCATAGGTTTTTAATAGAATTAAGACACTCCTTGTTAACATCATGGAGCTTTTTCATCATATGTAAAGATGGATGTTGCATATTAGGTAGACCAAAAAGTATATTCATATGAGATGTAAATATAAGCTAGTTATTATTAAATCTATGGTTAAGAATATCCCAGAATACATTATAATTATCCGAACTAATACTTAAATGGTATATAAGACGTTCTGCTTCTCCTGTCACATTGCTTTTAAAAAATTGCATTTTATGCGCACTAGGTATGGAAGCATTTATGTGAATAGCTGGTAAGGTACAGCTCTTCAGCTGTTTCAAAACAGGTTTTGGTGAAATAAACATGCTCCAACTGACCCAAATCGTACATTTCTCTGTGGTTATTCTGGTAATCGCACCAATAATTTTCTAACATTTCCAAACGTCTTTTACAGTAGTCTAAGTTTTTTCTATCGGACCCATCTTTCTGTTGGTTAATAATTTGGTTAAAGTGTCAAATACGAGTATCTCTGTTTGGTTCATAAAAAGATTTTCCATGGTGTTCATAATAATTAAAATAAACAAAAAGTTAATTAAAATGGATTGATCTGACCTTATAAACTCCTTACGACAGCTCTTGAACTCAAATCAAATGAAATCAAAATTAGTTTATTCACGTAGGTCACGGAAATGACACTTATGAATGTCAAAAAAAATATATTTTTCTTATTGAATCTACCGCTACTTCGTAAAGGGTTGAGCGAATGAGAAGAAGTATCAAGAAACTCATTGCCACTCTTTTATATCAAGATTTACAGATCATTTCAATTACAATATAATATGTAAAATGATGCAACAAACACACTCAAACGTCAAATAGTCAATGTCTTACACGAGTAAGTCAAAAAAGTAAATGTAAATTAATACAAAAGTTATTGAGGGCAGTAGCTGCATCATCCACATACATCATAAATCAATAAAGGTATTCTGTGAGCATTTTATAAGCGATTATAAATAAATAAACATGTATATATCCATACATACATATATATATCCATACATACATATATATATATATATATACACGATAACTTTAAAGAATCTGAAACCGAGTGTCCGGCAAAAGGATCATCCTGCCACCACAAGCAGCGCCCGTTCACGAGCATGACGCATGAGCCAGCCATCGCCTCCCTCAACCATATTTTGGGGAAGGGGACGACCCGTCCCATGTCACCGCCACAAGCAGTGACATTTAAGCGAGCATGATGAAACCTGTTACGAGAACTCTGCAAACAACAATAAAATAATCCTAATTTAAGTATACAATACTCACCAAATACCTCTACTTACAATTTGACAATTCTGCGTAAACTTGTAATTAATATTATATTTTACTAACAGTAATCAACAGCTTAATCCTTTAGGGTAATCAAATCAAAATCACCTTCTTCAGGCAGGTCAAGGAAATGACTTTTCTTTTTATATGGACCTCCTTTGAGGGTTGAGCTTTAATAAGAAGTGGCAAGAAACTCTTTGTGGCAATCACTCACAAATCTTTTCAGTTACAATATATGTAAAGTGATGCAGCAATAATACTCAAACTACAAATACTCAAAAAAAAATGTAAATAAATAAAGGTATTTAGCGACCATTTTATTAGCAATTATAAAAAATATAATTTTTAATTTTAAAACAATAAGGTACAGTTTCCGGCCACAGGATCATCGTGCCACTGCAAGTAGCGCCCGTTCACGAGCATTTTTTTTTTATGGAATAGGAGGACAAACGAGCGTAGGTCACCTGTTGTTAAGTGATCACCGCCGCCCATACTCTCTTGCAACACCAGAGGAATCACAGGAGCGTTGCCGGCCTTTAAGGTAGGTGTACGCGCTTTTTTTGAAGGTACCCATGTCGTATCGTCCCGGAAACACCGCACAAGGAAGTTCATTCCACAGCTTTGTAGTACGTGGAAGAAAGCTCCTTGTAAACCGCACTGTGGAGGACCGCCATACATCCAAATGGTGAGGACGATATCCTAACTTGTGGCGTGTCGTGCGAAGGTGGAATTCGGCGGCAGGAATTAGGTAAAACAGCTCTTCGGAACACTCCCCGTGATAAATGCGGTAGAAGACACACAATGAAGTGACGTCTCTACGCAACGCCAAGTGATCCAGCCGTTCACAGAGTACTGGGTCCCCGACAATTCGCGCTGCTCTGCGTTGCACGCGGTCAAATGGATCGAGCTGATACTGGGGTGCGCCAGACCAGAGATGACAGCAATACTCCATGTGTGGCCGGACCTGCGCTTTGTACAGCGCTAGAATGTGGGCCGGCTTGAATTATTGCCGTGCTCTATTAATGACGCCCAGTTTCTTTGAAGCCAATTTGGCTTTGCCCTCCAGATGGCCACGGAATTGGCAATCGCTCGAGATTCCGATACTAGGCGAGGCTTTTAGGGAAGCGTTGTCGAAGAGCGGTGATGCGACAAATGGGGTTTTTTTAGTGGTAAACGCGCAAACTTGAGTCTTCTGGGGGTTAAATTGGACAAGGTTCAATTTACCC